>NW_012148452.1:1457978-1482076 GCF_000956105.1 Propithecus coquereli
ACGTAACCTAAACATTTTTATCACCCTAACATGCAAAAAAAAAAAAAAAAAAAAAAAAAAGACATCTGACTATTCCTCCCCCGCTTGAAAATTTTCAGTGGCTTATTATTGCCTAAAAGATAAAGTTTAAGCTTTTTAACATTGCCTGAAGGATTTCCAAGATCTGAGCCCTGCCCAATTTCCATCTCCATGTATCACTTCTTCTACCCCCTCCTTCTCTTTCCTCAGCTACAATAATTCTGAGCTAATTTGAGCTATATATGGTATTTTGTACCTCTGAATATGCTGCACCTTTGGTGTGGGTTTGTTGTGGGTTGTGTATCATGTCATACTATGTTAAGTGTTGATGTGTTTTATCTCTCCCACTAGTCCTGCTGGGGCTGGTTTGATGCTGTCTTCATTTCTGTAGCCCCAGTGTGCGCAGCACATGGCACATTGTAAGCACACAATGGATGTTTTCTTGTTTTTGTTTTTTCCAACAGGTGTTTGTAGACTGGCCCCACATGATCATTTTAGCCCACACTGATTCTTCCTGCTTAACAGAACACTGGGCTTCATGAACATCTGCATATACCTGCTGTTGCCCACCTGGATTTCTAAGCAGTGTGACAGATCTTCTATCCCTAACCCCTGGGGTTTTTTTCTAGACCTACAATTTTATGCTCTGAGTTGCCCAAATAAGACACATGAAATTATTTTTTTCTTTTGAATTTTTTCACTCTCTAGTTCCAATTGCCCGGGCTGTACTGGTCGACATGGAACCTAAAGTTATCAATCAAACATTGTCAAAGGCTGCCCAGTCTGGCCGGTGGAAATATGGTCAGCATGCATACTTCTGTCAAAAACAAGGTTCTGGAAACAACTGGGCATATGGGTGAGAATAATTCCTCATGATTTTCAGTTTAGTTACAGCTACATAGTAGATTAATAGACAGTGAAGTTACAGCTGCACAGTTGAAATACCAAGCACATAATCTTGAAATTGTTGTTTTAAAAATTCGGAACTAGACTTCAGGTAGAAGAAAAGCTCATTCCATCTCTATGTCTGTGCTTCAAGTATAGGTAATGATGAAACCAAGGATCTCTTTTAACAGCGTTTTCTATCTTCTTCACTGTCATGCCAAATAACTTCTTATCAATACAATATCCATATCTGGCAAGTGTTCCAGTTATAGGAAATACAACAGGCAGTGCTTCCCAAACTGTGCTGCACATTAGAATTTCCTGGGATTCTTTGGGAAATCCCAGTGCCTAGGGCTCACTTCCAGAGATTCTGATCTAATTGGTTTCAGGTAAGGCCCAGATGTTGGGATTTTTCAAAGCTCCCCAGGTGACTCTAATGTGCAGCAAAGTTTGAGAACCACTGCTTGAGGACTGTTGTCATGAATATTGACTATTATGTTGTACTGTAAACTTGTACAACTGCCCGGTAATTGAAAGCTCCAGCCAAAGGAATGGTCCATAAAAGAGAGCTTTTGAGGGGAGGGGAGGGTTGAAGAGAAGTTGGTTAATGGATACAAAAATACAATTAGATAGAAGGAATAAGTTCTAGTATTCAACAGTACAGTAGGAAAATTATAGTTAATAATTTATTGTATGTTTCAAAATAGCTAGAAAAGAAGAATTGTAATATTCTCAACATAAAGAAATGTTTTCAGCAGAAATAGGATAATTAGGAAAAAAAATAAAAAATTTTAAAAAATTAAAAAAATGTTTGAGGTGATCTATATCCTAATTATCCTGATGTGATCATTACACATTGTATAGATGTATCAAAATATCACATGTATCCCAAAAATATGTACAGATATGATATATCAATAAAAAATACAAAAAATAAAGTGTATAAACCAAAACAAAAACCCAAATAAATAAAAAAGAGCTCTCTGTGCCCTGTAAATTCAATCTCCTAGTCCTATTTATCTTTTAAATATATTTAACTTGTATATTTAAAATTTTGTCAGTCAGGGTACCTGTACCTTTCATGAGGGTTAGTTCACTTACATAGTTTTGGACAAAACCTTTCTATCCTGTATCTTTTTCTCTGCATTGTGTCTCGCTGGTTAAATTGAAAGGTGTTTGTATTTGTTTCTTTTGCTATTGCATAGTTACTCTGTTCATGGACCCAGGCATGAAGAATCTATAATGAACCTAATCCAGAAGGAAGTGGAGAAATGTGACTCTCTGAGTGGTTTTTTTATTATAATGAGTATGGCCGGGGGCACAGGATCGGGGATAGGAGCCTTTGTTACACAGAATTTGCAAGATCAGTACGCACACTCTTTGAAAATGAATCAGATTATATGGCCTTATGGAACTGGTGAGGTACGAACATATTAACTGAAAATGTGTTTTGGGGGTGGCGCTGAAAAAGAAAAGAAAAGAAAATGTTATGTTTTGTGTTCTTTGCAGTTGAAATAAATGTGGGTAAAAGATTGATCTCACCCAGGTCTTCTTTGGGAAGAAGCTTCAGGAATGATTATACCATGTGGTACTTTCCTGAGCAATTCGTTTAACTTTGCTTAAACTTCTCCAAACAAATGAGATATCCTTCTTTTTAAAAATTTTAAGAAAATGATTTTGCTGCTTCTCTCAAAAATCCTTTCCTTACAATGCCCCTCTGGTTACAGTCTGTAAAGCAGGGACCTTGACCTCATATTGCAGTTCATGGCGCCATTGCCAACCTTCAGATAATTTTCATTTCATTCCATTGGGAAAAACTTTCTATATAAGCCAATTCCTATTGATCAGCCTCGTTGGAGAAACAAAACAGAAGTGAGACAAGTCACTATAGGAAACGATATAGGAAGCAATAATAGTAATAGCCAATGTTTGTTGTGCCCTTACTATGTACAAGGCAGTGTTCTAAGTGCTTTACTTGTGTTATATCCCTAATCCTTATAACTCTAGGAGGCCATTACAAATGAGGAACCCAAAGCATAGAGAGATTAAATAACTTGCTCAAGGTCATATAGCTAGAAAGAGACAGAGGCAGGATTTGAACCCAGGCAGGATGCCATTAGAATCTACCACTGTTCTCTCCTCCCTTTCTTATTTCTGATCTTTTTCTCTGCAGGTTATTGTTCAGAACTACAACTCCATTTTGACGCTTTCTCACTTGTACCGATCTTCAGATGCACTGCTTGTTCATGAGAATGATGCTGTCCATAAGATATGTGCGAAACTGATGAATATCAAGCAGATCTCCTTTAGCGATATCAATCAAGTCCTCGCACATCAGCTGGGAAGTGTGTTCCAGCCTGTTTACTGTGCAGAAGGCTCATTTCACTACAGAAGAAATCCACTAGGTATTTTTCTCCCTGCATGTTGTTTGTAGGAAAGCCTTATGTTCTGAAAGCCTCAAAGGTTATTCTTTACTGTCTCCTCCCCTCTGCCTGATGTTATCCTCTGTCTCCCTCATCTCAAAAACCTTCCTTTGGACCTGCTTAGCTCTCTGAACTGTCTTGCTGAAAAGTTTTGAGAACTTGCTAAATTTCACAAAAGAGTGGTAGATACCCACTGCCTCTATCCTTTAAGAGTCTTTCTCTTATTTTTTATAGCAACTTTATTGAGCTATAATTCACATACAATTCACCCACTTAAAGTACATAATGCAGGCTGGGCACGGTGGCTCATGCCTGTAATCCTAGCACTCTGGGAGGCTGTGGAGGGAGGATCGCTTGAACTCAGGAGTTGGAGACCAGCCTGAGCAAGAGCGAGACCCTGTCTCTACTAAAAATAGAAAAATTAGCCAGGCGTCGTAGCACGCACCTGTAGTGCCAGCTACTCAGGAGGCTGAGGCAGGAAGATGGTTTGAACCCAGGAGTTGGAGGTTGCAGTGAGCTATAATGATGCCACTGCACTCTACCCAGGACAACAGAGCAAGACTCTGTCTCAAAAAAAAATAAATAAAGTGTACAATTCAATGTTTTTTAGCATATTCACAAAGTTATACAACCATCATATTCATCACTCCATAAAGAAACCCTGTACCTATTAGCAGCCACTTTGCATTTTCCCCCAATTCCTCCAGTCCTAGGTAACCACTAATCTCCTTTCTGTCTCTATAGGTTTGCCTATCCTGGACATTTCATGTAAATGGAATCATATGATATCTGGCCTTCTGTGATTGGCTTCTTTCACTTAGCATGATGTTTTAAAAGTTCACCCAGGTTGCAGTATGTATTCGTATCTTTTTATGGCCAAATAATATTCCATTCTATGGATATATCACATTTTGTTTATTTCTTTACCAGTTAATGGACAGTTGGGTTGTTTCTACCTTTTGAGCCTTTATGAACAATGCTGCTGTTAACATTAGTGTACAAATTTTTGTATGGACATATGTTTTCATTCTTTTGGATATTTATCTAGGAGTGGAATTGCTGGATCATATGGTAATGCTATGTTTAATCATTTGAGAACTGCCAGACTGTTTCCAAAGTCGCTGTACCATTTTACATTTCCACCAGGAGTGTATGAGGGTTCCAGTTTCTCCACATCCTTGCCTCATTATTATGTCTTTTTTATTATAGTCATCCTAGTGGGTGTGAAGTTGTATCTCAGTGTGATTTTGATTTGCATATACCTGATGGCTAATGATTTTTGACATTTTTTTATGTGCTTATTGACTATTTGTGTATCTTCTTTGGAGAAACATTTGTTTAGATCCTTTGCCCATTTTTAAAAACTGGGTTATCTTTTTGTTATTGAGTTGTATGGGCTCTTTATATGTTCTGGATACCAGTCCCTTACCAGATACATGATTTGCAAAAATTTTCTTTCATTTTGTGGGTTTTCTTTTCACTTTCTTGGTGTCCTTTCTCTTCTTTAGGCCTTGCTACTGGCCTCCTCTCCTTCCTGTCTTCTAACGTGGCACTCTTCAGCTCCAAATCCAGTACTTCTCTTAGCTCGAATGTCTGGCTGCATTTTATGCTTGACAGCTCTCTCCTTGAACTTCCTCAGCCTGTCAGCTTGAGGACTGCACTGTCCTTCTTCTCCCTCCCTGATTGCTCTCTCTTGTATTTCCTGACCATTTTTACTTTCTTCAGTCCCCGAGGGCCTGCCTGCATTCATTACCCACCATTCTTTCTGCAGCTCTTATTCTTCAAGTGGCACCTTATCGGTTTAAATCATCTATCTGCAAATGAGCTCTTAACCTTTACCCCCAATCCAAATTTCTTTCCCAAAAGTTGCATATTCAACTTGAGAAAGCTAATTAAGAAAATAAAACAAAACAAAAAAAGCTTGCCTGTTCCAGTTTTCTTAGTTGCCTTCTGCTTCTTCAAATTTAGCATGTTCTGAATATATTCATTACTTTTTTTCCTGCCTTTTCTCCCCCTCCCCCCTCCTAAACCATTCCTCCTCTTCCTCAATTCCCTATTCCTATTACCCATGTTTCTCCTCCATCCACTTCTCTTATCTGTATGCTCAGACCTGTTGGTGCCATCTCTGCCATCTGTCTGCGTTCTTCTCCCACTGCCCCATCTCTCTAACATTGGTTCAGGGTCTCAGTATCTCTTGTTAATCTTGTCATACTGTCCCAGAATACAAAGCAAACCAAAGCAAATTAGCTTGTCTGTTCTCACTCTCTCTCTCTCTCTCTCTCTCTCTCTCTCTCTCTCTTTTTCTGCATAAAAACAGAAGCTTACATCTACTTGGATATTCCTTTCTTAAGCTGGTCTTTTTTTTTTTTTGAGGGTCTCGCTCTGTTGCCTGGGCTAGAGTGGAGTGGCATGATCATCGTGATCATAGCTCACTGCAATCTCAAACTCCTGTGCTCAAGCAGTCCTCCTGCCTCAGCTACCCAAGTAGCTGGGACTACAGGCTCATGTTACCATGCTCAGCTAAATTTTTAATTTTTTGTAAAGACACGGGCTCACTATGTTGCCCAGGCTGGTCTAGAACTCTTGGCCTCAAGTGATCCTCCTGTTTCCACCTCTCAAAATGCTGGGATTATAGGCATGAGCCACCACTCCCAGCCCTTAAAGTGGTCTTAATCCTACTTTCCTTCCTGTTGCCTTCCTCTTCCCCCTCCAGTCCATCTTGCACACTAGCTCCAAATGAGCCTCCCGAAAGCGCAGCCCTAATCCTTGTGCTCTATTACGCTTAATGTGTGGCTTATGTGTTACCTGCCAGATTTGTCAGAATTTTTTTAGCCTGGCATTCCCTGCCCTCATTATGCCCTAAACCCTAACTTTCTAGCTTCATCTCCTGCTGCTTTCTCTGCCTAGATCCCCATCTATATTTTTCATCCTCCTGTGTTTACTGTCTTTCTTCAATCTGGTACTTTCCTGCCCTGGTCCCTTTGCTCAGTATTCTCTTTCCTTATAAGTTGCTTACTTCCTTTTATATATATACATAAATCAAGTGATCCTCCCCCCTCAATCTCCCAAAGTGCTAGGATTATAGGCATGAGCCACAACTCCTCGTCTCTTCTTGATTCTATTTCATTGTAAATACAAGTTTCTAATGATAGATACATTACTCTCTTAAGGAATTACTAATCCTGTCTTCTTTCCAAGTAGGGTTTCATGTTAACAGGTTTTGATTATCATTGAACCAGATAAAATAAATAAAAGATCCAAGGAAAATTCCTAAAGGAATATTTAGTGAACACACAATGACAAGAAAAGCATGTCAGCTCTCATGTTTACTTTTTTTTCCTGAGGTTTAGCTAAATATTTCATTCACATTTTCCAATTACTCAGCTTCTAAATTCTTCTTTCCTTTTTGGCAAAGTATCTTTTCTCACCCGTGCTAAAATGGGTGCTAAAATGAAGCAGTCAAAGGATGTGGACCAAATGATGCGGTCTGTAGTAGACATTGTCTCTGAAATTTTATTTATATTTTAAAGTCTAAGCAATTCTGCCTTTAGAGGAGAAAAAACATTTGGTCCAGAAAAGCTTCAAATCATGGTTGTGTATAGGCCAGCGGCAATAGCGTGGAATAAAAAAATTTAGTTCAGATCTTTTTTTTTCTTTACAGGAGACTTAATGGAGAATTTAGTTCCTCATCCTGAATTCAAGATGTTGGGTGTTCGTAACATTCCGCAAATGTCTGAGAATTCATTGGCATACAGCACGTTTACTTGGGCTGGCCTCCTCAAGCATTTGAGACAGATGCTCATTTCTCATGCAAAGATGGAAGAAGGTAAAGGGCATTTTTAAAATATTCAGCCCACAAGCTGGGAAAAATGCCTGTCCTGGAGCTCTCAATATAAACTGGCTTGTACCAGTTGACATAATGGTCCCTTCTTCTGGTCTGGGAGGCTCCTATAGAAACTCACCAGGACATCCCAGGAGGGCTTCTTAATCCTTTCACAGTTTTATTACCAAAAAGTATTTCAGATGAATGCCATATTTTTTAAATTATTTTGATCAAAGGAATATACAAACATAGGTTTACAGATCAAGTAGGCAAAACTCACTTAAGGGTATATTTAAATCCACACATTGCACTGTATGTAAATTATATCTCAGTTTAAAAAAAAAGTCAAGTAATGTGCAGTATGAATTTATAACAAGGAAAACAGCAGTGTCCTGTCCTACACTTCCCCATTACCCAGTGGAAATTACTTTCAACATTTTTAGCTGTTTCTTCTGGATTTTGCCTCCATATTTCTAAATATCTTGCTTATATTGTTATTTGTTTTATTTTCCACTTTTAGATATTATCCATTGCATTCCCAGTGTGAAAATTGAGGATTGAATCGTTTATACCCCCTCTACACACACAAACACAAACACACACATGCATCTGTGTCCTTTCTCCCAATGTAGTTATAACATACTTTGGGGTTAGATCAATTTTCAGTGTTTGTATTACTTTTGCTCTGTAAATATTATTCACAGGAGAGCTATGTACTGTGTACACAGATTACTTTTTATTTCATGTACAATTAGTTTTTCCTCCTAGAGTTAACAATTATATTTATTTGGGCAATATTCCCTACACTTCTTACTAATTTTTTTGTTTTTTTGAGACAGAGTCCTGTTCTGTCACCTTGGCTAAAGTGCAATGGCCTCGTTATAGTTCACTGCAACCCCAAACTCCTGGGCTCAAGCAATCCTCCTGCCTCAGCCTCCCAAGCAGCTGGGACTACAGGCACACATCACGACACCTGACTAATTTTTCCTATTTTTTTGTAGAGATGGGGTCTCACTCTTGCTTAGGCTGGTCTTGAACTCCTGGCCTCAAGTGATCTTCCTGCCTCAGCCTCCCAGAGTGCTAGGATTATAGGCGTGAGCCACCATGCCAGGCCCCTTTCCTAATTTATCCTGAAACTTTTCTGTAAAAAGGAATCCCTTCTCAACATGTTCACACCCACCAGGTTTTTTGTTATCTGCTTGGAGATATCCTTTTAGAAGGCCTTGATCCTCCTGTTCCAGTCTGGGCTGATTGCTTTTCAGGCTTGAGGAGCCACCTGTACTGGCACTTCTGTTTGCCTCATCCTGTAGTATATCCCCTGTTTCCTAGATTTCAAATCTTCCACTTTCTTGGTTTCTTCCCTCATATTGGTGTGCCAGTATCCTCCAGGAGCTTCCTAAGAAAGAATACAGGGAAGGTAGTTTTTAAAGCTATGAATGTTATTATTCTGCCCTTTTATTCGAATGATAGTTTGGCCAGGAATAGGATTCTAGGTTGGGAATCATTTTGAAGGCAGTGCTCTATTATCTTCCAGCTTGCGGTGCTGCCGTTGAGAAATCCCATGTCATTCTGATTTCTTTTTTCGTTTTTCTTTCTTTTTTTTGAGATGAGGTCTTTCTCTGTCGTCCTGGCTAGAGTGCAATGGCATCATCATAGCTCACTGCAACCTCAAACTCTTGGGCTAAGGTGATCTTCCTGCCTCAGCCTCTGGAGTAGCTGGTGGGACTAAAGGCGTGAGCCATCACAGATGGCTATCATTCTGATTTCTAATCTGTTTTGTTCTCTCTTAAAACTTTTAGGATTTTCTCTTTATCTCGAGCATTCTGAAAATCCTTGATGTAGGTCTTTTGTTTATCTTGGTAGAATGTAAGTTTTATGAGGCCAGGGATTTTTATCTGTTTTGTTTACTGCTGTATCTTTGGAGCCTGGAACAGTGGCCCAACACATAGTAAATGCTCAACAATTACTTCTTAAGTGGGTTACTCTGGGCACTGAATGGACCCTCGTGGACATTGCCGGCTCATGTGGGTTTCATAGTTAGGTGATGTGCCTGGTCATTTTATTGGGGGGCTCCCAAATAGTAATATCATATTTGGCATACCTTACCTCTTGATTAGTTGCTTCCCCCTGTGGTCTCTTTCCTGAAGACATGATAAGCCTGCCTGGCTGCCAGTCTTTTCAGAGCTGGACAGGAAGACATGGATGGTTTCCTTTCCCTGTGAAAGCTTCCACTTGGTGACCAGGTTTTCCATAAGGTTTCCTGCAGGGCTGTCACTGAGGCTAGAGCCTCACGGGGTTAGCCTTTCCAGAGCAGAAACTTCCTTCCAGGATGGAAAGAGGCACTCTCCCGGTTGTAGGGAGTGGGCAAGGGGTCTGGGCTCTCACTGCTTCTCCTATGGATTTTTAACTAATCTTCCCGTTTTTTTCTGCTTTTATTTTTATTTATGTATGTATGTATGTCTGACTTGCACTGTTGCCCAGGCCGAAGCCCAGTAGCATGATCATAGCTCACTGTAGCCTCAAACTCCTGGCTACTCAAGCAATCCTCCCACACCAGCCTCCTGAGTAGCTGGTACTACAAGTTTGAACTGCCACAGCTGGATAATTTAAAATTTTTTTTTCTTTAAATGATGGAGTCTCACTGTGTTGACCAGGCTGATCTCCAACTCCTGGCCTCAAGTGATCCTCCCACCTCAGCCTCCTGAGTAGCTGGGATTACAAGTGTGAGTCACTGTGCCAAACTTTTTTCTGCTTTTAGTAGTGCCTGGCCTACTTCCAGGACCTCAACTGTGGGCAGAAGTTTCAGCTTTTATTGTTCAATCAGTAGCCAGTGGTTCATTTGCTTTCTAGCTTCCAAAACTTTGTTCCCATTATCTTTTCTCTTGTTCCCCTTTTTTTCTTATTTATGCCTTTTAAGAAATTCCTTGGCTGGGCACGGTGGCTCACGCCTGTAATCCCAGCACTCTGGGAGGCCCAGGCGGGTGGATCGTTTGAGCTCAGGAGTTCGAGACCAGCGAGACCCCCGTCTGTACAAAAATAGAAAGAA
Source organism: Propithecus coquereli (assembly GCF_000956105.1). NCBI lineage: Eukaryota > Metazoa > Chordata > Mammalia > Primates > Indriidae > Propithecus > Propithecus coquereli. Next base: position 1,468,174 of record NW_012148452.1, read on the forward strand.
ATTAACTGGACAGCTAAAATTATATAGAAAAATTAGCCGGGCATGGTGGCGCATGCCTGTAGTCCCAGCTACTTGGAAGGCTGAGGCAGTAGGATTGCCTGAGCCCAGGAGTTTGAGGTTGCTATGAGCTAGGCTGACACCACGGCATTGTAGCCCGGGCAACAGAGTAAGACTCTGTCTCAAAAAAAAAAACAAAAAAATAAATTCTTTTATTGTCTTAGGGGGCTTTGGAGAGAGAGTGGCAGTAAACTGGTATGTTCAGTCTGTCATGTTTAACTAGAAATCACTACTCTATTATTTTAGTAGCGTATATTATACCACAAATTAAAATAACTTAGGTTTCAATACTGCGAAAGTAGATTTTCTCAGTATTTACTTGTAATATTTTATTGGTTGTAGATTATAATGCCAGAGGTTTAGAGATAAGCAGAAAGTTCACATCTTAAAGTAGTGCTTCCCCAATTTTTTGGCCACGGTACCTGTTTTTCTAGAAATACTTGTTAATATCTTAAGGAACACAGTGTTCTTTAGGGTAGTGTGAGACGTGCTGCTCCAAGCTCTCTTAGGTCAATAAACCACAGTTTGCTTAGTTATTTTCTCATGCAGGACTTTAGGGAATCAGCATTTTTTCACAGTTATGGAGTCTGAATTTATAAATGTTTTCATGTATATATGAATAAATATATTTATGCCATAAACCAGATTAAAGGATTTTATAACTGTTCATGATATCAGACTGTTCTATATAAAGATAGACCCCGTTTCTATCACCATCAGCAGCAATGTATCTGTTTCCACATGTTCCAGCAACAGGGGGAATGAGTGATCCAAGAGGGAGCAAGGCAGAGGTTAATGTCTTTTATCACCTAGCTTTGGAAGTCACACGCTGTCATTTCTGTAACATCCTTTTGGTTATTAAGGTCAGCCCTATCCTATGTGGGAGTGTGTTGCCCAGGGGCCTGAAAGGGGTCATCTTGGAGGCTGACTACCTGCCCTCTGCCATCTGTCCCTAATGAATCTTGTCCTTCCACGTGCAGAATATACTCATTCCCTCCCAAGGCCCCCAAAAGTTACATCCCATTAGCATATCAGCCTGTAGTCCAGAATCTTGTCATCTAAAAGTGGTATGGATTTATATTCCTCAATTGAGATTTCTTAAGCATAGCCCTGTGAGCACAGTTCCTTGCCTCCTATACAGACTCTGGTGGAAGAGGCATGGGATAACTGGTAAACAATCCCTTCCAAAGAGGGGGAAATGAGAGGCACACGGAAGTGATTAGTTCATAACAATGTAGCAGGGCGCACATGCTGACAGTTTCTTGATAAAAATATAAGGTGTGGGAATAATGTTCCATGACTTCCGGCTTGACCTTCTGAGCCCAGCTAAATAATAATTGTACTTCTCTATTGATTATTATGTTTATTTAAAACAATTTAAAATTTTTATTTCACAAATTGATTTATTTTTGCTAGTTTGGATTAATTTATGTATGTGAAAACCGGAGAGGGTTAGAGGAGTAAGAGAAGTTTTCATAGTTTTCACTTGATCTCTCTGGTTTCAGTATAGTACCCTGCCCTTAATTCTTCCTGGTATTTCCCTAACCAGAGACCCTTAATCATATCCTCTCCAGAAAATAAGTTTAGTTTTCTGCTGGAGTATGGGAGTCATCGTGGTTTATAGACAAGTTCAGCAACATTCCTTAAGCAGGAGTCAAAGGTAGATGTGCTCTACATGATTGCAGAGCCAGCTTAAGAGCCAGTGGCTTTTAGCTTTTTCATGGATTCCCTTAAGGAATGCTGTATCAGCAATGTTCTGGAGGCATAGAGAACAATAATGTATGAAAAAATACAGGCATCATTAATGTAGAGTTAAAAGTGATCGTCACTGACTATGAAAACATTTTAGGAAAACCTTAACCAATTTATTTTGTTAAATTTTTCCTTTTATATATGCTAAGGAATGATATATGATTTTAAAAATCTGAACCTAATTTACTTTAAAGGAACTTTTTCAGTAAATATAAAATTTAAAAATTCCAAGCAATAAGTAATTTTATGACATAATTTAATCAACTTTTCCCCTTATAATCAATGGTATCTTAGATTGGAGGAAATCCAATATTATATTTATATATCCCTTTTTGTTACATGGATTGCAAATATTTTTATCTATCATTTTTGTCTTTTGCATGGCATTTTTTACCCTATAGAAGTTTTACATTTTTACGTGAGCAAACCTGTAAATCTTCCTTTGCAGATTTTGAGCCTTGCTTACCCTAAAGATATATAAAAATGTTCTCCAATATTTTCCAATATTTTCAATAGTTTTATGTTTACTTTTTTTTGGAGACAGAGTCTTGCTCTGTCACCTAGGCTAGAATGCATGCATTGGCGTCATCATAGCTCACTGCAGCCTCAAACTCCTGGGCTCAAGCAATCCTCCTGCCTCAGCCTCCCAAGTAGCTGGGACTACAGGTGCCTGCTACCGCATCCGGCTAATTTTTCTATGTTTTGTAGAGACAGGGTCTTGCTCTTGTTCAGGCTGGTCTCGAACTCCTGACCTCAAGCAATCCTCCTTCCTTGGCCTCCCAGAGTGCTAGGATTACAGGCATGAGCCACCTTGCCTACCCAATAGGTTTATATTTAAAACTGAAATATTAACCCGTCTTGGATTTATCTTTATTTTTGACAATGCTTTTTTTTTTTTTAACTTTTTCCCCTTTTTAATTTTATTTGCTTAACTTTCTTTTTATTTTTGAGACATCAGTTTTTCAGGGACCCACCTTTGAATTGGCTTATTCATTCCTTTTTTTTTTGAAACTCTTCAGATAGAGTTGATTATACTTATCTTTTACCTCTGAGTAATATGGTAATAAATTATCTAACAAGTACTACTTTGATAGCATATAAATTTTGTAATGGCTTTACTGGTATATAATTTAAATACCATATACTACATCTATTATAAGAATACAATTCAATTATTTTTTAATAAATTTACACAATTGTGCAACAAGTACCACAATCCAGTTTTAGAACATTTCTATGACCCCAAATGTTCTATTATCCCTCCTGGCTGTTTGTAGTCAATCCCCATTTTTATTCCTAGCCCCAAACAACCGCTGATATGCTTTCTGTCTGTATAGATTTGACTATTTTGGACATTTCATATAAATGGAATTATATAATATATAGTCTTTTGTGTCTGACTTCTTTCACTTAACCTAATGTTTTTGCGGTCCATCCATGTAGTATATATCAGTAGTTTGGTCCTTTGTATTGCTGAATAGTATCCCATTGAATGGATATACCACATTATTACAGGTCTAATAGTTGATGGACATTTAGGTTGTTTTCATTTTGTGGTTATCATGAATAATGCTGTTATGAACATTTGTATAAAAGTCTTTGTGTGGACATATGTATTCTTTTCTCGTAGGTATATACCTACAAGCCTCATTGCTGGGTTGAATGATAAGTCTATGTTTAACCTTTTTAAAAAACTTCTAAATTGTTTTCCAAAGCAGCTGTACCATTTTATATTCCCACCAGCAGTATAAAAGAGTTCCAGTTTTTCCACATCCTTGCCAACATCTGATATTGCTGAAGTCTTTTTGATTATAGCTATTCTAATAGAGGTGAAGCAATATCTCCTTGAGGTTTTAATTTGCATTTTCCTAATGTCAATGACTTTGAGCATTTTTCATGTGCTTTTTATCCATTTGTTTATCTTCTTTGGTGAAATTTTTATTCAAATATTTTTCCAGTTTCTTAACTGGTTTGTTTGGCTTATTGAGTCCTACATACCAAAATTTTTCTATTTTTGCTGACTGTTTGTTATTGTGCACTGAATATCATCCCTATCCTACGTATAATTTAAGAGTATCTGGCCAGATGCAGTGGCTCACACTTTGTAATTCTAGCACTTTGGGAGGTCGAGGTGGGAGGATTGCTTTGAGGCCAGGTGTTGGAGACCAGCCTGGGCAACGTAATGAGACCCCATCTCTACAAAAAATAGAAAAATTAGCTGGGTGTGGTGGCATCCACCTGTAGTTCCAGCTACTTGGGAGGCTGAGGCAGGAGGATCACTTGAGCCCAGGAGTTTGAAGTTACAGTGAACTATGATGACACCATTGCACTGTAGCCTGGGCGACAGAGTGAGACCCTGTCTCCAAAAAAAAGCATTTTTTTTTTTTTTTTGAGACAGAGTGTCGCTTTGTTGCCCGGGCTAGAGTGAGTGCTGTGGCGTCAGCCTAGCTCACAGCAACCTCAAACTCCTGGGCTCAAGCAATCCTTCTGCCTCAGCTGGGACTACAGGCATGCGCCACCATGCCCAGCTAATTTTTTCTCTCTATATATATTTTTAGTTGTCCAGATCATTTCTTTCTATTTTTTAGTGGAGACGGGGTCTCGCTCTTGCTCAGGCTGGTCTCGAACTCCTGACCCTGAGCGATCCGCCCGCCTCGGCCTCCCAGAGTGCTAGGATTACAGGCGTGAGCCACCGCACCCGGCCAAAAAGCATTTTTTTAAATATTTCCATTTGACTAGTCAATTTTTTGTTTTAGAGACGGAGTCTCACTCTGTTGCCCTGGCTAGAGTGCAGTGGCTATTCACAGACGAGATCATAGCACAACGCAGCCTCCAACTCCTAGGGTTAAGCAATCTTCCTGCCTCAGCCTTCCAAGTAGCTGGGACTACAGTTGCGTGCCACCACGCCTAGCTGACTAGTCAATTTTCAATCTTATTTTTGTTTTGTTTCTACAACCCTAAATATTTTGTGTGTGTGTCTTGTTTGAAGTATATATAAGCCAAGCATTGTGGCTCATTCCTGTAATCCCAGCACTTTAAAAAAGCATATACAGTGAAGTTTATCCTTTTCTTAGGTGTATGAATTTTGACAAACTAGTACAGTGTATAACCACCACCACAATTGAGGTAGAGTATTTCTACCATCCCCCAAATTTCTCTCACACCCCTTTGTAGGCAATCTCTCCCTCCACCCCCATACAAACTACACGTGTTTTGTTCTTATAGTTTTGCCTCTTAGAAAGTGTCCTATAAATGGAATCATACAGTATGTAATCTTTTGAGTCTAGCTTGTTTCACTTAGCATAATGCTTTTGAGACTTGTCAATGTTGTTGTATTTATCAGTAGTGCCCTTTTATTGCTGAGTTGAATTCCCTCATATGCACCTGTCACTATCTTTTGATATTCAATGATGAATATTTTGTGCCTTTCTCAGAATTGAGTAGTTTGAATAACTTTAGGTCAACTAGATTAGAATTTTTAAACTTTTACAGGAAAAATCAACTTTCATGTATCAAATACAAATTTATGCGCCAGAGCTGGGTGCGGTGTGGTTCACACCTGTAATCCTGGTAATTCGGGAGGCTGAGGTGGAAAGATCACCTGAGGCCAGGAAGTTTAGACCATCCTGGGCAACATAGTGAGACTCTGTCTGAAATAAAATACACAAGTAAAATACACATACCACAAGACATCTTTCTTCTCTTGTTCAAAGTCATTTATAAAATCTCTTGCTTTTTTTTTCTTTTGGTAGGTATTGATTGGCAAGTGCGACCTCCTTTATCAGGACTTCCTCCTCTTGGTAAAATGCCTCTCAACAAGGAGCTTCATTTTAACACTTCCATCGCTAACTTGGTCATCCTTCGAGGGAAGGATGTGCAAAGCGCGGATCTTGGTAAGAAATTAAGGTGAATTAAGATGTACGTGTTGCACATGGATGTGGTACATCATATACATGGTTCTTTAAAGTCCCTGTATTTAATCTTTTTTTTTTCCATCTCCAATGCTGATGGAAGGTCCCCATATTTAACCTTAGAGAAAGGAAAATAATACCTATGTGCTTTAGTGTCAAAATGTAATCATTGTATCAGTTAGTATGTGAGTGGACACCAAAACAGAAGTGGTTTAAACAAGATAAGATTTTTATTCTTTCTTCCAAACATCTGGTCTCTCTGTCGTCTTTACCATGTGGCTTCCTCCTTATAGTTCAAGATACCTTCTTGAGCTTCAGCCATCAAATCACACAGGACTAAGCAAAGAAGGGCATATCACACTTGCATTTCTATCCCATTTACTGGGACTAAGCTCTGTGCCACATCTAGCTGCAGGCATGGCAGTGAGTGCAGTTAAAATTTGGGGATTCTGTTACTAAAGAAGAAGAGGAGAACAGGAATTAATCGCTAGTCAACCAGTGGTCTCTGTGGGCAGCATTTTGTTACAAATTTTTTGGGAAGTTGAAAGAGCAGTAATTCTTATTAGCTTTGTTTTTCTGTGTCAGGTCTCTAGGTTCATTTTATCCTTATTTGATGATTTTATTAGTATCGCATTTGCTACTTTGTTTTGTGTGTTTTTTTGAATAGAGATGCAGGGGAGTGTCTCACTATGTTGCCGGGGTTGGTCTTAAACTCTTGGCCTCAAGTGATCCTCCTGACTCAGCCTTCCAAGGTGCTGGGATTATAGGTGTGAGCCTCTGTGCCTGGTCACATTTGCTGTTTCTTGGTGTGGTATAAAGAAAACCAAACAATCTACTCCCTGTAACACCCCTTAGACAAAGAACTAGTAATAATTTAAAATAGATCTTTTTGGCCGGGCGCATTGGCTCACACCTATAATCCCAGTAACTCGGGAAACTGAGGCAGGAGGATTGCTTGAGGCCAGGAGATTGAGACCAGCCTGAGCAAGAGCGAGACCCTGTCTCTACTAAAAATAGAAAAAATTAGCTGGGCATGGTGGTGCTTGCCTGTAGTCCCAGCTACTCGGGAGGCTGAGACAGGAAGATCACTTAGGCCCAGGAATTTGAGGTTGCTGTGAGCTAGGCTGACGCCATGGCACTCTAGCCCAGGCAACAGAGTGAGACTGTCTCAAAAAACAAACAAACAAAAAATTAAAAAGCAAAATAAAAGATTTCTGATGAAATAGATAAGAAAATATAGATTTAATAGTTTTCACAATTATTAATTTATACTATAAAGAATGGCTCCTGTTGTTTTTACTCTAGAGGGATTTAAAGATCCAGCTCTGTATACCTCCTGGTTACATCCTATTCATGCTTTGAACGTGTGGAAAACCCAGCGAGCCTTTAGCAAATATGAGAAGTCTGCATCGTTGGTGAGCAACAGCCAGTTCTTAGTAAAACCACTCGATATGATTGTGGGCAAAGCGTGGAATATGTTTGCTTCAAAGTAAGTAAAGAATAAATCTACAAACCTTTCTAACCTTAGGCAGATTATACAGTGTTAAAGCACGAGGTAGGATCTAGAATAAGCACGGTCACCACTTAGTAGGTGTGAAGCCTTGGGCATGTGGCTTCAGGCTTCATCATCTCTGTAATGGGTCCTAACTGAGAAAATTTGTGGTGCAGAATTAAATGAGATAATCATGTAAAACACCTAGTACAATGCCTGGCTAGTAAATGCTTGATAATAGTTTGACATTATTATTATTATTATATGGATATTATGTTGTTGACTAAATGAAGTTTCTAAGCCACGTGAAATTAAAGTAGAAATTTCATCGTAAGGCAAGGACAATAAGATAGTTTTCAAAACTAAGATCCTCAGGAGAGTGGAAGAGATCCTGATCTTCCTCAGTAAAATATACACTAAGTTAAACGTTGATACTAAGAAAAGTCCGCTTGATACTAAGAAATGTTTTAGCAGGTTTCTTGACCTCTACCACAATTACTTAATATCGAAGCAAAATTCCCCAGATGACTGAACTAGGCCTCTACTTTGATTAGCTACGATTCCCAACAGCCCCGCCGTCCTGCATGTGGCTGTTTTGTAAGCCCCACCCCTCCGGACTGTGAACTCTCTGTCCTCTTCAGGTATCATTCTCTTCCCACTCTCTTTACATGGCAGCAGCCATTATTATGTCAATTTAGTTTATGTCTGCCCTTGATATTCTTTATGGACGAGATTTCTCCTGCATCAGAACATTTTGGGGGGTGGGAGGGATTGAGAGGACCACCCTGGCATAACTACAGATTAAATGTCTGAAAAGCACTTGGGAGGCTTCACATTCCTAGAACTGGACTGATGTGTTTTCCAGCTTCAAGCCTTAGATGAAACTTTCCAGGCACTTTTTAGAGTTTATATTGAACCCAGTCATCTCCTGTAGGGTGTTAAACACGTGCTGGGCGGACAACCACGTCTGAACATGCAGCTTTTTCCTGTGTGCCTCTTCTTGTCACTCTCTTGGACACTAAAAAAACAGGGAGTTTGACATAAATTCTGAAAAGCTCACTAATGTTTGGAGTAAAAAATGTAGCAAATATAAGACTTCTAAGAGATTCTGTGATCTTCAAATGTTCTAGAAAAGGTCTATTTATTGTTTGTTTTTAAGAGTTATTCGTTGGCCTGAAACTTTTTATTTTACGTTTTCCATTTGTGGGTTTTTTGTTTTTTTGTTTTTTTTTAACCAGAGCCTACCTTCATCAGTACACAAAATTTGGAATTGAAGAAGAAGACTTCTTGGACAGTTTCACATTGTTAGAGCAGGTTGTTGCCAGTTACTATAACCTCTGATCTTGAACAAAGGAAAACAGTATCTTGAAGTATTTTCAATACTACTTTGTGAGGTTTTCAAAGTCCTAACTGTTAAAATAACAAAGTAGAATGCTGAGTCCATTCTGTATAGTATACCCACAGAAAAGGAAGATATCTTTTAAAATGAAGAGTAGCATGTTTTCAATGAAAACATCTACTTGGTATTTCATTTGTAAGAAAAAAATTGGTGCTTCGATAAAGAACTTTGGAAACATTTTGCTGAGATGTTGGAACTCTGGAACTATCCAAGAAAAGGGAATAGTCCGTTTGTCTTCATGTTCCTAAATCTTTCCACTTTACTCCAAAAAGTATTCACTAAATACGAACTAAACTTTCATAGCACAATTTTAAGCTAAGAAATTGTAATTCTGTAGAGATGCTTTGAACCACAAGAGGGAGACGTTGTCAAATTCTTCAGTTTGAACATCTATTTTGAATATTGTCTAACAGTGTTAAGAGTTTCCACTCTAAGCAACTATTTAAAAATAAATGTCAGGATTTTGGTAAGAAATGCTTATGCAGAAATAAAAAATAAGTAAATATGTATTTTGCTTTTTTAAAACTCTCAGTATGAGAAAATTGGGTCACATTTTGTTTTGGATCACGGAATACCAGAGCAAAAGTTGATTTTATTACACTATTGCTTTAAAATTGCTTATAGGGGCCACCTGCAGTTGCATCTATAATCCCAGTGACTCTGGGGCCTGAGGCAGAAGGATCCCTTGAACACAGGAGTTCAAGACTAGCCTGGGAAACGTAGTGTGACACCCCCCACCCCACACCCTGTCTCTTTTTTTAAAAAAAAAAATTGCTTATAGGTGTTTAACTGCTATGGCTATATGCTTTGCAGTAAAAGGGGTAAGAACTTTCACCTAAATTTTTCACTAAGTTGGGAAAATTATCACCAAGGAAATACAGTGCTTGATGAAATTGACACACACAGATGTGGTTTCACTCAGAAGGACAAAACACACTTGAAAATTGGCAACTAACTTTGAGGGAAATGGTGTATTTCCATAAAACACATCACATGCAATGTATTAACTAACAAATGTAAAATGGGAAACAAATAGGAACATGTGTCCTTTCGGCCAAATCTACCAGTAGTGACTTTTATATGGAAAAATGACAGTTCACAGCTTCTTTGGTTTCTTCCTTTTCTTTCCATATGGAAATAATTACCTTTTTGCTGTTTTTCTTATCAACTGTTGCTATGATTTAAAATACTGAACCATATCTTATTTCTAAGGAATGTAAAAAGTGGTCTGTTCAGCTGCTAAAAGGCACACCCCACTGCTGCATTTCGTTAACCCAAGTATACTTGAAAAATAATTAGATCATAATTTTACAAAACAAAGTTAAAGTAATTGTTTAGGCATTGAAGGAATCCAAAGACTGAAACAATTTCCCAGACTAAACCAGCATTAATGAAGATTTGTAACCGAATTATCTCAGGGCTTAAGCTGACTCTGAGGAACCTGGCTAGAAGTTAAGCACAAAGGAAGTCATAAGTTGAAATCATTTGATATTTGAGAAAAGAATAGGGCCAAGTATATTTCTAATTTGGCAACTCATGGCATCAATGGCAGGTGAACATTAGACAGTTAGGCAGAGCTCTGCATCCATTCACTTATGCAATTTGACCTTTTTTTTTTTTTTTTTCTGAGACAAGGTTTCACTTTGTCACTCAGGCTTCAAGTGACCCCCCTGCCTCAGCCTCCCAAAACACTGGGATTATAGTCATGAGTCACCACACTCAGCCTTGACCCTTTCTTTGGATCCACAACTGCATTATTTGATAAGTGTGGGTATCTAAATATTTTTAAGCTTGTTTTAAACATTTACATGGAAAATAGTTTTTTCTTGTCTATTTGGAATAACAGAATTTTTGCTCTTAGAGTTGTGATTTGAAGTTAAAAACACAAGGAAGCTAATGTCAAAGTTTCAAGATATGGAGTGGCATTGGAAATGGACTTTGATTTCTGTGGAGAAAATGGCCAGTCAACGAGGACAATATTAGAATCATAAACTCCTAGGCCTACAGATCCAGAAAACTTCAAAAATGTAATTTCTTAGATTACTGGGTAACTGGCATACTAGGTTTTCAAACATTATCCTGTAGAGGCAGGATGCACCCCTGTGCACAGTGAGTACAGCGTAAACGCAAACTGTTTCTTACTTTCAAGCCTTTTCCATTTCTTTTTTTTTTTTTGAGACAGAGTCTCACTTTTTGCCTGGGCTAGAGTGCCGTGGCGTCAGCCTAGCTCACAGCAACCTCAAACTCCTGGGCTCAAGCGATCCTACTGCCTCAGACTCCCGAGTAGCTAGGACTACAGGCATGCGCCACCATGCCCGGCTAATTTTTTCTATATATTTTAATTTCTTTCTATTTTTAGTAGAGACGGGGTCTCGCTCTTGCTCAGGCTGGTTTCGAACTCCTGAGCTCAAACAATCCACCCACCTCGGCCTCCCAGACTGCTAGGATTACAGGCGTGAGCCACCATGCCCGGCCCTTTTCCATTTCTTATCTCCCCCCATTTGTGCTTTTCTCAAGAGCTCTTTACTCTGAGCTGTTGAACCTATTTCTTCTTATGCATTCCCTCTTTCTTCCAGCTTTGAGCTCCCTGCTCCCCTTACTACTCAGTCAATCTGTAACATTTCTCCTTTATGTATTTTATTTTTTTAGAGACAGGGTCTCACTCTGTTGCCCAGGCTGGAGTGCAGTGGCATGGTCATTAGCTCACTGCAGCCTCGATCTCCTGGGCTCAAGAGATCCTCCCGCTTCAGCCTCCTGAGTAGCTGGGACTGTAGGCACACACCACTGCACCTGGCTCTTTCTCCTTTATTTTACCCATCACTTAGAAACTCATTAAGTGTGCCAACAGTTCACTGTTACCAGCCAATTCATTCATCCAACCAGTAACTATTCAGTGCCAGGCATTGAGCAAGATGTTAAAGATAAAGGGATCAATATCATATAGTCTAAATGAAGAAGCTTACAATGTAGCAAGTTTCTTTGGATGTCTGGTGCTACATTTCTAGCTTCTTTTTTTTTTTTTTTTGATTTAATAAAGTTTTATTTTTCCAAATATACAGTTGGTTTGACCTGTTCACGCATCTTCACCAGCAGCGGGGGCATCTCCACCCTTAGTATTTCTGGTGTAAATTACTTGAGCTCTGTGCTTTGAAACCAGCTTGATAAGTCCTTTACTAAGGAGCTCCTGAAGGGCTGCCCTGGCCAGAGAACCTCGAATCTTCAGTCTCTCAGAGACCACAGCTGGGGTTATAAGCTTATAGTTGGGAACTTCCTTACAGAGTTTGTCATACATAGCTTTGTCAAAGAAGACTAAGTTGTTGAGCTTGTCCCGAACTTTGCCTTTGGACCACTTCTTCTTTTTGGCCTTGCCCCCAGATTTGTTCACTGGGTCTTTGTCTTTCTTGGCCGACTTTCCGGCATCTTTCTTCTTGTCATCCTTGGGTGGCATTGCGAAGCTTGGGGAAGCACTGAAACTACCGCAGCCTCGTTAAGATGTCGGACCTGTTTTTTTTTTTTTTTTTTTTTTTTTTGAGACAGAGTCTCACTCTCTTGCCTGGGCTAGAGTGCCGTGGCGTCATCCTAGCTCACAGCAACCTCAAACTCCTGGGCTCAAGTGATCCTTCTGCCTCAGCCTCCTGAGTAGCTGGGACTACAGGCATGCGCCACCATGCCCGGCTAATTTTTTCTATATATTTTTAGTTGTCAAATTAATTTCTTTCTATTTTTAGTAGAGATGGGGTCTCGCTCTTGCTCAGGCTGGTTTCAAACTCCTGAGCTCAAACAATCCGCCCACCTCAGCCTCCCAAAGTGCTAGGATTACAGGCGTGAGCCACCACGCCCGGCCCATTTCTAGCTTCTTAATTATTGCTTATTATCTTGCCTGTGTGCATATTCACCTTTTTTACAGGACAGATGTCATCCAAGAAAGAACAATGAACTGGGAGCTCTAGTCTGGGCTAGATTTAAATGTTGAAATGTCTCCTCACTGGCTCTGTAGACTCTACTTTGCAGGGTACATACCAGTGATTCTTCTCCTGACCACCATGTTTATCACACTTAAATTCTTGTCCAAAACTTTGTTTTAAAACATGTTCCATATGTCCCTATCCCACTATTCTCTCCATGAGCCCAAAGTTTGGCAGTCAATCCTTTCTTGTTTTGCCACCTACGTACCAAATATGGCTTTATCCACTAACTTGCCATTTTTGGCCAACAATCAGTTATTTAATCTAAGAGACATTTGCTCATCTGTATCAATCACGTTGTTTCCTATGAGTTTTAGGAATGTGAACCAAAAAACCTGGCTTTATATTTTTAACTAAATAACTTCCTACTCCTACACCCTGAAATGTCTCAGATGATGCAATGTCAGCCTTATTAATAATAGATGGAATCCCATTTCTGCAAGCAGGAATGCTTGAACAAGGAGCTAAGATAAACAATGTAAATATTTCAAGTTTCTGGGAAACACAGTATTGGGTCAGTGTAGGACAAAATATGGCATTCAAGCTATGGAAAAGGGGGAAATTAATATAAATTCCTAACCACTTAGCCTACAGGGAGCCAATGAAGCAGGAAGAGATGAAAAGGAAGGTCAGGGAACTGATGATGCTCCCAAAGAATTGCTAATAACTTACAAGCATTTAAAAGAAAAAACTCGATGGTCTTTGAATTATCGACTTTACCTAATGAAGAATAGCATAAAAAGAAAGAGTAAGCTAAATTACATATCACTTAGCAAATAATTCTGTCTTACCCGAATTTATCTCCTTTACCAATGATGGAGCCAATATAATGGGTACTTTTTTTCTTTTAGAGAGAGAGTCTTGCTATGTTGCCCAGGCTGTGTAGCAGTGGCTATTCACAGGTGTAATCATAGCACACTACAGCCTTGAACTCCTGGGATCAAGCGATCATCCTATCTCAGCTTCCTCAGTCCCTAGGACTAGGGGTGTGCACCTCTGTGCCTGGCTTTGATGGATACTTGATAATGAATTTATAAATAATTAAATTTGAATTTAATTACTTATGTGATAAAGACACAAAAATTCAAAGATTCTACACCCATGCTGTCCAATAAGGTAGTCGTTAACCACATGTGGCTAATGCTGTAAATGTAAAATACACACAGGATTTCAAAGATAATATGTATAAAAGAAACATAAAATATTTTTTTTTTTGAGACAGAGTCTCACTGTGTTGCCCAGACTAGAGTGCCGTGGCATCAGCCTAGCTCATAGCAACCTCAAACTCCTGGGCTCAAGCAATCCTTCTGCCTCAGCCTCCCAAGTA
>NW_012148452.1:1482126-1490252 GCF_000956105.1 Propithecus coquereli
TCGAACTCCTGAGCTCAAACAATCCGCCCGCCTCGGCCTCCCAGAGAGCTAGGATTACAGGCGTGAGCCACCGCGCCCGGCCCAACAAAATATTAATATTTTAAATGGTTGAAATGGTATTTTTGACATATTAAGTTAAATAAAATTATTTGAATTAATTTTACCTGTTTCTTTTTATTTTGAAAATGTAGCCACTAAAATTTTTTAAATTAGCATTATGGCTTGCAATATATTTATGGGACAGGGCTGTTCTAGACCTTTCAGGAGCAAAGTCCCAGGGATTGTAGAAAGTGGAGTTGAACAAAGCTTATCCTTACTAGGTGAGAGGTCATGGGAACATGACAGTAAGAAACATGACATAAGGCAAAAGATGGGAGTTTCCTTTCTGACAAAAAAGAGGCCTTTGCTTAAGCTCGACTCATGCGATCACTATGAAAGAAGCAGGATGTGAACTTAATTCAACAAACATTCATTGAACACCTGCAAGGAAAGGCACTGTGCTACGACAGGTTGACAAAAATGAGTTAAACCTGACCTCTGTCCTCAAGCAGGTCACCACTTGGTATGGTCTTTGCTGCAAAGCATGTGCCTGGCTCATGGTAAAGATTCCATGTTTACCGAACAGATTAACATAAATGGCTAAAAAACTCTGAAGAGATGTAAAGCTGCAAAACGACAGGCACACAGTGAATCTGTTAAAGCTCCCCTTATGAGCAACAGATTGCACACCCATTAGGTGAAACTAAGGACCTGAAAATATAAAAATAATTAAAAATCTTGTCTCTGTAGCAATCTTATACAATTAAAGGCCATTTAAAACTGTGTAAATTCAAATAGTGCACTGAGAATGAAGAATTGACATCGCTTGCAACTCCTTGCCTGAAATCTAAATCCCTTATCCTGGAATTTAAAGCTGTCCCCCACTGTGCCCTTTATGTGTGCTATAGTAGCCAAGACAATCAGAAATGGCTGTTAAATGTTGTTAGGAAAAGCACACAGGTCAGGCACAATGGCTCATGCCTGTGCCTGTAATCCTAGAATTTTGGGAGGCTGAGATGGGAGGATTGCTTGAGGTCAGGAGTTCAAGATCAGCCTGGGCAACATAGCGAGACCCCATCTCTACAAAAAGTAAGAAAAATTAGCTGGGCATGGTGGCTCTTGCCTGTAGTCCCAGCTACTCAGGAGGCTGAGGCAGGAGGATTGCTTGAGCCTAGGAGTTCGAGGATGCTGTGAGCTATGATCGCACCACAGCACTCCGGTCTGGGTGATAGAGTGAGAGATCCTGTCTCTTAAAAAACAAAAAAGAACCTCATGGATTCATCTATAGGATGATGCTTAACTTCTTTCAGAAAGAACAGGGACAGAGCAAGCTATTGTCACCCTGAAGATGTAGGTGAAGAGACAGGCCCCACTAAGGCTCCCTTGCCCCGATGCTGCCCTGACCACCAGGCCCCCGAGTCCAAGAAGGAGAGGGTCAGAGCATTTTTGAGCCGTTCGGAAAGGATACACACTAGATTTCATAGTAATGTCTTTTGAGGAGTGGATTTCTCAGGGGAGTTCCTTTTTTTTATATTATACACTTCTTTTGCTTGCATTTTTTTAAAAAAACAAAGCCTTAATACTCCAACGTAAAGACAGGATAACTAAAATGATTTTTTAAAGGACGTTAACACCTAGAGGCAGTTTGAAGAATGGAAGAATAAGTCTAGTGAATCAGAAGGTGGTAAAAGGGGGAGAAGTAGTAAGAAACATCTTTGTTCTATAAACTATCAGGTAAATGGGGTGTAGGAACTACTAGATGCTCCAGTTTCATCTGGAGGCAGAGGAAGAAGGGAGAAATTAAAGACTAACTTGGGGTCCTATTGTCTCAACATGTTCTAATGAACACTGCCTACTCTAGGGGAGACTAATAAATATACCACAAAACAATGTCTAGGAGCGTACAAAAGGAAGTATATAAAGTAGGAAAACTTTTGTGTATGAAAGAACTTTTTACTTCTTCCTGCAGAGACCAGGGATGTCTTTTATGCTTGGATGAATTATTTACAATTGAAGAAGAAAATGCTAAACATCTTAAAATTTCTTTGATCTCTACATTTTTCTAAAAGCATTGTGTCTCCTCCCACCTCTGGTTTTTCCTTCTGAAATTATGCAAAGTACTCTCATGCACATATTTTACCGGATAGGCATCTAATTATGTCTGATTCCATCGGAAAGCCAGGAACAGTAACACCCCAATCCTCCCAGACTTTGAAAACTGTGCACTCACCTGAGAGTGGAATACTCAAGTTTTGTACCTCTCTTCTGCACCACAGGATTATTACACAAGTAAATCTCTCCTTCTGAACTCTGGTGCTCCTTAAGAGTCATGTAATTGTGGTCATATGTTGTTTATTCTGAACTCCTACCCAGCCAACTCCAATAAGCAATAACTCATTTATGGAAACATGTAAACAACCCCAGCACCAAAGCAGCCAAGTGGAAAGCTGCCTTGACCACATGCTCTAGAAGGTGTAATAAAGTTGTGATTCTGCCTTTTGGCTTGGCAAAGGCAGTTGGGAAGATGCCCTCACAGTAACTTGGGAGCACTCATGACATCTGGGTTCTAGGTGGCTGCCACTGCTGTCTAGGCTAGCACTGCTGGAATCTTGGACTCCAGTAGAAACATACAGGAAATCACATTGCCAAACTTTTCTCCTTATAAAGACAATCTCTCCAGGAATTACCATCCTCCTAGTTCTCATAGGGAGGAGTCACTGCTTAAGTCAGCAGGATACAACTGGGGAAAGGAATTTTTAAAGTTTCCTGTGACTCCAAAGTCCAGCTGCAGTGCCATGGCTTCAAGAACAGCACTGCATTGCAGTTAAGGCTTACATTATCACTTAAGGAAAATTAGAGAGGACAGGTCCAGCTTGTTCCCTGACCGAGTTAGTGGTATAACGGACAGCACATTCACTAGGAGCATAGAGTTAGGGAACCTGAGATACAGCCCCATTATATGCCCCACCATTCTACTGGTTATCATCTTCCCTCCATGTGTTCAAAACAGAAGAGTCTCCCTTCCTCAGAATTGCTCCTCATATATTCCTGGCTTGCTGATTGCCATCCCTGTCTTTCAGGGTTCTTTGGTTCCTTCTTCGTCTTTATTCCACCACCTTTAATCCAGCCTTGTACCCTGGCTTATGTTTGGGTAGCATCTCCTGCCTGCCTTTGGATCCCCACTGCTGCTTCAACTAGACTAATGCAACGTTTATTCCGCAAATACTAAGAGCTTAGAAGGGCCAGGCCCTGTGCGTGGCTCTGGGCATACAATGGACCCTTACGGGGTTTGTGTTCTCGTGGACCAAACAGGCCAAACACAAGAAAATAGACAAATTAGTTGTGAATTAGGTAGATATTTTGAAGGAAACAAAACAGGGAGTGAAGGCAGAGAATAACAGTGGACACAGAGAGACTACCTTTAGTTGGCTCATTGGTCTTGTTTCTTCTACCCACTCTACACACAGCTCCCCTTTGTTCTTTCCTGGTGGCTCTCCGTTTTTTTTCTGGACAAAAAATACCTCTCCTCTCCCTCCCCCTACCTTGTCAATTTAAATGCTAGCCCCCTCAGGAAACCCTTTTCTAATTCTTCCTAGTCAGCAATTCTCTTGCTCTTCTCCATTCCTTTCTTACGGCCCCCATCTCACCCCACGCTATAGTTACTGCGAACAGGCCCCAGGAAGACTGCGATCCCGGACGGAGGAGATCGTTACCAACAGCTTTGTCTTTTCTCCACAGCCACAGCAAGTGAATACTTTTTTTACTGAACGTGACTAATGCTACCGCTGGCCCTAATGATTTCAAAGGGTTGTTATGAAGATTAAAAAAAAAAAACAAAAGACATTAAAATACTTTGAAAATGAAAAAAGGACTGTACAAATAGGACTTGCTTTGTAATCATACTTATAGCAAACTCCACTCTGGGAAGCTAACCCACACTGGATGGCCGTGGCTTTTCCGACCCTGTGATACAGGGAAGCACAAAGGCTGCTCATCTGTTTAAACGGCAGAACTTCAGGTTGTGGCCTTCATTTTGTCGTCTCCCTTTCTCCGTCAGCTACCTTGTGATCACAGGATGAAACGAGCACGCTGAAGCTTGGACTTTCGCACTGATTTCTACGGAACGGAGTGGTTAAGAGCCAGAATGCCCAGGTTGCTCTACTTCCTTGTTTCCCCTGACAAATTACCGAGCCTCCCCTGCCTTAATTTCCTCATAGGGTGTTGTAAGGATTAAATGATTAAGTACAATACATGCGAAACAGCACTGAAAACAGTGCCTGGTACAAAGCAGGCAATCGTTATCAAAGTCATAGCAATCCCCGTGCTTCCTGGTACGGGGCACCGCAGAGTTCCCGCTCCGGTTCAGTGTGCACACAAAGAAAATGCCGTGGGGGGAACATGGCAGTGGGAAAGGGCTGGTGCGACGGGCAGAGTGGAGCAGAGGTGTCTGCAGAGCCTTGAGAGTGTGGCCAGTGTGAGGTGAGGCAGGAAAGTCTGTGTGCTCTGGGAGGCTTAGTAGTCCTTACTCAAGTGAAAGTGACTGAGAGGTGCTTTGCCAGAGGCTGTGAGGTGCACTAAAAAATGAAAGGCAGAGAAAGGCCTCCTCTCCTTATTCTTGGCCTTTATCTTTTTAACTATGAAAAGAAATCGAGAAAAACATGGTTCTCCGGGGACAGGCGAGCCAGGCTTCAGCATTACTGCCAAAAGGGGTGAACCGGAGCAGCTGTTTCCAACACAACACAGTCAGGAGCCAAAGGAAGACACAGTGACCTGAGGCATTCCCCACCTTCAGGGAAAGGCGGGACCATCCCTCTTTCAAATCCCTAACTGCCCTCATTCCCCTAAAGTTTTTTTTTTCTTTTCCTAACAGAAACAGACTGGGCCCATGTGGTGGCTCACGCCTGTAACCCTAGCACTCTGGGAGGCAGAGGCGGGAGGATCGCTTGAGCCCAGGAGTCAACGGCGCCACTACCCTCTACCCAGGGCTGCCAGCGAGTGAGGCTCTGTCTCAACAGAAACAAACAAGGCAACTGGGCACCCCTCCTCACAAACCCCCACCCCTTCATATTAAAAAAATAAATATTTTTATTAAAAAAACAAAAAGGAAGGAAACAGACTGGAACACAATTAGGTAACTGATTGGCTGCTTTACTCAAAAGTGGCCTGAAGGAAAAAGCTATGTCCCCCAAAGGGGACAGATAACAATGAAGGGACACCCCACATTTGGGATTAGATGGGGGTAAGAGAAGAGTGACTCCCAGAGGCCTCCTTGAATGAACCAGGACTGTTCCTCAAAGCACTCTGAGAGAAAGGCCATCAGAGCAAGCTGCACAGAAAGACACTCCTCCCCGGGAAGTCCCGAGACCGCTCTGACTGGTAGCGTACACGGATGGCTCAGGGGTCCCATCTAAAGTCAGAGTTGCCCAGAAAAAGCCAGAGCCTTCCCCCTCAAGACTTCAGGAATGTGGTTTCCAATGCAAATAAAGACTAAATTATAGAAATAGTGCTGGAGCGTGTTCAAGCACTCCACATCCTTTGAGTCATTTGGGAATGGTTAACAGACAGGTCGGACACCTGGGCTGATTTCCTTGTAGGGGATTCCCGCACAAACCCTACACTATAAAATCATCCTCCTCCCTTCCCAAAGCAATTCAGTTCCACCCTCTAGTCTGAAGTGTGCCTTAAAGAGTCCAGATTTCCTAAATCTGATTCTCAGCTTCCTAAGTTAGAACAGCAACTGCTGCTGACACAAAGAAACAAGGAGCCAAGTAACTTTGTGCGTTTAAAAAAAATCTATTTTAAATTAAGAGGAACAGATGTCCAATGTTTCAAAAAGCCACACATTTGTGGATTTGGCTGACAAACCTTCTAAGCTGCATTTCATTTTTGTTCCCATAGAGTCAGCCACTTGCAACTGACTCACTCTCTCTGGGCCACGGTTTGGGCCAGTCTCCTGACTACGGAATTAGAATCCAGATATCAAATGAATCCAGGGTGTTTGGGTGGGAAGCAGGTGTTAAAAGCCATCTAGAACAATGTCCCCTCCCCTTTTAATTTAGTAGTATCAACACCCACACAGCAAACTGTGCAAGGCTAGTGGGTCAAAGAGAGTGAGCAAACAGTTGACACCTGGCAATCCCAGCATCACACAATTCTAAGGGCGGGCAGTGAGTAAGCAGCTGTCTAGAACAGGTTTTTGTATAATCCCTTTTAGGAGTACCGGTTAAATATGCAAATAGATGTAGGTTATTTGCTACAATTCAAGGCCTCACCCCCAAAGCAAACCCATGACCTCAGGTGAACTCTTGGCCTTGCTGGGAAGGGAGGGACAGGAACCCAAGCCTCTGTCCTCCAGACACATATGACTCAATTGCTTCCAGAGTTTAAAGTACATTATGTACTTTTTCTTGTTGTCTTTGAGAATAAAGGAACAACATCTTCAGACACAACAGTTGTTGTAGTATCCCATTTACTGTGTTTCGTGAATACCAGAGAAGCTTTGATCAGTGTTAGAGATGGAATGGCACTTGGCTTTCAAAAATTGCTATTAAAATTCTGCTTAGGTTGCTTTAATTTTTTGTGGTACATTAAAAATAAATTATTTGAGTAAATAAAATGAATCAATTTTTTGAGTTTACTTTCTAACAGGAATGAAACTTTCAGGTCTATTAAGAGCTTACTTACATGGGCCGGGCACAGTGGCTCACACCTGTAATCCTAGCACTCTGGGACGCCGAGGCAGGAGGATCATTTGAGCTCAGGAGTTCGAGAGCAGCCTGAGCAAGAGCGAGACCCTGTCTCTACTAAAAATAGAAAAAAATTAGCCGAGCAACTGAAATAGACACAAAAAATTAGCCGGGCGTGGTGGCTGATGCCAGTAGTCCCAGCTCCTTGGGAGACTGAGGCAGGAGGATCACTTGAGCCCAGGAGTTTGAGGTTGATGTGAGCTAGGCTGATGCCACGGACCTCTAGCCTGGGCGACAGAGTCAGACTCTGTCTCAAAAGAAAACAAAAGAGCTTACATACCATCGAATCAAAAAAAAAATTTTTTTTCAACAGAGATGGGGGTGGAGGGGTGGGGGATGTTTTGCTCTGTTGCCCAGGCTGGAGTACAGTGGCTGGATTGGAGCTCACTATAGCCTTGAACTCCTGGGCTCAAGCAATCCTTCTACTTCGGCCTCCCAAGTAGCTGGGACTTACAGGCGTGCACTGTCATGCCTAGCTAAGTTTTTTATTTTTGTAGAGATGGGGTCTCACTATGCTGCCCAGGATGGTCTCAAACCCCTGGCCTCAAGGAATCCTCCCACCTTGACCTCCCACAGTGCTGGGGTTATGGCAGTGAGCCACTGTGCCTGGCCCAAATCAATTTTTTATGGTCTAAAACCTATTTACCCAGCAAATCTCACTGGATATTCTAGATTGAGCTTTTTGTAACAAGGTATTAAAAGGTGATATTCCCTTTTTTTCTCTACTTTACAGATTTTTTAGTATTAACATTTTTTATAATGAAAGTAAATTAGAAAATGTCAACATTTTTAAGGTGGGAAAGTTAGAAAACTTTCAATTATTTCATACTAAATTTTGTGTATTTGTGCTGTGTATGTTGTCTTGAGTAGGCTACCTAGGGGTTTATTTTTAATTTAAATAAGGTTTTGGTCTTAAGTCACTCAGTAACTTCTGCTTTCCTCTTTAATAATTTGGATTTTTTGGTTTCAATTTCTTTAGTAAAATGTTCTTTTTCACTTACCAAAAGGCTGACAGTATCTATTCCAAAACAAGAACACGTATGCTAAGAGAACATTTAAAAATATTTTTTTTTATTTCTGGAGGAGTGCAATGTTGTAAACTTCTTGCATGCTTGTATCAGATGCTTAGTCTTTGATGAATTTGAAAATTGGGGCTATACTAACATTTACTGAAGTACTTTACATGTTATCCAATTTATTCCTTAGACAACCTGTCCATGTATTTCTTCTATTTTTAAAAATCAAAGAAATCTGGCTGGGCGCAGTGGCTCACGCCTGTAATCCTAGCACTCTGGGAGGCTGAGGTGGGTGGATTGTTTGAGCTCAGGAGTTCGAGACCAG
>NW_012148452.1:1490734-1491470 GCF_000956105.1 Propithecus coquereli
TTTTTTTGAGACAGAGTCTCGCTCTGTCACCTGGGCTAGAGTGCCATGGCGTCAGCCTGGCTCACAGCAACCTCAAACTCCTAGGCTCAAGAGATCCTCCTGCCTCAGCCTCCTGAGGAGCCGGGACTACAGGCGTCAGCCACCACGCCCGGCTAATTTTTTGTGTCTATTTTCAGTTGCTCGGCTAATTTTTTTCTATTTTTAGTAGAGAACAGGGTCTTGCTGTTGCTCAGGCTGGTCTCAAACTCTTTGGCTTAAGGGATCCTCCCGCATCAGCCCCTCAGGCTAGTATATGATTCTATTCAATGAGTCACTCGCCACTACCCCCCTCAGTATGTGTGCCATGGGGGACCATAGGCACATCTCCTAAGTCACTGTTGAATGACTAGTGAAAACAGAAGAGCCTCATGCTGTCCTACTAAGGCTACAGACACCAGAGAGCATACTGGGGACAGAGGCTGAGGTTTGTGTAAGAGCCCTCACTAATGCATCCGCTTCAACGATTAACTAGCATACTTAAGGAACTTCATTTTAGCCTTGTCTTTTATGGATTCTAGGAGAATGGGGATAGGTGGCCACTATCCAAATGAAACTAAAAATCTTTCTTCCAAACCCCACATTCCAGATTATGCATATACATGCAAAGAATATAGAAAACAATGGGGAAACTGGACACTGCACTTTTTTTTTTTTTTTTTTTGAGACAGAGTCTCACTCTGTTGCCTGGGCTAGAGTG
>NW_012148452.1:1491520-1508905 GCF_000956105.1 Propithecus coquereli
TTTTTTTTGAGACAGAGTCTCACTCTGTTGCCTGGGCTAGAGTGAGTGCCGTGGCGTCAGCCTAGCTCACAGCAACCTCACACTCCTGGGCTCAACGGATCCTCCTGCCTCAGCCTCCCGAGTAGCTGGGACTACAGGCATGCGCCACCATGCCCGGCTAATTTTTTCTATACATATTTTTTTAGTTGTCCGGATAATTTCTTTCTATTTTTAGTAGAGACGGGGGTCTTGCTTTTGCTCAGGCTGGTCTCGAACTCCTGACCTTGAGCGATCCACCTGCCTCGGCCTCCCAGAGTGCTAGGATTACAGGCGTGAGCCACCACACCCCGCCTGGACACTGCACTTTTCCACATTACATTGTCTGTTTTAAGGGAGGTGCTCGTCAGTTCTTAAGTGTATAAACTGCTGACATACTATACTGCTTGAGAGTCACTTAGAACATAATAAAACACTGTAGATGCGTAAGGCACAAAATGAGACTTATACAAAGCAGAGATGGAATCAGAGTTCCCAGGCCCTCTTTTTATTTACAGTAGTATCAAACCATCTACTTGCAAGTTTTCTGGTCTCTGTCAGCTGGAATTAACTAGGTACTGTGTATCTTCGGGATCATACAGTCTCATACAAGAAAGGAGCAAACAAACCACCGAACATCACACCGCTCCAGCTGGAACCCAGCAGGAACATCTGAGCATGCCACACCGGAACACTTAAAGGAGGAAAGAAGGAGAGCTGCTCTTCATTTGTTTTCAAAGCCAATTCATTTGAAAGATGGTGAATAAATGGTCATCATTAAGTCAAATGCATTTATCAATTAGACCTTCAGCCTAGAAAACAAAGTTTTTCTTTTTGTAATATACTACCCTGAAACAATTTATCAATAAACCCCAAAGATTTAGTAAAATATAGTACAATTTATATTTGCTTTCCTCTTTCCTTTCTTTAGACAAACACCAAATAAAATGCAGGTGAAGGAGATGAAACACAATAAGAGGCTGACTTAGGAACTCAAGACTAATTATCTAAAGAATCTAAAATATTGTGTTAGTTAATGTGAATCTATTTAGAATAAAGCATTTGAGTACTGCTTTTCATATTGCTAGGAAGTCCCTGGTGGTAGGGGGAAGACTGTTAAAAAGTATAATCTTTTCAAAACTTACAAGGCCAGTTACTTGTCCTTTATTTATTCAGTTGTGGTCGTGGAGACTATCCCAATTTCCCATAAAATACTCTCTCTATACTGCTATAATATCATGGCATAAAGGAGTCTAAGTGCCACTAGACATAAGGACCAGAGTTTCTGATCGTAAACCATGATGCTGGGTAATGTCTGAATGAGAACATTTGATATGGATGGTCAGATGAAAGATACCAAAATGTCAGACAGCCCATCGACTGCTGTTGCCATGAGATTCAACAGTCAACATCAGTCTGATAAGCTACCCGACAAGGTGGTACAGCCATGGAGATGTCACGACGGTAGGCAAAACAAGCAGACATTCAGGCAGGATTTGATAAAACAAATCAGGCATTTCTAGCCTGTTGAGATTTAACCCCAATTCTATTCTGACATAATGTCAGTATCAATTTTCCTAAAGGAAAAGAAAATCACATTAAGAATAAAACACTTACAGAAAGGTAAGAAAATCAGTTACATATAAATTTGTTAAAACCAGAGTACATGCTAGCAAAAATTAACACAGATACGATAAAGTGTGGCTTAGAAAAACACTCATTAAAAATACTAATCTCTCTCTCCAAAGTCCTTTGATTTGTATATTATCACCTCTCCTCTCCAGTTTTCAAAACCAAGAAATCCCCAGGCTAGACCAATCCCAGAGGTGCCATTTGGCAGTGTGTAGCCGCCCAATTTCAGCGTAACAAAAGATGCCTTGGTGGTGGCTCTTTCATGCAAATAAATGAAGGCTTAAGAAATCCGGGTTGTAGGTGGATTTGGCAAGGCTGCCATTCCGTAGGTAGAAGCTAAAAGGAAGTAAAAAATCAAAACGCTCAAGAAAACGGACACAATTTTGGAATGATCAAAGATGTCTTTATAAAGTTTTTTCACGACTTCATTCTAAATATACAGAATAAAAAATGGTGTCTGCTCATTTGTGAGACACCAACCAGATTTTCCTTATACTGTCTCAAAATTTAAAGATCAGTTTCCCCAGAGGGTGTGCAATGCATCATATGGCCTTTTTTGAGGGTGGGAAAGGAAGGGTTGGGCAGGATAGCATAATAAATTGTACCATGATAGACATGCAAGATTGTTATCCAACCTAGATAATTTATATACATTCTGATGACTTAGAAAAACAAAGCAATCATTTGTGACAAGCCTCAAAAGCTTGACATATTTAGGAACTTTTTTTGTGTGGTGGGAATTCTCTAATTGTACCATGTGGGCCTTTTGAGAAGTAACGAACAGAAGGCCGGTTTCTGTTAAGTTCGCTGCTGAACATCACATTCCACCCTAATAAAATACAACAGGGATTGATTTGAGGGTGGATACCTTACCTTAACACACAAAGGAAAAGTATGTCAGTGCAAAATATGGACTAAACTGCTTTCAGGAAAAAAGTTTTTAAAATTGATACAGGTTGGAAAATGGAATTTTCCTTCCTGCTTTGGAGTCCTCCCAATTTAAGGCAGAACCCATCCATTCTAATTTCTGTAGTTAAAAATTTTCTCTGCTTATTTAGTTTTCTCCTCTGAGTTCAACCGTTGTTGGATTCGTTTGGCATAACTTTGTGCCATGGAGTTAATGATAGACAGGATGAAGTAACACACCATCACAACGACCAACTTCTCAAACATCCAGGACAACCAGTTTTCTCCCTGCGGGAATAAATGCAGAACAATGCAAGGAGAAAGGCTTCATTAGTTCAGTAGTAAAAAGGGGATCATCTATAACGCTTTTAAAGAAATGAGAACTTGAAGCTTATAACTGATAAAGTCTAAACAATTAAACATGAAAAGTATGTGTCCCCAGCTACCCTGACACCTACATTCAAGGCCTTTTTACACTCAGCTATTCCAGTCATCAAGGTTTCACTTGTTGGATATAAAGTGAACGTTGATTTATAGACTTTAGAATGGGGGAGAGTGTGAGGTCATCTTTTCTTTTTAACTACGACTTAAGAATAAAGCCTTTGATTAATTCTACTCTCTGAAGTCGCCATGCACATACTTGCTGAGTACTGTCAAGACAGTTAAATATTTTTGTTCCAGTATTAGGAGCCGTTTTTAAAATATAAAAATCTATTTCTGAGGTCACGGTTGGTCAACTGAGGGCAGCAAAGGGCCACAAGAAGAGGGTAAGGCCATTAAAAAAACAACTGTGCTTCTTTCAAGTTTCCCGTTTCAGGTTATTGCTTACTCATCCTCTTCTAGTCATTTCCCTTGCCACAGGACTGTTTACAGAAAAGACAGGCTTAGTTTAAGTTAAAGTTTTAAAGTTCAGCTATGTTAAGAGCCCTGGTTTGTAAAAAAAAAAAAAAAAATCATTTTCCATAGCTGAAAAGTAAAATAGAGCAAAAATGAAGGGAGATATTCAAGTTACCTCAGAATGTCTAATACTTTGTTATGCTGTAAATTTTAACTTTTTAGTCTACTCAAGAAGTTTATCTACTAATAAATCATTTAAGATCAAGGCAACAACTCATGCTACAAAACAGAACCATTATTTTCCATTAGCACTACCCTTGTTTTTGGGAGAAGATGCACAAAATAGAAGTTACACTTTCCGGCTTAAGACAAAGACAAATTTCCCAGCAGAGCATACACAGAGAGTCTCAACTTCTGTTAAGGAAGACTGGCCAGCAAACCTCACTCTATTTGCCTAAAAATGCGAGTGAGAGCAGTGACTGTAATTTCAGCCTGAAACTGCCCGGGGTGGGAGAAGAAACCAGAATAAAGTCTCACCTGTGATGTGCCCATTTCACTTCTGTGGTGAAGCTTTTGCCGCTGAGCCTCCAGGTATTCCTGGAATGGCTTCTGCAGAGATGGACCTATGCCGGGGACAGCACTGGAAGCAGGGTACAGTAGCCCAAGGAAAAAGAGACATTTGGAAAGAAAAGCAGGAAAAACGTTAAAGAAAATCCACTTACCGCCTGGACTCAAAAAGCAGGGATTGAATAGAAAGAGGAATAAAATGCAACAGAGAGCTCCCGAAAGCCTGTCTACTCTTTTTAAGTGGATAAAAATTCTTCCTTCTAACAACTCCTTAAAGGAGCAAAATCTCTCCCACCAACATGTCTGGGAGAAACTAAGAGCTGTAAATCAGAAGCCACTTCAGGCAGAAGAGTTAGCCCTCAGAGTGAGGACAGCTCCGCTGATACTGCACACTGGTATGGTACAAAGAATAAAATGAATGACTTCTGAGAAGGCCCACATTTATCACCACCAGTTCCTGTAAGAACTGGTTTGAACCGATTAATAAGGAAATGACTTATGCTTGTGTCATCCCTAGTTAAAAAAGAAACTGCCCGCCCTCTCTCTGACTTGTCCCATCTTCTCAGAGGGGGCGGTCCTTTCTCAATCTAAGTCCTTATTAGGACAATCTGTGCGTCATCTTTATCCAAAAAGAATGCATTAGCAAATTTGGGAGGCACCTCCCACTAGTCAGAAGTCAGTGATTAACAAAGGAACAAAGAAGGAACTGTGAACCTTGAATCATTTCGTGGTTTATGGTAGATGGTTTGCACAGAAACTCCAGTACATTACTAAACAACTTGTTCTGAGATGATTGGGATAGTGATCTCTGATAAATTTATGTACTCGGAGCTCCCTCTCACCCAGAATACGGGGAGGCAGCGCTGTTAAACCGGTTTGGCAGCTGTAAGCTACCAGGCTCTATTTTAGACAGGCTTGCAGGCCTTTTTAAAAAGGTAACTTGGGGCTACTTAGAAAATCAACACCTCTATTTTCTGTACTTTTTATTCAATCATCTGTTACACGAGGGCTAAAAGGTAAATAAACCCAAACTCTTTCCTAGGGCCAGCAAAAGGTATTCCAACATGTTTTTGTAACAGCGCCTAATGTTGTCCCTATTAAGTATACTGATTTAAATTAACTTCACCTCTTTTCTAGAACAATTCAGATACTGCTTTTTGTAATAAAAAGCAGAGGAGTAGGAGAAGAGAAATTTTTTTGCTACTATATTTACCAGAAGCTAACAAATTCCTAATTCCTGGCTGATACTTTTCTTTGATCCTATTACCTATTAACCACCAGACACAACTGAGTCCCTATTCAGTGTCACTGAATAGTTGCTATGAAGAAAAAAAACAAAAACCCAAAACAAACTGCAAGGAATAGTCCATCCCTACAAGGAACTTAAAATTATTATGTGGATTTAAAACACATGCGTGAGTACACACACAAACAGGAACTGATCTGTGTACAAAAGAATTTACAATTCAGTATTAAATTTTTTGGTACAGAAGATATATGCTAAAGGAATTGGAGAGAAAAAGAAGAGATCAGTGTGGGGCGAAGTTGTCAGAAAGATCCTTTAGTGAGTATGAAGGATGTACAAAAAGGTCTGAACAAACATATGTGGTAAAGGTGGAGGCTGTACAGATTAGACCAGAAGACCTGTGACAGACATCAAAGATGGAGAAGTGTGGTGAAGTCACATTCTACAGTCTCAGTCTCTCTCTCATTGACTATTTATTTATCTATCTAGCTATTTATGATTAGTCAAGTACAGTAGTGAGAAGGGAGTAAAGGGTAGAACAAGGAGTTTTATCTGTAACTGTGAACAATCGATTGAGATAAGTCACTGCCTTTGAACCAGCCTCTCATTTTTTTTTTTTTTTTTTTTTAATAAGACAAGGTCTCGCTCTGTCACCCAGGCTAGAGTGCAGTGGTCTGATTGTAGCTCACTGCAACCTCAACTCCTGGGCTCAAGTGATCCTCCAGTCTCAGCCTCCTGAGGAGCTAGGATACAGGTGTATCACCATGACTTGCTAATTAAATTTTTTTTTTTTTTTGGTAGAAATGGGGTCTCGTTATGTTGCCCAGGCTGGTCTTGAACTCCTGGCATCAAACGATCTCCCCACTTAACATGCTGGGGTCACAGGAGTGAGCCACTGTGCCTGGTGTGATGTGTAACTTCAACGAATTATCTTGGGGATAATGCCGAGATTAATTTACCAAGTTGTTATGTATTACATGCTTTGGGGAATTTTTGGTGGTACAGGAGATGTCTCTATGCAGATTCCCGTGAAAGACTAAGAAAATAATTGAAAACAGAGGAATTAAAAGTTTTTATAGCAATGTATTGACCAGAACTATTAATATCATGAGCAAATACCACGCGATTTGAATAAATCTAAAAGTGAACACATTTGAAATCTAGGTATTCAGTGTTACATAGCCAATTATTTGTCAGATCCTCCTAACCTTTTACTATGTATTCATCAAAATTTTAGTTACTTCTATTTCCATTTCTCTATCTCTACAAACAATGGCTTAGGCTACTGATACCTCAGCTTAGACAAAGCACTCTTATACTAGACTTTTCTTAATTATCACTAAGGCTATTTTAGTAATGAACTAGATAAAAATTGAAATTATAACTCTCACTCTTAACATACATTTAAGGCAAACAATAATGCCAGCCTGCAACCTCATTCCTCAACTTATTTTCTTTTTCTTTTTTGCGACAGGGTCTTACTCTGTTGCCCAGGCCAGAGTGCAGTGGCATCATCATAGTTCACTGCAATCTCAAACTTCTGGGCTCAAATGTCCTCCTGCCTGAGCCTCCTGAGTAGCTGGGACTACAGGTGCGTGCCACCACATCCAGCTAGTTTTTTGTGTAGAGATAGGGTCTCACTATGCTGTCCAGGATGGTCTAGAACTCCTGGCCTTAAGCAATCCTCCTGCCTCAGCCTCCCAAAGTGCTAGGATTACAGATGTGAGCCACCATGCAGGCCATCCTCAAGTTGCAGGGTAATGAGAGATAACTTGTGTCACAATTCAGTTGCTTTCTATAGTTGTCTTAGAAAATAGACTAAACACCATTCTCTGAAAGCTATTAAATTCAGAGCAATCCTGTGCACCTTCCTAGGACTCAAATCTCAATCAATAGTGAGTGAATGAAGTCCTCTATCTGCCATTAGGCTTTGATTAAGTTCAAAGAATTACAATTTTGTGGTATAGAACATAAGGTAGGAGAACAAACACACGAAGAACTATTTTTCAGCCAACTGTTAAACTAAAACATAACTTAAACTAATCTTGTAAATAGCCACTTGTTCTAGGTAAGAAAGCCTTAAGAGAAAGAAAAAAGTTGATCTCATTTGCTTTTACTTGCTGTGGACCTTCAACATGGTGGGCAGAAAAATCTTAGCAGGTAGTAGTATATTGGTATGTTTATTCTTGGCACACACAAACAGCAAATGTAACATCAAAAAACAAATTTCTGCTGGGTGTGGTGGTTCGTGCCTGTAGTCCCAGCTACTTGGGAGGCTGAGGCAGGAGGATCACTTGAGCCCAGGAATTGGAGACTGTAGTTCATTATTATCACACCTGTAAAACATAGCCACAGCACTGCAGCCTGGGCAACACAGTAAGACCCTATCTCTAAAACAAACAAAACCCAGGTCCTGCATGGTCCACAACCACCCTGGGTAACATAGAGAAGATCCTGTATCTACAAAAATTTTTTAAAAAATTAGCTGGATGTGGTTGGTGCATGCCTGTAGTACTAGATACTTGAGAGGCTGAGGCAGGAGGATCACATGAACTCAGGAGTTGGAGGCTACACTGAGCTATGATCACACCATCAAAAAAAAAAAAATCCAACAAATTATTTTAATAACAATTCTTGCACTTCTGTTACTGATTTTAAAAAAGAAAAACACCCCTCAGAAATGCAAACAAAATATTTTTAAAAGTTAAAGAAAAAACTCACAAAACTCCAAACCTACTCAGGGCTCAAAATTGGTTTCATGGGAATGATATTTTCCTATGTTTACATAACTAGACTCAAGATAAACTTCTTTGCAAACTTAAATACTGTTTAAAAAGTCCATTCAAAATAATGTTTGTGCAAAATTCTGTCGAAAGCCCTGACCATCTTGCAAACAAAATCTATTATTTTTCTGTAGTTTTTAGTACATATGTTACTCTGGTTTTGGAAATCACTTATCTGACAAGAAATCTGTATTTTAAACTCTCCTCATAATTTCATTAAAAAGGTCTGCACTATTCTCTGTATCCGGGAACGTCAGAAAATCTTCCAGAGGAAGCATCACAATTGGCAGAGGTTGTATAGGGAGTGGGTGGGGTGATTACTCCTGTTTTTCACAATGCTTAAATTTTCATTTGTTGGTTAATATGGAGCACACACCCATTCCAAGCACGCCTAGAATTCATGGGTCATTATTATTCCTGTTTTTCAAGGGACTCTTTTCAAATTGTGTAAGTCTCAAACAAGTTGATTCACCAGATATGAAAAACACACCACCTGATTTACTTTGAATTTCTTCTCCATGATGAAGATAGCCATCAAACTAGGACTTGCTATCAGAAGATCTGAAATCTTCCTTAAACTGTTGATGATTCTGTTTCAATTTTTCCAGGTGTGTGTTTTGCATTATTATGTCTTCATGAAATGGAGGCACTGTGCTTAATAACACAGAAAGAAATGAACTTAAAAAACATCTTGATTTGTCTTGTTGTTTAACCCTAGTTACAGAGGGTGTACTTAAAGGTTAATCAGTTGAAATGCCCAAGAATATTGTACAGGTATTAATCAAGTAAATTTTTAATTTAATACAGGCTCTGCTCCTTTTTAACCACTTTTTTGAGGATCTTAGCATGAATGTGAGCATGTAAGTTACATCCACTTTCCTGAAAAACATAACTGTCTGATACGGGTTCTTAGTAAAGAGGCTATAGAGTCATAAGACTTTTTTCTTAGGAAAAAGTATGGGCACATGGTTTATACCTTTATTTCAGTGTTTGTGCAGTACGTTGAGGCTGGGTTATTTAACATCCCTGTGATGATTCACAAAGTCTACACAGTCTCAAGATATAATTAGTCATATCCTTGAAAGCTTATAAATGAAAAAAAATGCTTTTAGGAGAAGATTCAGGTCAAGGGTACTATTAAAAGAAAGGGAAAAAAAGGTCCAAACCTACCGCTGCTGTAATTCAGAAAGCATAACAGAAATCTTTTGAAGTAGACTACTGATGACATTCTTTTTGAAAGCACAGAAAGTAGCTATTAAGGGCAAAGCAGGCTAGACCAATGGTCTAAAAACATTTTTGAGATGTGTGTGTTTATATCATATTTATGTTACTTATGCACATAGCAAAATACACAAATATAAATTTCAAAAGATAAAATAAAGATAAAAAATTTAAATGTCTTATGAATTATAGATTTTGTGACATTAGGTAATATTTCAAGGCATATTATATACTTAGCCTTTATTATCTTTTTTAAAAATTTTATTTAATTAATTTATTTTTTTGAGACAGAGTCTCACTGTGTTGCCCAGGCTAGAGTACCGTGGTGTCAGCCTAGCTCACAGCAACCTCAAACTCCTGGGCTCAAGTGATCCTCTTGCCTCAGCTTCCTGAGTAGCTGGGACTACAGGCATGCACCACCATGCCTCGCTAATTTTTTTTTCTATATATTTTTAGTTGTCCAGCTAATTTCTTTCTATTGTTTTAGTAGAGACGGGCACCTCACTCTTGCTCAGGCTGGTCTCGAACTCCTGAGTTCAAACAATCTGCCCGCCTCAGCCTTATTATCTTTTTTTAGATGGAGGTCTCGCTATATCTCCCAGGCTGGTCTTGAACTCCTGGCCTCAAGCAATTCTCCAGCCTCAGTCTCCCAAATAGCTGGGATTACAGGTGCAAACCACCATGCCTGGTTTGTCCTTTATTAAGATTGATCATTTCTAAACTTTTTGTTTGACTTTCGAGAATCTGATTTAGCTTGTCATTCTTTTTACCTCCATTAATGTGGCTACTGAAAAGCTTATACTAGGAACCAGTGAAATGCCAGTGCTGCAATTTTTTCTTTTTTGCTATTCCTTGTGAATGCATAATTAGTATAGCAATGCACCACATAACATTTTAGTCAATGACAGACCATATACTCAAGGGCGGCCTGATAAGATTATAATGAAAGTGAAAAATTCCTTGATTAATTAGCTGGGATTATAGGTACATGCTACTATGCCACTGTGCCTTCTTGTGTCATTTTTCCTTCTTTTTTTTTTTTTAAAGGAGGGGTGAGGAGGGATATTCAATTTCCTTTTTTTTTTTCACTCTGTAGCCTAGCTCACTGCAGCCTCAAACTCCTGGGCTCAGGCGATCCTCCTGCCTCAGCCTCCCGAGTAGCTGGGACTACAGGGATGTGCTACGATGCCCGGCTAATTTTTCTATTTTTTAGTAGAGACAGGGTCTAACTCTTGCTCAGGCTGGTCTCAAACTCCTGAGCTCAAATGATCCTCCCACCTCAGCCTCCCAGAGTGCTAGGATTACAGGTGTGAGCCACTGCGCCCAGCCCTTATGTTGTTTTTAATGAAAAAGGTTAAAAAGTTAAAAAAAAAGTTACAAAAAAGCTTATAAAATAAGGGCATAAATAAAATACAGCTGTATAATGTGCTTGTGTCTTAAGCTAAGTGTTACTACAAAAGAGTCAAAAAGTTAAAGAAAAAGCTTAGGAAGTAAAAAAGTTATAGTAAGCTAAGGTCAATTTATTATTGAAGAAAGAAGAACAATTTTTTTAAAAATGAATTTAGTACAGCCTAAGGGTACAGTAATGTCCTATGCCTTTATATTCACTCAACACTCACTGACTCACCCAGAGCAGCTTCCAGTCTTGTAAGCTCCATTCATGATTTAAGTGCTCTAGTCAGGTATACCATTTTTTATCCTTTATACCATATTTTTACTGTACATTTTCTGTGGTTTAGATACACGATTACCATTGTGTCACAATTGCCTACAGTATTCACTACAGTAATATGTTGTATAGGTTTGTAGGCTAGGAGCAATAACTATACCAAATAGCCCAGGTGTGTAGTAGGCTATACCGTTTAGGTTTGTGTGAGTTCACTCCATGATGTTCCCACAAGGATGAAACTGCCTAAGAACACATTTCTCAGAATGTATTCCCATCATTAAGCACATATGACTGATTATCTCCAATCATTCTAATGTTTCTTTGAAAGAACCTTTTCAAGCCACTTGTCTGTTTTGTGAGGGTTAAACTAGAAATTCTCACCTATGAATCTGATTAATGTGGTACAGAAAAGACACAGTAAGTTACAATAAGCTAAAAGTGAACAAATTATCGAGGGGCCCACTGTAAGCCTCTTTTGTATTGTGGAACTCCCACTCTTTCCTTAGATTATCTTTGTACTCTCCAGGACATGTGATTTTCTCACATGGATTGAGGGAGTGCCCATCAGACCTAAGCTACATCCTCAATGCATGTATAGCCATATAAATTTTTATATGTGTTACACAATAATATTATATACATTATAAAAATACACAAAAAGAAAAACAGATCAAAATAAATCTAAACAGAACTTCTATTACTTTAGTCCCACTCTGATGGTAGAGAACACCAGTTTCGACCATGAGGCTGAACTACAAGGGTTACAAATACACCTTGTTCCCAAAAGGTAACAAACATCTTAAGGCTTAGTTAGCAGACCAATGCAATGTAAGACTGTTAGGTAATACATCACAAGAAAAAAAAAGCCATTTCTACAAAAATGTACATTAGATGTCTCCTTTTCTCTCATTCTTCTAATGGGCAACTATAAAGAGAGCCTTTAAGAATCTGGATAGACAAACCTCAAGACACTGAAAACCTGTGCCCACAGTTATAAATTTTAATTACATTCCAAATAAATATCAAGGCCTTTAGAATTTTCTTGATTGAATGAGGACCACTGTACGTAAATTAATAAATCAAATTTATTCTCTGACCCCAGAGAATTCTTCTATCAACTGAGATTTGGCCCAGAAGCATAGTAGTAGAGCCTTAAATAGAAAATAGTCCTCTTCTAACTAAAACCAAGAGATTCTTCTGCAGAAGCAATTTAATTTTACATTTAAAGTACAAGATGGGTATATTTTCAGGAATGAAATAAAAGCCCCTCCCCACCCTAGTGCCATTAGTTGCTGATCTGTCTTCTATATAAAGGAGGCAATGCGGGTGTGGTATAAATTCAGCAGCAGGATGGACTAGCGATTCCCTTTCTTGGTAGCAGTCTTGTAAGTAATTCTCTATTTTCAGAAATGTGCACATTTTAGTCAAACAGCATAGAGTTAAATTTTCCTCCCCACCCCCTAGGCAGTGATCTAAACAGGCTTAACGGCTAGTATTTTAATGAGTTGTCATTTCCTGTCAGATAAAGATTCTCACAGTATTTAACCACCAGTTTCCCTGGGGACTAACCAATACTAGGGCTCTATTCATAGTGACTCAGAATGGACCTCAGACTCCTGGCCTGATTAAACAATGATAGATTACCCTCCACATGAAACTGTCTTTCCTCCTAAAGCACACTGCTCAGAAAAGGGGTAGGATGGGTGCGGGTGAGTTTATCATGCAATCTTTCTGAAGAAGTCAAAGGCCATTGTGCTGTCTCTCATTAATATTTATAGCTTTCCAGTCCTCAGAAATTAGAGGGGAAAAAAAGGGGGGGAAAAAAAAAAGACACCAATTGTTACCTAATTAATCCAGGAATAAGTAAATGAACTAGTGCTAAATGAAAAGCAACATATGTAACCTGGTAAAAATAGGATCTGGTAATCCTGTGTGCCTGGAATTAAAGTGTTATCTTTACCATTTCAATGAATCGAGTATCAATCTTTGAAACTGATATTATAAGAAAAAACTGTTAACTGATGTATTCTACTTGCTTCGGATATGAAATGTGGTACCTCACCCAAATCAAGAAATCGAGTTCCTTTCTCCAGGTTCAAGGACTTTTTAAAAAAAAAAACAAAAAAAAGAAAAGAAAAACAAATAAAGTTCCTTTACATTCCAGTATCTTGGAAGAGCACTCCAACATAAAATAAACTCAGGATGAAAATTATACTCTAGCCATGCGGTGGCTCACGCCTGTAATCCTAGCACTCTGGGAGGCCAACGCAGGAGGATCTCTTGAGCTCAGGAGTCCGCGACCAGCCTGAGCGAAAAGACCTGGTCTCTACTAAAAATAGAAAAATTAGCTGGGCGTCGTGGCACGTGCGCCTGTAGTCCCAGCTACTGGGGAAGCTGAAGCAGGAGGATCGCTTCAGTCCAGGAGTTTGAGGTTGCTATGAGTTAGGCTGGCGCCCCAGCATTCTACTCAGGGCAACAGAGTGAAACTCGGTCTCAAAAAAAAAAAAAGAAAAGAAAAGAAAATTATACTCTATAATAGAAAATCTAGGGCTTTCTCACATATACAAGTTTGGATTGATATAGTCTCTGGCAGAGACTAGAAAGTTCTAAAACTCGTTGTGATCCAACCTCAGGATGTGGGATTAAAACATCTTGGATTTCATTCACATCTGTACCCCTTTCAAATGATTAAAACCTCTTTTGTACTCAACTTAGTACATTGTGTGCTGAGTGGTATTATAAACACATGACACCATCCGTTTCTTCCTGGCTGTGGAGAAGACCATTGCTTTATCCAGGTGTATTTTAACAGGTGTATTGTTGCTACTGCCTAACAGCATGTTTTTGTCACAAAAGAATTTGAAATCGCACTTGCTTTTGAACATTTGGAATTGTTTTCTATAAGAATCAGAATGGAAGTAAGACCTTATAATTAGCAGCTAGTCTTTGAAATACGCTATCATTAAAGAGAAGCTCTAGAAAACAAAACCAGCCTTGCTTCAGAATGAAGACTTGAGCAGCAGCAGCCAAGCAGGCATTTATGTTAATGAATGAGGCCAGAGCTAAAGGCTAAAGGAGAGGTCTATAACAACCAAGTAAAACTGATTAGTTGCCAAAACAAAACCCTGTTAAAAATCAACTGATTTCATTTATAGAAAATGACAGACTGGTGGCAAAGTTGCCCAGGCTGGAATGCAGTGGTGCAATCATAGTGCACTACAACCTTGAACTCCTGGTTTCAAGGGATAGGCCTCAGTAGCTAGGAGTGTCACCATGCCCAGCCTGGTGGCAGCTTTTTATAGTGACAGATCTAAGTTGGCTTGAATACTCACTGAGATCTAACAATGAAAAATCAGCAATAGGGAGCTAAAGACCCAAAGGTCAAGAATAAAGAATAGTTTACAGAATTTAAAATTTAAGGTGAGATGGCACTGAAGCTTACTGCCCTGGAGATCATTGAAAGTGGGCACCACGGTGAGAGGATTAAAAAAAGTGACTGTATTGAATGGAATTCAATCTTACCTAAACATAATCTAATTATTCCAAAGATTACTTAGGCAGAAAAATCACTAAATACAAGTAGATAACAGAAAAAAAAAAGTCATGATCTCTGCCCTCAAGGAATTCAATCCAGAAGCATGTTGGGGGAGGAAAAAAAAATGCACTTAAATGTACAGTATAGAAACCAGTAGATTTCTCATTAAAAGTTACCATAGTAGTAACTGGCTACAGCTGTGCACAGGCGGATGCACACGTGGACAAGGAGAGTGGACAGAAAGAATTCATGCTGACTCCCCGTCAATCCACACAGCAGCTGTTTGAAAATGGAACTCTGGTCCAAATCCCAGCAAATTACCTCACTGCCTTCTACGGTGCTCCCTCGATGTGCCCCTTCTCTACCTCAAGACATCTTGGAATCTTCACTCCAGTTTTCAAGGAAGAACTGGTTAAAGAAGATAACGAATCTACCCTGTTTCTTGATCCTATCTCCATTCATCTCTTAACCATTTATATGAATTTAACTTCTCTATGCCTTGGTTTCTCCATCTACACAGTGATGGAACCTCATAGGTTTTGTTATGGATATTATTATTATTATTATGTTTTGAGACAGAGTCTTGCTCTGTTGCCCAGGCTAGATAGAGTGCCATGGCATCAGCAACCTCAGATTCCTGGGCTCAAGTGATGTTCCTGCTTCACCCTCCTGAGTAACTGGGACGACAGGCCCACTCCACCATGCCAGGCTAATTTTTTCCATTTTTGGTAGAGACGGGGTCTCGCTCTTGCTCAGGCTGGTCTCAAACTCCTGACCTCAAGGGGATCATCTTGCCTATGACAGATCAGTGAGCCACCACACCCAGCCTTGTTATGGATATTAAATAAAAATTTATGTAAAGCATTTGGTACAGTGGGTGCTTACTAAATGTTAATTTCCTTCCCACATCCTTCCTTTTTTCATCTGAATTTTCTATCTCTAGCTTTTTACTAGATAGAGTCTTACCCTCAGCCTAAAATACACAGTGGTCTCTCCTATTTAATGAATGAATGTATTCATTTAGTCAATAAATATTTATAACAAAAATATAGAAGGGCCAAGTGTCGAAAGAGAAGGATATATAAACTACCATAAACATGAAAAGAAAGGAGTTTTCCTAAACTGCAGAAGGAGGTTAATGTTAAAGTCAGAGTGTACAACTGTGTCTCAGCAGCTGGGGTCTTAAAACCTATGTTAAACCTTAAACTCTACCCTTTTTTCAGATAATACACGTTTATGTTCCACACTTCCATATCTTTTTTTGATTATTTTACAATGGTCAAAGTCAAAGAGAATTAAGTATATGGACCATTTTATATTTTAAAATGAAAAAGATAGATTTCCTTTCTGTGGAAAAAAAAGTCCAGGCTCACATAGCTCATTCTGACCACTTGCCATAGAGTGAGAAAGAAGAAACAACATTTGGATTCAAGTATTTAATTACTCACTGGTTAAAATGATCTCTCTTGCCACAGGCGAGCCTGACTCTGAGGTCAAACATCAAGTTAACTCAGAAATAGGAGACAACGAAGAAGAGCATGGAACATTCTGTATCTGGTAAAAAGTCCCTGTTCTAGCCAACCCCATCCCCCAGTCCTCAAGTTCAATGATTGAGTTATGGAAACTTTTCTTGTGTGGTAAAACTGGGGACTTTGTCTTCCAATAAGACTCTGGCAACCTGACAATGAGCCAATGTTCTGCATATGGTTTGTTGCGAGTCATATGCTTAATGTTATTTTCTGGGAATTCTCATACTCTATTTGGTGAGAATATTGGATTTTGTCATTTTAATCATGCTTTTTAAAATTAGATTTGGTTATGCTCTTTCAGAAATATGTACAGGTCTTTCTCATTGGAGAAAGTCTAAAATTAAATAAAAATTAGTTTTAAATAGTAATTAAAGAAAAAAAAAGACCACAACAAATGTACTGCCTTTTGAGCTTGAAAGTTCTCTGTTCTTTGATTCTATCCCTTGACTTATTTCAACCTGGGATACCAAAGAGTAAAAAACTCCATTACATGCCTAATCTTTTTAGAGAAATTTTTCAGAGAAACATTTGCTAAACAAACCATAAACCAAAAGGCTATTATCTGTATTTTAACGTCTCTCAGAATATATGACTAATTCATTATATCTTTTCAGATTTACATATATAACTAGACCAACCTTTTGACAGAGCAATAAAGAAACTTCCCCAAACCTAATGACACTGGCACTACTTTCTGGAACTGTCCAAGAAATAAATCTATTAATTATAATTTCTAATTGGGAGATGGGAACTTTAAATTTAAAATTTGGGGGTAGGGCCTATATTTTCTGTGGGACCTTAGGACTGTCATACAATGACATATTGTACTAAGAACACCATAGGCCAAAGGCATATTTAGGGTATCATATTTAGCTAGACCACTCCATAGTTACATTGAGAATAGAAGCCCTTTGGGGCAGGCATCAGCATAGCATTCAAACCTCTGTAAAAATTAATATTAAACCTGACCACCAGAGACATAACTGTCAACAGTA
This sequence comes from Propithecus coquereli, assembly GCF_000956105.1. Lineage (NCBI taxonomy): Eukaryota > Metazoa > Chordata > Mammalia > Primates > Indriidae > Propithecus > Propithecus coquereli. The sequence goes on from NW_012148452.1 coordinate 1,508,456, forward strand.
ATTCTTGCATCTTTCCAGTGCTACCTGTGGGGGAAGCAAACAGCCTAGCCTGGCATGCCACAGGTACATCTGTGTTGTGAGTTTGCCCAAATTTGGCCGTACACAAAACCAAGAGTTGAAGTATCTTGTTTATATTCAATGTCTCTTTTTATTCACTATTTCCCACTTCTTAGTTGTCCTTTTTTATCATTCTCTTAGGCTCTTTCCTATGCGTCCAACTATCTTTCACTAATAAATGCTTGTGGAAGCAATGTTCAAAACAGCGGAAAAATGGAAATAATCCAAATGTTCATTATTGGGAAACTAGATGAATAATCAAGCACCCAATGTAATAATATATACCAGTCAAAATGAATAATCTTCAGCAATACACAATAAGAGCAATATATTAAGTGAAAAGTCCCAAAAGATTACATACTATATGATACCCTCTTTATGAGGTTAATGAAA
>NW_012148452.1:1509120-1510783 GCF_000956105.1 Propithecus coquereli
ATATATATATATATAAAGTACCTACTATGTTCAAAAAATAGTTTCCTCAGGAATTATTTGCATAATATTTGATGAAAGGCTCTGTCTTGGCTAAAGGCATTTTACTGATCAAAGAGTAAAGTAAGATGGGTACTTTCTTTAAGGAGAGATACGCTTTCCCAACATCTTCCCTGAGGGCACAAGATATAGTCACCTAGAAGTCTACCTTTTCATCTACAGTCAGTAGAAACTTTGAAAAATGAAACTGTAAGAACACAGGCAATATTAAACTTGAGGCAAAGCTTTGGAATGTTAACTCACTGATATGAGTGTGTTTCAACTAAACTATAAAATATTTGGCTCCAGGACATTTCACATTTTGACTGGGGTTGGAAAGGTTATCAGTGGCCTCCTGAACTGAAGAAGAAATGCTACTCTTTTGAAACATGTTCCAAAGAACAGCAACTAGAAGCAAATGCAGAAAGAAGTTAAATAACTGGCCTGTGGCAGAGTTTACATTCAAATCTAGCTTTGTTTTGTCCCACGGCTGTGCTCTTTTCACTACACCACTCCCAAGCTGTCCTTACTCCTGGGATTCACTTTTGATTCTTCCTTGCCTTAGTATCTCATAATTTTATTTTAAATTTGAACTGTTGCTGGCTTTTTTCTTGCTTGCCTTTTGATTTTTTTTTCTCTATTACAGCAATTCATCATTCCTTTATTTGTGGAAGCATAGTTTTAAATATCCTTCAAGAGACTGCATTTCAAACTTTACCAGTTTAGTTTGATGATTTGCTATACAATTTAGAGTTTTAAGCAGTGTGAAGGGGAGAGCTAACAATTGAAGGAGAATGTTTCCACAGCAAGTTAGAGGCAGAACTTTCAGTTCAACTCAACAATGGTTCTAGTTAGCCAATCCAACTGTTTGCCTTCTCTTTTCTGAAATAAATTACTAATCAATTTACTATGATATGAAATCACAAATTTTGGTCTACTTAAAATTCACTCTTTTCATTTAACTTAATCTTCGGTCTAGGTGTGGTGAGCCTACGTATTAATTTTCATTTGAAAACATATTTAAAAGCATTTCCTACTTCAAAATGTAGGAAAAGAAATGACACCTTCAATTGAAGAATCAGAATAAAAGATAATGTCATTACTGACAAAGACTAAAAAGATACCCTTTGGCATCTGATAATAAAGCATTAGTATCACCTGCCAAGTCTGAATGTTTATACTGTTTAATATATTATCTAGAAAAGCTGAAGTAATCTCTGTAGATAGTACCAGGAAAAAGATGAGGATATCAAGACATTCTAACATTATTTTCTCCTGAAAATAACTTTTAAAATATGACATCATCTAATTGAACAAAAAATCTGAATCCAGTGGGTCTTGAATATATCAGAATAACTTTATGCAAAACCATCTTAAGAGGAAAGGATCACTGGAATTTTTTTGAGGGGCCGTGCTAGTGGAGAAAAGAAACTACCAATTTTGAAAAACATAAGGTAGGCCAGGCGGGGTGGCTCACGCCTGTAATCTTAGCACTCTGGGAGGCTGAGGCAGGTGAATTGTTTGAACTCAGGAGTTCGAGACCAGCCTGAGCAAGAGCGAGATCCCGTCTCTACCAGAAATAGAAAGAAATTAATTGGACAGCTAAAAATATATAGAAAAAATTAGC
>NW_012148452.1:1513829-1517362 GCF_000956105.1 Propithecus coquereli
AAAAAGAGTGAGACTCTGTCTCAAAAAAAAAAAAAAAAAAAAATTATATGACTTGATATATGTATGGCTTACAGTTTAAAAAGGATAACTTGAACTTGATCCTTCCTTGCTATAGAAAAAGAAAGTCAATTTAAATAATAACAGGGTAAAAGATTTTTGCTTCTCAAAAGATAAAAGAGCAATCTCAAAAATTCAATTCTCATTCAGTTTTCTACATATTTACTCCCAAACAGTGATGATATTAAGTTCTTAAAGAATTACTCACCCAATGAAAGCCACCATCTGCTCCACTATGTGCTTGCTGAATGTTATTATAACAAAAATTTTCTGTAAAGAAAACACCAGTTAAAATAGTCATCAGAAAAACCAATATAAATTTACATTTCTGATAATAGTCTAAAAGGGTGAGATTGTGCCCCTAATTGCAATTTTTAAATTTCTTTAAAAATAAAAGGCACTATGTAATTCAAATGTTAATTTATTTATTCATTCATTCATTCATTCGTTTATTTATTTATTTTCTTGCTCTGTCCCCCAGGGCTAGAGTGCAGGGGAGAGATCATAGCTCCCTGCAGCTTCAAATTCCTGGGCTCCAGTGATCTTCCTGGCTCAGCCTCCCAAGTCGCTGTAACTACAGGAGTGTGCTATCAATGCCTGGCCAATTTTAAAATTTTTTGTTGCTAAGGCTAATTTCAAACTCCTAGACCCAAGTGATCCTCCCATCTCAGCCTCCCAAAGTGACAGGATTATAGGCATGAGCCATCTTGTCTGGCTCACTTTGTATTTTAAAGATGTTTTTCCTTAAGCACAGCTCTTGTCTTGCTAGGATACATGATCATATCTGAGGGAAAATATGAGTCACCAAATCCAAGAATGGGAAGGAATAGTGGACATTTACAAATCCTAGGTATCTCAGAATCGTGTATATAACTGAAGTCGTGGGTTCCCATATAGCCCCCACCACTGAAATTAAAGCTGATTACCCCGATGACAGGGGTAAATTTAATCCAGAAGATAACAAAAAGACTGTACACCTTTCCTGGAAAGTTTTTATAGAAGTACCATGAAAATTCCATTTCCAGATCCTGAGTGAGCTTGCCTTTCAGGCTTAGGGTTAAGGGATCCTTATCAGAACTGGGACATTTTCAGTTTGATGTTAATGAGGTACTCTTCCCCATTAAATAAAAATGTTGCTACTTTACATTACTCACAAAGATGTCTTTAGTGGCTAACAGGTAGCAGTAGCAAATGTTTTCATCTCAATTCAACAAACATTAACATAAAGTACTTACTATGGATAATATAAGACATTGTTAAAAGTTTTCAGGGAACACAAATCTGAGAACACTTCTTCAAAGCCCTGAAGAAGTTTATTAATTTTTCTACAAATAGTAGAAAGATAGTAGTACAAATATATATATTAAAATATAAAACTACAAATGCCATTAGTGGTAAAAACAAACAAACAATGTGTTATAGAAGTTCAGAGAAAGGAAAGGTCACGTTTAATTGTATGATTACAGATTTAAGAAGGTGATATTTAAGTTTAGCTTTAAGTATGAATAATTTTGGATTCTCTCTCTAAATTCCTGATAACAAACTCATTAGGCTTCTGTTATTGTTTTCTAAATAATTACTTTAGTCAATGTAACCAAAGAGGAGGGGAAGAAAATAAAATAATTAATAATAGTCTTTTTATCCAACCATTAGGAATCTCAGGAAAGTAGGTAGAGTTAGACTAAAGCCTACTATTTCAGGTAGAAGATTATTAAGGCAATGTTACACAATTGGTGCATGAATATTATAAAGCTGACAAGGCAATCATTACAGATAACATAGGGAAAAAAGCATTAATATATGGGGGCGCATACCAAAAGCCAGTTATTTAGAGCTATAAATCTTTTATTAATCAACAGGGCTAATGGTTTTGCCTCTCAGTGATTTCACCACCATGAGTTTTTCCTACCATCATTTCCTAACATTCAAAATAAACCAATGCCCAGATAATTGCACAATTCCATTGCTCAAAAACAAAACAAGATTTTCTTTTTATATGTAACAGCTTGAAAATTCACCGTTCTAGGCAAGACATAAAATGTGTCAGACATTTTAGAACATGTCTCAGAGTCTTTCAGGCTAGAGATCAGAGTGGGGATTCTGTCAAAGAAACAAAAGGCACAGACCACCAAAGAGCCCCCCCTTCAACTGTGTGCACAGAGGAAATGAGGGATAGGGCAGAATAGGAAGAAATAAAAGAGATATGGGTAGGGGAACTAATGGTGTCAGAATGAACAAAGAAGAAACCATCTGTAAAAAAAAGGGTCTTTCATTGGAAAGAAGAATCACAGATTCAGTTATTAAATATTTATTGAGTGTCTACTATGTGCCAGATGCTATTCTAGGCATTAGAATACCTCAGTGAAACAGACAAAAATTTCTGCCCTCCTGGAGCTTATAATTCATGTATGTGTATGTGCTAGTGGGTGGAAAGGTAGACAGGCAATAAATAATACTCATGCTAAATAAGTTATATGGTACATGAAGTAATATAAATGAGTGTGTTAACTTTCTTTATTATTTGGGAGAAAGGCAATATCTCCAAGGATCCTTCTACATGCAGAGGACTTGACCTTGTCCAGTGGAAGGGGAACTCCTGATATAACATTACAGGTGAACTCATTTGAATTTTTTAAGTGAAGGTTAACAGCAAGACATCAATAAAAACAACATTTATCAAAGCAGGTTATCTCACTTTAAGCTGAGGAAAAAGGGAAGAGAGAAAAGCAGATGAGGAGACAGGTTTACTATTAGAACACAGAAAAGTCTGTGTGAGGGGGCTTCCCCCCTATTATTTCAGAAATGGTTAAAATGTTTATCTTACTACTAGTGTTGTTTACCCAAGGAATGAGAAATGTTTGTTACTCTAAGCTACATCTGGATGTACATCAAGTAACATGCCTTTATGAAGTATGTCACTATGATACAATGGAACATAGCAAACATAGCCCATGATCTTAGTTTAGAGAAGGAACTCAGATTCTTTCCTCTCAGAAAATGGATTTTAGCTTTTTTTTTTTTTTTTTGCTTCTACATAGGTACAGGGAATGAGCTTTATCTTTACAGAGTTTGGTTTGAATTCTAGGGCCTTAGAAAAGTATTTTACCTTCTTTAACACAGTTCCCTCATCTATGAAATGTGGATAATAACTACCTCACAGGACTGTTCTGACAATAAAATAACCAATGCAATACCTGGCACAGGTCCTGATTAATAGCAGGCATTAAACATTTAGTTTCCTTGATCATATAAATAATCTGTAGTTAAGAAGGTAATGTAAAGAAATGGAAAAAACACCGAAAGTCTTGATGCCTGAAGACTTGGGTTCAAATTTCAGCTGTTACTCTCTTAGGCAACTATTACCTACTAACCTTCCTATGCCTAACAATTACAAAATGGGTACAATAATTTCTCTATCCCAGGACTATAAGAATTAAACCAGATAACATACACTAAGCGCTTTGAAGTATGAGGTA
>NW_012148452.1:1517412-1519279 GCF_000956105.1 Propithecus coquereli
CAGGCTGGTCTCGAACTCCTGAGCTCAAACGATCCGCCCGCCTCGGCCTCCCAGAGTGCTAGGATTACAGGCGTGAGCCACCGCGCCCAGCCAAAGTTGAGAAATCTTGAACTAGGCAAAGACCAGTGGTGGGAGACTCAACTACTCAAGGATGGACAAAGTGCTTTGAGCAGAGAAAACTAGAAGGAACAGATCACACAGAGCTTTATAAACCCTGTTAAGGAGTTTTGATGTTTTCTTAAGAATGAAGGGAAAAACAAGGGAAGAGTTTCAAGTAGAGGAGGAGCTGGCAGGTGAGGATAGTGGTGGTGTCATATCCAGATTAAAATTTCAAAAAGGTTACTGATTGAAGTATGGTGAACAGGTTGGAAGGGAATGAAACTGGATGTGGGTAGATGAAACAGGCACCTCAGTAATTTAACTTCTTAGAAACTTCAAAGGCTGGGGAAACAAAAGGGGGTAGCGGTGAGGATGCAGGCGTAGTTGAAAAACTTCCTTCTATAAATGTTTAGTATGGGAAAAGGACAAAGAAAGAATGTGGGTATTGCTTTTCACCGAGCTCTACAGTGTGGGTAGGTGTGGGAGTGAACTATATTATGTCCTTTCAGAATTCTCTCAAGATGGAGCAGTAATCTCTAAGAATGGATGAAATCTTTTCCTTATATTAAAAAAAAAAAAAAGGGACCAAGAATATTCCTTCTTTGTCTCTGAATGCAATGTATGGTGATGTGTAAAGCACTTTATTTGTAAGAATTCAGGCAGCCAAAAATTGGAGTAATTAAATTTTAACGTGCAAGTTATAATCCACATTTATAATCAGAAGCTTAGGAATTAATAAAACCAATGACTAGCTTCACTGAGTATATTGTCAAGAGTATATTTTTTCTTTAATTATTGCATTAAAACTGAACTGGAAAATATTATTAAAAACTATTTTATTATAAAACATATCAGATATAGAAAAGAGTGAATATGATATATATTATATTATATGGTTTAAAGAATAATAAAACCAATACTCACAAACTCATCACCAAGTGGCAATTTTTTTTAAACGACAAAAATTTTCATAAATGTTTTATTCTCTAAGTGTATTTTAAGATAAAGATTTGTGTTAAAACTAAACAAAGGGCACTTCAACTAGACCCTTTTCTACCATGGGACAGTTGTACTATTAAATGAAAAAACCTCTCCCCTGTAAATAATGAATAAAAAAAATCATACATGAGTAATAATAAAAAAAAAAACGAAAACAATTTTTGGTTTTATCTCATGTTAATACCTGACAGTATTCATATTCCAGCTGAAAGTTAATTTGATTAGCCAAACAAAATGGGTCTTTTTCTTTACTGTTTTATCAAAGTGAACTCAACAATTTTGTGACATTGTCATTTAAATCATGTTAAAACTGGTTTTATTCACTTCTTAAAACTAAACCCAAAAATAAAAGGGTTGGACAGTTTAGCCCTTTTAAAATGACCTAATTTTTCTCTAATGAAGTAACAGAGGCCTGACATATTTTGTTAATATTATACCATCTTATCATACCTTATTTAATGAAATACTAAAATTTTATGTAAAATTTATATTTAAATTAAATGCAACTGTGTATCTGGCATCCAATTTTGGCCAAAAGTCACAGCATTGTACTAAAGCACCATCAAACTATAATGATACACACATGTCTTTTATATAAAAGCATTTCTTATTTCTTTGAAGGGGCTGTAGATTCAAACCCCAAAGCTGCTTTTAAATCAAGAATTATATGACTTGGCTGGGCGCGGTGGCTCACGCCTGTAATCCTAGCACTCTGGGAGGCCGAGGCGGGCAGATTGTTTGAGCTCAGGAGTTCGAAACCAGCCTGAGC
>NW_012148452.1:1523414-1537853 GCF_000956105.1 Propithecus coquereli
CTGTCATTGTTCCTTAGTTATTAAGGACTCCAAATACCTAAATGATAGCTCTCTTTGTCCCCCAGAAAGAACTAAAAATATTATAGAAAAAATTATCTTCAGATCCTTATAAAATAACATTATTCACCATAATATTTTAGTATTTTAAAAAAATCCTGTTATGATATTTTAAGTCTTAACCAAAGTAACTAGCATTCTAATATTTAAAAGCCTGTGTTCACTGAACAAACTACTTAATGTAAGTGGGAGGAAATATATTCCTTGAAGGAAGAGAAACATATCCTTAAATTCTGAGCAGTTATTATGGAAGGAGAGTAAAGGGCAGACTCAAACTCATCCCAAATGCCAAAATTTAAGATTACAAAGTGGGCAGGTAGAAGCAGCTGAAGTTTTCCTGTTTCAATCTTCCCTTCTAAGAACTAGAGGTAGAAAGGTGTTAAGAAGAAACTTTGGGGATAGACACACTTTTAAGTATTACGGAATCATATGAAGGCAGACATACTACTTCATTGTTCTTGCCTTTCTTTTGGTGAATACTTCTCTTTATTGCAAACTACACTGATTAAAAACAAATTCTTTCCAAGTTAATTTTTATTTTATTCTAGTGAGATTTTCCCTCAGAAGGAAACAACTCATATCACAGTTCTAGAAACACATATCCCTTTCCCTCCCATTTAAGTTCTTAGCCTCTTTTCTCTCCTATTTATATACACATGTGTGTGTTCACACACACCCTATCCTAAAGATTTTAAGAGTGGCTTTGAGGACTAGCAGATTCTCACTTCTCTAACCACAACCCACATCTTCTCGCCTCTTCAGAGACCCTTTTCTTCCCCATTCTCCCCCACACTAACATCTGGCTGGTTTTCGGTAAAGGACATTGGTGCCATGAGAGGAAGTGCTATATAGAGTATGTGAAAGAAAATAAGAATTAGTGAAAGGCAACATTCTCTCAGCTTGTGGTCAGTAAAGAAACTTTTTTTTTTTTACTATGTATATAAAAAAAGATGTGCATTTTCTTATACCGGAACACTATTTTTGTTTGGTAGAAGTCATGGATAAATGGTTTCACAGGGCAAAAGATAAAATAAGAAGGAAAGGGAAGGAAGGAAGGAAGGAAAGAGAAAAGGAAGGAAGGAAGGAAGAAAAAGAGGGAGGCAGGGAGGAAGAAAGAAGGAAAGAAAGAAAACAAGATTCACTAACCTCAAAATGACATTCCATGCTTTATTACCTAAGTAAGCTAGCTACCAGCCAAAAGAAGCAGAAACTATAACTTAACAGTAACTTAACAACTTAACAAATAATAGGAATAAGCATATGTTTCACTGCTTTGTGAAGGGTTCATCATCATTAGGCAGTGAATCAGGGAATATAATTACCTGGATATGCATTTTAATTATTGCTTTTCCAATCAGGGTGGCACCAAAGAAAGTCCAAAAAGGTACCAGAAAATGTCCACATGTTATTCCAGCCAGATCAAATAGAGGATTTGGAATCTATAAAGAGAAAAAAAAGGACGTCCATATATAATCCAAGAACAATTTAATTTTATCATCCATTGATATGTGGTGCTCTGTTTTAAGCCTTGTTTATACTGCAAAGCAAGGTATGGGTTCCCTGATCAGTACTATACTACTCAGAAGGAGGTTAGGCAAGTATTCTAATGTGTCTATGAGCTGGGTCTTGTATTTATCTTAGGTGTTCGATCTGCTCACAGCAAACCAAACTATCCTTTTGATTATATTATTTACAGCATCACATGAGAACTGGATGGATAAAGCCAATGAATCTGCAGGAATTTAATTCCATTCAGTAGATTCTTGGCTATTTGGTGGCTTTTTTCTAAGTTGAGGTATGAGTGAAGAAAAAGCCTTAAGATTTTTTCAGTAGTTATTAGGGTTCTAAAATCTTTAGCCTGCAATATAAACATTATCTAGAAAGTGCTCACATGTTTAGTGAATATTCTAGTAAATTCACAAATATATTTATAGGCAGATATGCTGTTATTTTTGTATTTTATTTTATGAGAGACCTAAGGCTGTGAAGCCATGTGACATATTTTAGAAAGAAAATCGAGTATGGAAATACGAGAGCACACAGATTCAGATGTTTTGAATACTCGCTCAGTTCCAGACAAAGAAGTGATTCACAACAAATACCTTTTCCAAACATTTTCACATTTTAAGAATGCTAAAAGACAATTTCATATAAAAACGCAAAGAAACCACAAGCTGTTTTTGAGTATTTCATCCATTTTTCTCCCACAGAAGTACTCTGCCCTTGTGGCTGTTGGCTGAACCATTTGTAAGCCAATTAATTCATATAATTTCATTTTTGAACTTTGAAAGAAAAGCCTAGTTGCTTAAAATATATTTGTCACATATGGTCTTTAAAAAATAATAACATTACTAAGTTAGAATTCAAGTATTCTTTTGTTAGTAACACTTGGATTCAATAATTCATTTTTGTTTTTCTCATTCAAATTCAAATGCTTTATACAATTTCATTTCTTACAATCATTTCTTACAATATTATTTGCACAGCATTACATCTGCCATTTCTTGTGTTTTCTGATGTGACTCTCGCAACTCTATAAATTATAATTTTTTCTTTATTATAAGGTTATAACTCATTTTGAAATGAAAATAAATTTAAAGTATATGAGATATGTAAACCAGAGTAGACAAAAATTAGAACTTGTTAAAATGTTGGACACTTCATTCTACATTGGATACTCTCAGAAGAGCATAATCAATAAATTTTTTATTAGATATGCATGTTATTTATTTTTTTAGTGATGTTAAATATACTGAAAGAAAGATTAGTAATAAAAACTAGGCAGTTGCTTTGAGATATTCCCTCAACTACGAGTTTTATTTATCTTAAGTGTTAATAACAAAATAACTAATTATTAGACTCCTTTTTACCTTAACTCAAGTATGTAGAAATGTAAGTATTAAAAATTTCCTAGAGGGCAAAATTGAACTTTCAATTTATGATAAATATTGACTATACCTAATCAAATATAAAATAGAACAGCAGACACAGAAAGATTTTTAGCAGTTAGGACACAAGTGTAGATGAGTGCCAAAGAATATTTTTTTCTTCAATAAATCAAAAGTAGTTATATTTTCACCAGGAATAATGACAGCTAATTTTTATTGAATGCTTTGACTTGTTAGGCACTTTTATAAGGGCTTTATATCATTAACACACTTTATATGATATCATTATACCCATTTTACAGATGAGAGCGAGATAGACAGGTTAAGCAATTTGTTCAAGATAAATGGCAGCAGAGCAGGATTTGAATCCAGGCAGTGTGGCTCCCAAGCTTGTTCTTTTAGCCCCCAAGCTAAGGCATTATTATCCATTAGGCATCTTAGTTTAATCCCATTCTTTTGGACTTCCACAGTATCTTTTATTTATCACTGTATCTCAATTGTCTCTCTCATTAAACTTCAGGATCTTTGAGGAGAGGGAAAGAACCTTTTGCTTCTTCATACCTAGAATGCAGTGGTTGATGCAAGGCTGAGGAATCACAATAAAAAATTATTGAGCATTTATGTTCTAGGCACTGTTCATTGTTTCACATATATCTTAGATTCTCATATCAGCCTTGGCAATGAGTATCTGATTGCCTCATGTTAAAAATTGGAAAACTGGGGCTCAAAGAGAATAACTTGACTGAGGTTACATAGCTAATAAGAGACATAACTGATTTCTGAACCCAAGTCAGCCTGACTTCGAAGCCCATTCTCACTCTACTATATCACACTACAACATACCTGTAACTTGCTCAAGTAGTTATAATCAATACTGTGATAAAGAGGTTCTGCATTAAAAAGAAGTTAGATTATGAAAATTTCTCATATTGCCAGGACCAATAGATAGTACTTTAGGCATATGTGTATTTTAGAATCTCTATAATGCTTATATCACATCACTTTGGTGCCCTAATTTTTGGTCATTTGCTTTGTTAAGGTAGCAGAGAGCTCAAAGACGTATTCATGTTCTAGTATATAATGGATAAAGTAGCTGTATGTCAGCAGACAATAATTTTGTGAATTTTATTCGTAATCACAGTTTATTTCATAATCAACCAGGTGCCTAGGTATTCTGGCTAAAGCCACCACTGAACTACCAAGAATTGTGTATAGGCTATCAAAAAAAAACTTTGATCAAAGTGCTCCACCTCAAATACAATTGTTTCTATTATGTCAAAAGAGGACCAGGATAAATACCAACTCACCAAGGAATGTCAATTTCAAATCTGAAATTTAAGACTTTCCTCCTTTCTTTTTTTTTTTTTTTTTAAAGACAAAGGGTCTTCTCTGTCACCCAGGTTGGAGTGCAGTTGTGCAATTAATAGCTCACTGCAGCCTCAATTTGACTTTTGGGCTTAAGCAATCCTCCTGCCTCAGCCTCCCGAGTAGCTCTGACTACAGGCATGTGACACCACATGCAGCTAATTTTCTTATTTTTTGTAGAGACAGGGTCATGCTATGTTGGCGAGGCTGTTCTCAAACTCCTGGCCTCAAGAGATCCTCCTGCTTCAGCTTCCCACAGTGCTGGATGACAGGTGTGAGCCACCGTGCCTGGCCAAGACATTAAATGGCTTCTTAGTTTATGGTAGGCAAAGATGTCTTTATTTTTGCCACAGATGTTCCCATTACCTAGCCAGGAATTAATGTTACTTTAGACAAGTTTTACATGAATTCCCTCTTGTAACTAATACTTGAAACTTTGAAAAAAGACTTCTAATCTATAAATCTGGCCAGGTGTGGTGGCTCATGCCTGTAATCCTAGCACTTTGGGAGGCTAAGGTGGGTGGACTGCATGAGGCCAGGAGTTTGAGACCAGTCTGAGCAAGAGCAAGACTTAATCTCTACAAAAAATACAAAGATTAGCTGGGCTTGGTGCCATGCACCCACAGTCCCAGCTACTTGGGAGGCTGAGGTAGGAGAATTGCTTGAGCCTGGGAGTTTGAGGTTGCAGTGAGCTCTGATGGCGCCACTGCACTCTAGCCCGGGTGACAGAGCGAGACCCTGTCTGCAAAATAAATAAATAAAATGTGGAGAATGAAGTCATTGTTATTTGGTTAAATGTACTTCATTATATATTCTTCATGGGGAGAACAGATTTTTCTCTTTCATTCTTACTGAATCAAGCCATTTAGGTCTGAAGTCATCACTGCATGATAAAATACTTAAAAGTCAATAAACAAGATCTGAACCTATCTAACAGAAAACAGTTCATTTAATGAGTAAAGTGTATGATTCACAGAATTGCAAACCCAATAAAAGTGACAGCATTTTTATTCATTCAGCAGTGTATCTTTAGAACAAATCGGATCAAAATATAACCCCACCATTTAGTGAAATTTCTCACTTTTAATACAATTCACTTACTGAAGCACAGGCCAAAATTCCAAAAAATCCAACCTTCTGTACTAGGTTTTGAACTGCCAGTTTAGCCCGGGAGGCAAAGTCCTGTAAAAGGGGGATTTTAAAACATTAATGAAAGGGAGAAAACGAAGGGAAATGGCTCTTTATAGAGTTTATTATATAAAATATTTCACAATCTGAAGGCATTGATTCATTTAACGAGCAAGACAAATGATTAAAAACATCACAGCAGGCTGTTCACTGGAAAACATGCAAATAAAATTATGATAGACTATTACATCCTTAAAAGTTAAACTTAAAACATTGTCACTTTATTTTTAGGATTCTCTCTGGATTTTCTAGAGATGAACAAAATATCATAAATCAACCATGAACCAATTCATTCTTTTGGAAATACTAGCCTACCACGTCTATCTCTTCCTCTCTCCTTCCAAAATTTGCCAGACTTAATCTCTGATTAATAGCAGGGTAGAAAATCATATATTTATCAAGATGACCAATGAAGACACCTCTGCTGATCACTAGCCAGAGATGGAAAAAACAGTTATGCAGCAATAACTAAGCATTCATTACTGCCAAAAGCAAAATAACACTAGCACAGCTTGTGCTAGTTTTATAAAATGTTTTCACAAACATTTTATTTGAGCCTTTCAATAATGCTGGGGTATAGGTAGAGCAGGTATTGTTATACCCAATCTATAGACCACAAAACTGTAGCCCAGAGAGGTTAAGTGCTCAAGATCATAATGTTAAGTTAGGGATAAAGATAGGAAATGATTCAATCTTTAGACTGTGAAGTCAGAGCTTTTTATTTCACTATGCCACCTCTTCCCATGCTGAAACATGCATTCAGCTGACTAGTTTATTCCCATAATTTTCTTCTTTTGGCATGTTGATGCTACAATTATATATATTTTTTCTTAGAAGTCTCAATCTGAAATTTGACTCTAATTCTTTTCCAGTTTTAAAATGGTAAATATTTTAAGCCAAATTTCAATGAAAATAGTTCGTAAGATTAAAAAAAATAGCTAATGTATGAATGCTTTTTAACAAAGTCTTCATAAAACCTCTCCATAGTCCAACATGCTAATAGACAATAATCTTATGGACAGGTCAGAATATAGAAGCTAAAAGGATCCTTCACAGAATAGAAACAAGGTTTAAAGCCAGAAAAGCAAACTGGTTGAAAAATATACATCTCTAATCCACACAGAATGTGTGTATTCCCACTTTAAAAAACTTTGACAAATAATACTAAGTAGAATAGCCATACCAAGTTACCACAGTAGGCAATAATGAAATTAAAAAACAAAACAAAACAAAACAACTTCCCCTACTTGCTGAGGATGGTAAGAAAGTCAAAGGAATTAAACCAATAAACTACATTTAAAAAGACATAACTAGTCAATACACCTTCAAGTTCAAGTATATAGGTTCTCAAAGTTAATCATCAGTTAAATTCTAGAACAAAATTCTGCAATTTTATAATTTATTTCCAAAGAGAGAATTAAATTTTTCTTTTGGGGACTAAGCTTATATTTTTAGTAAGTCAGTTATATCGTATTTAATATTTTAAAAAAGCTGAACTACTGCAGCAAAGGGCATTTTCTGTTTTTATTCAGATTTCTAACTGAAGATTTTTTCTTAACATCTATTGCATTAAGTATGAAATACTGATTTCTACTGATTTTTAAAATGTTTAAGAATACATAATGAAATCAGTTTTCCCAGATAGCTTATTTTAAAACAAATTACAGTTCTATTTATTTTTAACGATGTATATAATTAGTCTTCAAATTACTAAACTTGTAATCCAATCGAAGCACTAAATAAAAACCGGCAAGCCATATGAAGAGAAATGTTTTAGTTGTTTAAAGTATCAACAGATACTATTAGATTATAAACTAGTTATAAAATTTTAATTACTATAGCCCCAAAATTAAAGATAAAATCAGGAAAATGCCTTCCTTTACAACTCCTAAGATCTTCATAGCAAATCCACTTTCAATGAGACACAAGATTGTACTCAACTGCTAAGAAAAGGGAAAATAAACAAAAAAAGTATACAAATTTTATTGTAAAGGCAGCCCATTTTTTATAAATAAATTTTCCAAGTCAGATATAGGTGGGGATATTTTTCTATCACAGCATTTATATAGTCCCTATTATATAAAATTATAGAAAATTAGATTTTCTGCATTAAATGGTTAGAAAAGATCAAAAAGTGTAATTAGGAGATTTGGTGTCCTGTTTTCTTTTATCTTAACTTCAAGGCTTTAGAATTTCCTATTTATTTAAATCAAGTGACTAAGATTGTGCCATCATTTCAAACTGATGGCATTTTTCTACTACATAGATACATACATACCTATACAAATTTAAACAAGAAACGAGGAATGATTATACCCAGTTGGTTTATATAAAGAAAAAATGATTAAACATTATGCATATCACCTAATATAAAAAAAATATTTAAGACTAAAGAAGTTCAAGGAAACACATTTTAAAAAGATCCTGAAAAAGAAGTCAGCTCAATACAGCAATCATTAACAAAGTAGAATAATAAGTAAGAAGCCATTTTTCCCCTTTGGGGCAGAATTTCTTTACTTAACAGAAATTAGACAAGAACAAAGAAAAACAGACTCCTTGTTCTTTCTGATGACTGGGTGCTCCTCATCAGTTATTCTTAAGAGTGCCTCGAAAAATCTTTATTTGAGTAAAGAGTTAATCTATCCAAACAAACGAAGTAGAAACCATTTACCTTTTTTTTTTTTTAATTTGAAGCTGGCATGTATTGCAAGGAAAACAAGTTAAAGTGCCTTTTTAATGGAGAGTTTTACTTTTTAAAAAGAGTAAAAGTCATCTACTGAAAATGAATTTCATAAATTTTATTATGTATTTAAAATACACAGTGACCATGCTACTTTCAGTTCCTAAAATTTTTGCCAGATCTTTCACAATATTCTCAGAATTAAAATTACATTATATATCAAATAATCCATAAACATTTATTGAATATGAAGTCTGCATAATTATTTTTATAAGAAATGAACATCAGCAAGCAGAATATACAGTTTGATAGAATATTTTCTTGATTTTTTTTTTCCTTGCTAGTGTATTGAAAACAAACTCAGGGAAGCACTATATTAGTATTTACCAATATTTTACAATATTTGTAAAATATTTGTACAATATTTTACAATAGTAAAATAACATATTTAGATTTCATAAATACAATTACATTTTATTTTAAATTTATTTTACTTTTAAATCCTTATGTATAAAACTTACTGATACGGTTTCAAATACTTTATTTAAAATTTTTATTGAAAACATTATTCTTTTATTGCCCAAAATGTTCTACATGTTAAATGCAATTTTATTTTCCTTGGTGCTCTGTAGTTTTAAAAGTTCTTTATTTTTTTTAAAAAGCAACTTGAGTGTCTTTTTATTATTTGTATACTTTGGCAGCTCTTTTTTATCATGTTGATTTTAGAATAATATTGTCCATGAATTAAGGTATATATATTCCTACTTGCCTTTAAAATATAAAGAGGGAGAAAGTTATTCTATGTAGATTTTTTGTCAATAAACCCAACTCTTATCACCTACACCCACCTACCACACAAAAACCCCCCAAAACCTTTTTACTAACGTTTAAAAAAATTATTTTAAACAAAATTTGCTATTCCAAATAAAATAAATAAGCCAAGTAAAACTGTGCACCAATTGTAAACAACATTTTAAGAAAAACTGAAGAAAAAGATCACCAAACAAATTAGTATGTTTAGTATTCAATGTTCAGGTTAAATATCAAAGGAAATTAATATTCATTTTAACAGTTTTGGAGTACTTGTGACAACAATGTAGCAAGTCCAATTTGATTACTTCCTCAATTGTCACTCTTCAATTTTTCAAAAATCTGTACAACTAAAAACAAATTCCTTTTAATAGTTTCATTTCTCTGTATTCACATTTCACAACTTTTACCTATTTCACAATTTAAGCGCCTGAGGACAGTTTCATTCTCTAACTCTACCTAAATAAGTAGCATGCATTTACGATTAGTAATTACATATTATTTTCTACCCCTTTTTTTTTTTCCACAGAAATAAACCAATTACAGGTAAATAAAATTATCTTTCCCATCCCCACCCAGAGTGATTATGTATGTAACCAATCACACTTCTGGAAGAGGAGACAGAAAAAACATTTTCCCAAACATTACAAGAAGACTGACTAAGAAAAGTTACAGTAATTCCTTTTTTTTCTTTTTAAAATTCTTTTTAGCTGACAGCTGTCAGTTGAAGACAGTAATTCCTTATCACTGAGATTTCAAGGATTAAGAAAGAAAAATGGAGCCCTAAGGTTAAATATTCTGTAGGATTTTTGATTCTTGCTTCACATTTCTATTTCCTATGAAAGATTTATGATTGAGAAGAGAAACTACAAGGCTAATTATAATTACTCTGCAAAATACTAATCTTTGAATCTAATGTTGTAAACTTGAATTGAAATATGTGAAATCACATTTATCTTCAAATGTTAAACCTTTTCATTTTTACAGTAATCTTTTCATTTTCATGATGAGTGACCATATAAAAATATCTCTTTAAAAGCAAAAGAGGTGGGGCATGGTGACTCATGCCTGTAATCACAGCACTCTGGGAGGCTGAGGAGGGAGGACAGCTTGAGCCCAACAGTTCGAGACCAGCCCGAGCAAGAGTGAGGTGCCCGTCTCTACTAAAAATAGAAAAAATTAGCTGAGCAACTAAAAAACGGAAGAAAAAATTAGCCAGGCATGGTGCATGCCTGTAGTCCCAGATACTTGGGAGGTTGAGGCAAGAGGATAGCTTGAGCCCAGGAGTTTGAGGTTGCTGTGAGCTAGGCTGACGCCATGGCACTATAGCCCGGGTGACAGAGCGAGACTCTGTCTCAAAAAGTAAATAAATAAAAGCAAAAAGAAAATCCCTAAACAAGTTAAACAAATGTAATCCTATTAGAGATAAATGTGTATTTGGTTAATATCTTATGGAAGCTTAAATTACCTGCCTTCTTAACCCATTACAGTCAAGCATGGCTTAATGATGGGGATACATTCTGAGAAATGCATTGTTACACGATTTTGTCATTGTGCGAATATCACGGTGTACTTACACAAACCCAGAGCCTACTACACACCTAGGCTATTTGGTATAGCCTGTTACTCCTAGGGTACAATCATGTACAGTATGTTACTGTCCTGCATACTGTAGCCAACTGGAACACAATGGTATTTGTGTATCTAAACATAGAAAAGGTACAGTAAAAATATGGTACGAGATTAAAAAATGGTATACCTGTATAGAGCACTTACTATGAATGGCGCTTACAAGACTGGAAGTTGCTCTAGGTGAGTCAGTGCATAGTGGTGAGTGAATGTGAAGGCCTAGGGCATTACAATACACTACTGTAGACTTTATAAACTCTTATAACCTTAGGCTATACTAAATTTATTTTAAAATTTTTTTCTATAAGCTTTGTCTACCTTTAATTTTTAAATTTTTAATTATTTTTTACTTTTGGAGCTTTTTTTTTTTTTTTTTAACAGACAGAGTCTTACTCTGTCACCCATCGCTCACTACAGTCTCAAATTCCTGGCCTGAAAGGATCCTCCCACCTTGATCTCCCAAAGTGCTGGGATTAGAGGCATGAGCCACCATGCCGGGCCTTTTTGAGTTTTTTTTTTGCTAAAAACTAAAACACAAACACACACATTAAGTTAGGCCCATACAGGGTCAGGATCAGCAGTATCGCTATCTTCCACCTCCACATCTTGTCCCACGGGAAGATCATCAGGGGCAATAACATGCATGGAACTATGATCTACTGTGATAATAATGGCTTCTTCTGGATTACCTCCTGAAAGACCTAAAGTTATTTTATAGCTAACTTTTTAAAAAATATAAGTAGAAGGCATATACTCTATAAAGACAAAAAGTATATTACATAAATATTACACATAAGTCAGTAACATAGTCATTTATTATCAAGTGTTATGTACTATACATAATTGCATGTGTTTTACTTTTATATGACTGGGAGTGCAGTATGTTTGTTTACACCAGCATCACTACAAACGTGAGTAACGCATTGCACTACGATGTTATGACAGCTACAAAGTCACTAGACCATAGGAATTTTTCAGCTCCATTATAATCTTAAAGGACCACCGTTAACATGCAGTCTGACACTGAAATGTCCTTAGGTAGTGCATGAATGTATATGTTAAAATTTCTGCTGAGCTAATAATGCCCTTCTTGGATTTGATGCTAAGTGACTCCACAGCCAATATTAAAAACTACAGAGCAACTGTTTAAATAATAATTCCTCACGTGTAATGGGAATTTATGTTAAAATACACTATATTTGTGAAATTCTTGTGCCACCTAAAAATTACTTCCTGGTTCCTGTGTCCTAGTCAAACAAGTACGCTAAGCAACTAAAACTCTCTTAGGCAGAAATGGAACTAAACAGTAATGATGACTTAATATTATAAGCTGTTTCAGTATAGTGGACAATGACTCTAAAACAATAACTTATTATTAAGACTCTAATAACCATGTACTTAAATATTTTCTAAAATGAAATACATATACATAGAGAATAATACAATTAAAGGGTACAATTAACTATTATCTTCACAGAAACTGCAATGTAATTCAATCTTCTGTAATGCAATTATAACTCATAATCTTCAAATCTTTCTCCTTGAACACAGATTAAAAACTGTCTTAATCACTATTTTCTACCTGTTATCAAGGTTCTGTGAGTTACCTTCATTTAAAAATGAGAGCCTTATTTAATTGAATTCAAAGTGAACAAAGTATTTTATCTTACTGTTGACTTCCTTAATATCATTAAAGCAACTGCTTATATTTCAATATTTCATATTTGAGTAGGTTCCCTTTAAATAACTGAAGCACACTATTTATTCTGTTTTTGAATTATGACATAATGATCTCAATCACACTTAAGGGATAATGAATGTTTGTGGTTAAGAAATAAATTCTAGAATTACAAGAAAAGGTTGAGATATTGTTGAAATAAAGTAATCATAAAAGAAAGCAGTCAATAAATTTTAAATTACCAGGTGCAACATGTTGGAAGATAACAAAATACACATGCATTTACCAACAAAAAGTCATCAGAATTGAGTTGTGTGACTACTCCCGAAAATAAGATGTTATTAAATCCAGCTGATGGCTTATACAGTTGGATCAAGCCAAGTATAAAATCAGAGATGAGCACTGGAATTCCTATATATCAGAAATTAGGATAAAACTCTATAATACTGCAAATAGAATGTATCACATGAACACATTTCAGAAAAGCAAAGAAATTTTATTCTGAAGATAGCTGAGAGATTTAGAAGTTTTAAGAAGAGATTATGAGGCCCGGTGCCCCTCTCGTGGCTCATGCCTGTAATCCTAGCCAGAGGCAGGTAGATCGTTTGAGCTCAGGAGTTCGAGACCAGCCTGAGCAAGAGCAAGACCCCATCTCTACTAAAAATAGAAAGACATTAGCTGGACAACTAAAAATATATAGAAAAAAAAATTAGCTGGGCATGGTGGTGCATGCCTGTAGTCCCAGCTACTTGGGAGGCTGAGGTAGGAGAATTGCTTGAGCCTGGGAGTTTGAGGTTGCAGTGAGCTCTGATGGCGCCACTGCACTCTAGCCCGGGTGACAGAGCGAGACCCTGTCTGCAAAATAAATAAATAAAATGTGGAGAATGAAGTCATTGTTATTTGGTTAAATGTACTTCATTATATATTCTTCATGGGGAGAACAGATTTTTCTCTTTCATTCTTACTGAATCAAGCCATTTAGGTCTGAAGTCATCACTGCATGATAAAATACTTAAAAGTCAATAAACAAGATCTGAACCTATCTAACAGAAAACAGTTCATTTAATGAGTAAAGTGTATGATTCACAGAATTGCAAACCCAATAAAAGTGACAGCATTTTTATTCATTCAGCAGTGTATCTTTAGAACAAATCGGATCAAAATATAACCCCACCATTTAGTGAAATTTCTCACTTTTAATACAATTCACTTACTGAAGCACAGGCCAAAATTCCAAAAAATCCAACCTTCTGTACTAGGTTTTGAACTGCCAGTTTAGCCCGGGAGGCAAAGTCCTGTAAAAGGGGGATTTTAAAACATTAATGAAAGGGAGAAAACGAAGGGAAATGGCTCTTTATAGAGTTTATTATATAAAATATTTCACAATCTGAAGGCATTGATTCATTTAACGAGCAAGACAAATGATTAAAAACATCACAGCAGGCTGTTCACTGGAAAACATGCAAATAAAATTATGATAGACTATTACATCCTTAAAAGTTAAACTTAAAACATTGTCACTTTATTTTTAGGATTCTCTCTGGATTTTCTAGAGATGAACAAAATATCATAAATCAACCATGAACCAATTCATTCTTTTGGAAATACTAGCCTACCACGTCTATCTCTTCCTCTCTCCTTCCAAAATTTGCCAGACTTAATCTCTGATTAATAGCAGGGTAGAAAATCATATATTTATCAAGATGACCAATGAAGACACCTCTGCTGATCACTAGCCAGAGATGGAAAAAACAGTTATGCAGCAATAACTAAGCATTCATTACTGCCAAAAGCAAAATAACACTAGCACAGCTTGTGCTAGTTTTATAAAATGTTTTCACAAACATTTTATTTGAGCCTTTCAATAATGCTGGGGTATAGGTAGAGCAGGTATTGTTATACCCAATCTATAGACCACAAAACTGTAGCCCAGAGAGGTTAAGTGCTCAAGATCATAATGTTAAGTTAGGGATAAAGATAGGAAATGATTCAATCTTTAGACTGTGAAGTCAGAGCTTTTTATTTCACTATGCCACCTCTTCCCATGCTGAAACATGCATTCAGCTGACTAGTTTATTCCCATAATTTTCTTCTTTTGGCATGTTGATGCTACAATTATATATATTTTTTCTTAGAAGTCTCAA
>NW_012148452.1:1537903-1551035 GCF_000956105.1 Propithecus coquereli
AAAAACCCCAAACAAACAAAGAAACAAAAAAACAAAAAACAAAATCAATGAAGGCATGCCTAAAAATTATCAGAAGCAAAGAAGGATGGGACTGTTCTTTGAAACAGTAAAAAACATTTATTTTGACAACTAGCTAAATTTATTAAGTACTGAAAACTAGATATAACTAAAAATCTGAAAATAAAAGTCCGATTTTATTCTTGTTCATACTCATATATTTGTATTATCTAGTGCAATTTCATTATGAAAATTTAGTTGATCACAAATTGTTTCTTGCTTTTTAATGAATAGAATAAAACTGTGAGACCGCACATATGATACAAGAATGTACTGTTTTACGAAGCATTTATTTCAGTTACACAAAAACAGGTTCTATGTTTTGTATTGTGGGCTATGGGGAAAAAAAAAGGTCCAAAAGTCATTGATATAAAGGCAATTATGCCTGGAGTGGGCTTCATGGCACTTCATCCAAATTACACCTTTCAAAAATTATGTGAGAATTGATCGGTATGATTTTTTTCACTTAAAAATATAAATATGGAGAACAGTGAAAAAAACTGTGAGCAGAAGCTTCCAATGCTGAATCAGAGCTCTAGGAATTCTAGAACCACAGAAACAACCCATATTTCCTCACAATGGGTTGTGCTCAGAGGTCCTTATGTAGCCTGTTCAGGCAGGTTGGCCCTTAGCAACCCATATGGCATATGGCATATTCCACTACTGAAGGCTAATGAGTATTTTCTATGTGCAAGGTCATGTGTTGGGGCTAGCTGCCCTATCTTAAAAAAAAATATATATTACTAAAACAACACTCTTTGTAATAAAGTTTAAAAGGTAGCTATTCTCTTTTTAAGGTGTTCTTGACAATGAAAAATATATATATATAAAAATACGGAATATATTATCCACTGTGAAGACCACACATTTCAGAGTGTTGTGCCAAAAGTAGAAAGATATCAACTATTTATGGGTCAAGATCAGGATTAAACAGATTTCTAGATGTATAGATATATAGATGTATTTCTGTTACCAAACTTACTTTAGAGTGAGTAGGGGGGAATAATACAAGTATTTTTTAAAACTGAGGCACAACATATATACAGTGAAGTACATCTAAAATGTACATTTCAATGGAATTTTACAATAAACACTCCCATGTAACCACCACTGAGATCCAGATATAGAACATTACCAGAACTCTAGAAACACCAGTGTTGGCACTCCCAGTAATTACTCTTTCCCCCAAAACAACCACTATCATTGACTTCTATTTACCACAGATTTAGTTTTTCCTATTTTTGAACTTTATATAAATGGAACTAAACAGTATGTTCTCTTTTATGTCTGGCTTCTTTAGCTCAACATTATATTATGTCCAGGTGATTCATCCATCCTATTGCATGTAGTGGTAATCAATTTGTTGCTGTATATCATTCTATTATATGAATATATCACAATTTATTCTGTTGGTGAACATTATGGTCGCTTTCAGTTTTAAACTATTATGAATTATGCTGCTAGTAACTTTCTCTTGCACATATCTTTCGGCATATCTTTCTGGTGAGTATACACCTACAAATGGAATTGCTGGATCACAGGGTATGTATGTGTTTAATTTTTAGTAGATAGTGCCAAACAGTTCTCAAAAGTGATTGTATAACAACAACAAAAATAAATAAATGGGATTTGATTAAACTAAAAAGCTTCTGCACAGCTAAAGAAATAATCAATACAGCAAATAGGCAACCTACAGAATGGGAGAAAATATTCACAAGCTATTAATATACATCCAATAAAGAGCTAATATCCAGAATCTACAAAGAACTCAAGCAAATGAACAGAACAAACAACCCCATTAGAAGTGGGCAAAAGACATGAACAGAAGCTTTTCAAAAGAAGACAGACACACAGCCAATAAACAAATGAAAAAATGCTCAACGTCACTAATCATCAAGGAAATGCAAATTAAAACCATAATGAGATATCACCTTACCCATTAGAATGGCTTTTATTAAAGAGCCCCAAAACAACAGATGTTGGCATGGATGCAGAGAAAAAGGAACACTTATATACTGCTGGTGGGACTGCAAATTAGTACAACCTCTATGGAAAAGAGTATGGATATTCCTTAAAGAACTAAAAGTAGACCTACCATTCAATCCAGCAATCCCACTACTGGTTATCTACCCAAAGGAAAAAAAGTCATTTTATCAAAAAGACACCTGTACTTGAATGTTTACTGCAGCACAATTCACAATTCACAATTGCAACGATGTGGAATCAACCCAAGTGCCCATCAATTCATGAGTGGATTAACAAAATGTGGTATATGTGTACCATGGAGTAGTGCTCAGCCATAAAAAAGGATGAATTAATGCCTTTTGCAATAATTTGGATGGAACTGAGACTATTATCCTAAGTGAAGTGTCACAAGAATGGGAAAACAAACACCACATGTACTCACTATTAAACTGGAACTAACTGATGAGCACACATAGACACAGAGGAATGTAAAACTTAGTGGAAATCAAGCAGGGGGAAGGGGGAAGGTAGAAAGGGGAAAAACCTACCTAATGGGTACAATGAACACCATTTGGGTGATCGGCACACTTATAGCTATGACTCAAGCATTACAAAAGCAATACATGTATATACCAAAACATTTGTACCCCCTTAATATTATACTTTGAAATTAAAAAAAGTGATTGTAAATCAAATTACTCTTAATATTGCTTCCATGTTACCAACTGATAACAAATCTCAATTGAAAAAAAATCTAAAGGTTTTTCCTCTTCTACTGACAGTTTTAAAGAGCATGTGGGAATTAGCAGCTTTGATAACCCCAACACATGAAAATTGGATAAATTCAAGGAAAAAACAGGAGGAAAAAAGCTATTTTAAAATGCTAAGTTTTAGAAAAACAACTTATAATATTTTGAAATTTACTACCAATTTCCTTAAAAATAAGATAGAAAGAAAAAGAAAATAGAGATAACTGCTTAGGAAAAAATATATTTTTCACTCACAGAATTTTGGAAGACAAAATTAGAATCTTTTTCAGAAACCAGAATTCTTATTTAAAAGCAACTAAATTCAACCAAATGGTAATTACTATGTGCAAGGTAATAAAGAATCAAAAGATGAGGATATAGTGGTTTATTCATTCATTCAATAAATGTTTAGCAAGTGTTTGCTAATGCCAAATATTATTGTAGGAGCTGGGAATACAACACTGAAGCAAAATAATAACAATCTGGAACCTCACGGGGCTTACACTCTAGTGGGAGGAAATAAAAACTAAACAAAAAATAGGTAAATTATATGACTCATTAGAGGTAAAAAGCTGCATACAGAAAATAGAACTCGGAAGGGGTGGCAAGAAAGATTTAATTTTAAACATGATGGTCAGAGAAGGCCTCACAGAAAAGGTAATCCAAGATATTTGATCAAAATCCTCAAGGAGGTAAGGGAGTAAATCATGCTGATAATCTACAGAGAGTTCCAACAAGTTTTTTCTCTTGGGAGATAAAAAATCTAGTGTGTGTATGGGGGTAGAGGGTGCAATAGGTAAAGAGGGAAGAAGAAAGAGAGGTAGATGAAACGTACAATGCAAGGGAGAGGAAAAACAAGAGAGATAAAAACTGATATAAAGAGAAACAGAATACAAAGGCCAATAACTCTACAGTCTTATGATATTGAAATGATCAAGCAGTGACAACGTTAAATCTTTTAACTTCTATGAGTCACAGTTTATTCATCTTTTCTGTAAAATGGTGATAATAATATCCATCACTATGACAGATATGAGACAAAACTGATTATGAGACAAAATTGTTTAGGCTTAAGTTATATTGCTTAGTAAACGGCAAAAGATGAAAACACCTGACATTTAATGAAATCTTGTCTGAGTTCTCAGACCTTATGATAAGCACAGTTCTAGTGCAATCTCACAACTAAAATAAGAGGTTTTGTTTTTAATTTTAAAAAAGAAAAAAGAAACATGTTAATATCAAAGATGGAAGGGGGCTGTAAGTCACAAAGTAGGGAAGGAAGGAAATGCATTAAGAATCGAAAACTTATCAAATCTGCCTCACAGTGCCACCAATTAGTTTACCCAATCCTCCACCACAGGAAGGTAGAAATGGGTGAGATTACTTTTCCTGAATGCTGGTTCTTAATCAACATATTTTTGTCTCCAGAAAATAAGAGGAAATTCTTTGATTATTTACACCTGTAATGGTCATCTGACTATGATTATTAATATTAAAACTCACAAACAATCCATTGGACATAAAACATTTCTTGTGTAGTCTAGGAGGAAAGAAGAGATGGAAAAAATGTGGTTTCAGAAGGCTGTCTCCGGGGCTGACCACCATCATTTATTACCATGTTCAGATAAAAAGTAAAGAAGTTATTTTTAGAAGTTCAGACAAGCATACAGTTCTCTCCCCCTCCGTTTCTTATTTCAGCCAAGCTAAAATTAAGGTCTAAGTTACCAGCATTAAAATTGGCCAGTATCTGCAGCTTCCTTTTCCTTTGCCTCTCTCCTTGCTTAGGTTTTTGTTGAAAAGAAACTATATGGTAATTTTTAGGCAGGCTGGTATCCACTCACTCATATCAGTGCCTGCCTAGCTCATAGTATAAATAATAATGGACTCTATAGCCCAACAAGAACAAGTACTCTAGACATTCAGGGAAAATAACTGAGTATGCAAGATTTATTAGAACAACGTAAAGGATACATTATACAAGTAATACATTTTTCTATTTTTCTCTCTTTTTCCTGTATTATGCCAGTATCTCCTTATCCTATAATTGCTGTTTCACCAGAAAGAGTATTTCTCAAATCTTAGTTGATACTAAGGGGAAAAAAATTGCCTTTCATTTTTAGCACTGTATAATTGGTTGTTTTGTTATTAAATGACTAATGAATAACATATTTAATATATTCTCAGATTCAAACTTAAGTTATAAAAACAAAAAGTATATGACAATCTGCTATGTATGAAACATAACAATACTACTTAATCTATGGGAAAAAATGAAAAATGTCAAAATGGTTAAGATGAATGTGACTTAAACATCCAAAACTAAGGCAGTATGGAATTTACAAAACTGTCAGGGACAGAAAACTTAAGAGACTGAAAACAGAGGAAAAAGATAAATGGGAACTTTTCTATTAGGAGACATGTAAATAGTGGGATTCTTTTCTGAGATAGAACTAATTTTACTTAACATATTTAAAAATGGCCCTGGAAAAAGAAGCAGAGAGTTTAAGTTCCAAATCTACAGTTGAAATTATATCTAAAGCAGAAAGTTCCAAATTCATGAAAATAAACTGAAAGACATTGCACACTTGGGCATGAAAAATGGTAGGTCAGTTTCAATAAGGATAACAGTAAGATAACAGATTTAGGAAAAATTTATCTAAATATAAAAGGATAGACTTTAAGTTATGAACAAAGAAAAGGGAACTAGGAATAATCTTAAAACGGTTTATGAAAAAGTCAGTAAAGTGCATTGCAAAACAGGTTCATGGTTCTAGAAATCTGGAAAATGAATATATCAATATAGTGATTATCTCTGGAAAATCATGTGCAGTTATGATAATTTCATGTTAGGAAAGAGATAAAAGAATCAGGTAAAGATCTATGGAAAAAACATAGTGATCAAAAAGATTTGGCGGTGGTTAGATATAAAAAGTAAATAATTACTTTAGAAGGGCTGAAGAAGGAGCTAAGTGAAATCTATAAAACTAAAAAATATCAATAGAGGAAATCGGAAGTGTTTCATAAATATTACAATACTACAATGCGAGTACTCTTTATAATTTGAGCAAGGTAAATTTGAAAAAAAGAAATGGAAGCAGTATAAACTTACTTAAGTCTTTTCTACAAGAAGCAGTAAAAATACAAATTTTTACAAGTTTGGATAAGTTAATTGATGTAGACTCATGTCAGGGAATGGGACAAAGAAGTCTAAAGTACATTACTACGTTTGAGGGGAACACTGAATTAATAATCATGTCCACTTAATCTCTACACAGTGCTTTCAATTAAAAGCGTGACAGTACGTATTTTACATTGTAAGATTCAAGACAGGAAAAATGGGAAGGAGATTCCACTTAGAGAAATCTCCCTAAATACCTAGCAAGAAAGAACTGCAGATTGATCATGACAAACTAAATATCTTGGCTAACTAGAAATAAAGCCACGTTCGCAACAGGAAATGACTATAATAGTTATTCCGCTGTCCATGTCTTCCATTAAACTCTGATCTTGGGCTAGCACCCCTGGGAGCACTCAGCAGTTATAACAGAAGGTGGGTTTGTATTTAGCATGTTACCAATTTCTAAACTCATGAGCAAAAAACACAGAAGTATAAACAGTCTGTTGGTCTAAGTTTCTATGAAAGGGACCTTTCTAAAGGCATTTTACAAAAGGTGTTTGAAATACAAACCTGAAAAAACCCTTTATAGTTTAACAAAGGTAACCTAATGCTTACCCACTGCCTTTTTCCCCTCCATATCTGTAAACAGGTGTAGAAATGAAAAAGAACAAAGCAGACATATCACGAAACTATATTCTACTCCAATGTGCAAAGCAAACTAACAAGAAAAACCTTAAATATTTATTCTTACTTTGCTTTGATAATGACTAGGTTGTATTAAAAAAATTTTTTTTTCATGTGCTTGCTTTTGGTAGAATGACTAGGCTGTATTAACCTCTTATTTTCACTTGAAAATCATCTGCTTTCAATTAGAATTGCTTTGTCATCAAAACAATTTTTTTCTATTTTTGATCACCAAGAGGAAGCATGGCTAGAACATAAACACTTTTAAACCTCCATTATTCTATATTCTTTCCTGTGAGAAATAACTAGCTCAAAATTTGCTAGAATGCTTTTTTTTCTACATATATTTTATGACAAAAACGTAAGGAGAATAAAAATAACTTTTACGAGGTTGAATTTAAATGTTTTCATTACATTTATTTTTAAAATAAATGTGTGGCTGAAGATGACAAGACTAGATACAGAAATGAACATGTAAAAACAAATGGCCTCAGGAATGCATGACGAGCAGAGAAATTTCCCAGTGGCAATTCATTCAGCAGCGTGCATCGAGTTGCAACTATCATTCCTGTTCAGTTAGTTGATAATATGGGAATGGGTTAAAGAAAGAGAAGAGCCAGAAAAAGAAGAAAGATTAAAGTCTGGGAGTGGGATGGTGAGAGAAGAGTTCAAAATAAAATAAAAGCTTCCTGAGAAAGCAAATAAAGGGAGGCATGAAGGATTCCACCATAAATCATGCAAAATGTGCTTAGAAACTACAACTACAGAACTA
This sequence comes from Propithecus coquereli, assembly GCF_000956105.1. Taxonomy (NCBI): domain Eukaryota; kingdom Metazoa; phylum Chordata; class Mammalia; order Primates; family Indriidae; genus Propithecus; species Propithecus coquereli. The sequence continues at coordinate 1,545,249 of NW_012148452.1, forward strand.
TTCTAAGTGCTACCCTTTCTTGCTGAACAAAATGCAAGTAGTGACCTTTAGTACCAAAATTTAAGTGTGCTAATAGCCAAAATATCCTGCACCAGAATCCATCAAAAGACCACTTGAAATTGCTTAATTTTGATGTTACTTTGTGGTAAAATCACAAGCCAGCTATGAAAGAAGATCTAGCAGGCCTGCTGTTTCAAAAACTAAAGGTTATTATTGGGTGTGGTTGGTTGATTCTGAAAAGAGAAACTACAGTAAGCCTTGGTAGCTTTGACAAAGCCTTTAATGATAAAGAAATGTGTTTAACATGTATCTCTAATGTTCATTATTGTAAAGTTTATCAGTTTAACTCTTTGCAAACCGGCAAGAGACCCTGAGAGCAGGAAGCTTTTCTGTGGAACTCCTGACGCAACACAAACCATAGCAGTTACTGCAAAGCTTAATGCAAACCCTCTAGAGTCCACGTTGACAAATTCTTTGACAAGCCCTGTGGTTACAGGGAAGCTGGTTTCACTCTGACTCATTCCTGCTCAAACAGTTTACTGGAAATGAAGGGGAGGGGGAATTTTCAGAGAAGTCATGTGATGGCCAGACAAACCACAACCAGTAAAGGTTCAACAGAGTCAAAAACAGGTCCCCGCAACAAATGACACCCAAAGTGTTCAAATGATACTAAAGTATATGAAAATGAGTTCTGTTTGGTTTCAGATCATCTACACTATGAACTCTTTCATAAATCTGTGTATATAGAGGAACAGATACTTCACAGGGGGAAAAACCAGCAGGCATTAACATGAGGTAGGAAACTGCAAATACTCCATAGGAAAATGTGCTTAATAGAGAATAACATAAATGGCATCCTAAAACACTTTAGTGTGTAAATAATCATTATCAAATGTTTTCCGATAGTCTCTAAACTCAACTTATCAAACACATATCCTATCATTATCAAAAGAACCTTAAAAGAACCACTCATTTTTCACCTTGTACTTTGAAGGGGACGTTGACTAGGTGAAGATCTATTTTATTGGGCCGGGCGCGGTGGCTCACGCCTGTAATCCTAGCTCTCTGGGAGGCCGAGGCGGGCGGATTGTTTGAGCTCAGGAGTTCGAGACCAGCCTGAGCAAGAGCGAGACCCCATCTCTACTAAAAATAGAAAGAAATTAATTGGACAACTAAAAAATATATATAGAAAAAATCAGCCGGGCATGGTGGCGCATGCCTGTAGTCCCAGCTACTCGGGAGGCTGAGGCAGGAGGATCGCTTGAGCCCAGGAGTTTGAGGTTGCTGTGAGCTAGGATGACGCCACGGCACTCTAGCCCCGGCAACACAGTGAGACTCTGTCTCAAAAAAAAAAAAAAAAAAAAAAAAAAAAAAAAAAAGATCTATTTTATTTTACTACATAAAAAGAAAAGGCACTGGCCATAAGAATGAGAACTATCCTTATAACTGATGAATTTTTTTGGTTCTAAATGTTTTCATTAATAAAATAATGTCAATAACTTGAAATTTCTAAATAGAATAAGGATCATATTAATCTTAAAAAAGTTTTTTGGCCTTACATAAACTTAATACAAACTATTTAAATACTGTAGTCCTAAATAGAACCTAAAAATGTTCTTTCAAACTAAGATTAAATCCAGAAACCATAAAATAGCCCTTGAGGAAATACTCTGCCTAGGATGGTCTGCAGACTCATGAATGATACCTAATAGAAAAGCTACTCTATTTAAAAATGCGAGAAAAAACTGTGTTCTTTTAAAAGGTGAAGTTTTAAGATTTTTATTTCTTATTATTTAATTTGTTGTTTTACTCAATGTAAATTAAAATTTACAAGTCACTTAACTTGATGTCTTTTATATTATCTTCACCCCTTGTTCTTGAACAACTATTAAACTCAGATTCAAAACAGTTAAATCTTCTTTTCTTATGTAAAATATTTTATGTTCACTGCATTTTACATTTTATTTTGCAGCACAGTAAGACTGAATATTAATAAACATGTTACACATAATGCTATATTTTCTCTTGATATTTCATCATTTATTCAAACTATCTATTGCATGAGTAGTATGTGCAAGACTAGGCAGGCATTGTTGAAAATACACACATTTTTGAGGCCCCTTCTCGAGTTTACAGACTCCTGGGAGAGATAAGAAAAGTCCATAAATAGTTTTAAAAGAAGGTAGAATGTGATAAGTGACACAAGAAAGATATAGCTGGGGTGCTATAGGAATTCTAAAGAGACAATTTGAGAGGAGGAGTGAAGATGAGGTAAGGGTAGGAAGGGAATCATAAAATACCTTATGGAGAAGCCTGCAACGCATAAACTTAAAAGGTAAGAATAAATTAGAAAAGTGGCCATGCAGATGGGAAGAAATGACCCACTGTAGACAAAGTTATGAAAAGGAACAAATACCACATGGTTGGGGGGGGGTGGGAAGTTGAATTATTCCAATTCATTAGAGTAATTTTTAAACTTAAAAACTTCAGAGTTCTTTGTTTAAAAGAAGTCTCTCACTCTTTCTCTCTCTCTCTCTCTCTCTCTCTCTCTCACACACACACACACACACACACTTTTGTTGTTGAATGGCTATTCTAGCAGTTTCTTAAAGTTCAATTGGAAAACTATCAATGCAGAGGATAAAAAGATTGTTAAAGGGGCCAGGCGTGGCGGCTCACGCCTGTAATCCTAGCACTCTGGGAGTCCCAGGCGGGAGGATTGCTTGAGTTCAGGAGTCTGAAGCAAGACTAAGCAAGAGCGAGACCCCGTCTCTATTAAAAATAGAAAAATGAGCCCAGTGTGGTGGCACATGCCTATAGTTGCAGCTACTTGGGAGGCTGAGGCAGGAGGATCGTGTGAGCCAGGAGTTTGAGGTTGCAGTGAGCTATGATGGCACCACTGCACTCTAGCTCTGGTGCCAGAGTGAGACTGTCTCAAAAAAATAAATAAAATAAAATAGTTAAAGGGAGTTAAGAATGACATGTAGTGGGGCCAAGAAATGAAGAAATTTGGTTAAATAGCTTCAATTTCACTCTACACACAACTGGGAGCCATTAAAGATTTTTGAGCAGCACAGTTCCATGAACAGAGGTATTTTTCAGAAAATTATTTTTGTTATTCCATATGGGAAAAGAATGGAGGAAAAAACTGGTATAGTAGACCTATTAGGAAGCTACTGGAAATTTTCAGATAAGGGTTGATAAACGCCTGAACCAGTAGTGGGAAGGGAAAGGACAGGGCAGATATGAAGATACTGTGAAGGTAGAATCTACAGGCCTCAACGAATGACTGGGTATGGGAGGCAGGGAAGGAGTCAGATGACTAAGATTTTGACCTGAAGCGACTATGAGGATGATAATATCATGAACAAAAATCAAGAAAAGAAGGTAAAGAAGATCATAAAGAGAATAAACCTTGCATGAAATAGTCCATGAAGGCTGGGTGTGGTGTCTCAAGCCTGTAATCCTAGCACTCAACCAGGGAGGCCGAGGCAGGAGGATCACTTGAGGTCGGGAGTTCGAGACCAGCCTCAGCAAGAGTGAGACTCCCCCTCGCCCCCATCTCTACTAAAAATAGAAAGAAATTAGCTGGGCAATTAAATTTTTTAAAAAAGAAAAAAAATTTATTTTAAAAAATATGAAAAATTAAAAAAAAAGAAATAATCCATGAAGCAAATAAATAGCTATCTAGATCTAACTTTTAGAAATGATGCTAGAATTGCTCAAAGTTATAGGAAGCAACATTCATGCATGTCTACCTCCCACAGACATCTACGGAAAACATGTCAGAAAGCCAAGAGCGAAAGGAAGTCAATTTAGTGGAAAAATACTGCCTAATCTCAATACTGTACGCATGAAAATAAATCACATATCATAAAGAATCAGAATACAAATAAATGTTTAGGTCATCTTCTTTTCCCTTAAAATATCTACAGTACAAAATCCAACCATTAGTCAAAACTAGAATTTAATCAAACACTTAGTTTTAAAATTGTTACCTAGTAACAATTTCTTAGTAAAATTACATATACCCTTTAACCTAGTTGGAGGGCACATGGCAAAGCAATGAGAGCCAAGTTTTTTTTTTCTTTTCCTGCTGATAATAGGAAAAGTAAATTCATTCTACTGAGGGCTTTACTTTCAAGAATAAAAAAACATATATTCTAACTAATTCTCAAGGAATCTTAAAATTTAAATTCTGTCTGACAGTTATCGATTTTACTTTGCTGTTTTAGCTATAGTTGATCCAACTTTTCCATATATAATTGCTCCTATCAAATTGGAGGTTTTACAAACACATGTATGTGGGAGTAAATTCTAGCATCAAAGTCAGGTAAACTTTGGATCCTTGCTAAACTGATTACTATAAGAACTTCTAAATCACAACCATTAAGACATGACTAAAATGATGTCAGTAAAGTTCAGCTTACTGAATAAATAAAAACTTAGTATCATTTAAACACATCATTAATAACTATTTGCAAAGAATAATAAGAAAAAAGATCCAAATTACAACAACAAAACCAATGTATTAAAATCACTTGGAAAATAGTGTTGGAATAATATACAATTAATTATCTAAAAAAGAGAAAAGTTAGATCTCTACATCATATCACATGTAAAAATACTGTAATGGATTAAAGATTTAAACATAAAAGAATAAAACTATTAAAGTACTAAAAGAAAATACAGCTATTTACTACATAATCATAAAGGTTCAGAAAGATAATCTTAGGCATTACTTTAAAAGAAAAAGTCTAAGATGTTATAATAAAGAAAATATTTAAACCTTTTATGCAAAAAGTAAATTATAACAAAACATACCCAGTAAATGACATGGGAAACTATTAGGAATTAGGAAATAATACTGGCAGCATGTGACAAAGGGCATCTTCTTAAATATGTCAATCAGCAAGAAAATGAAAAATACACTAAATATAAAAAATAGATACATGAACCAGTTAGATGAAATTCTTTTCATCTGTATTTTCAGCATTTTATTATAATAAATATACTTTGTAATCAGAAAGAAAGTTGTTATAAAAAGCAAGGATGTGGAAAATATTTGATGATATGGAAAAATGTTCACAGTACGTATCTATATTCAAAATAAGTCACAAAATAATAAACAATATGCTCTCTCCCTTAGGAATATAAATATTTATAGACAAAAGACTACAGGGCACCTGCCAATTTTCTACAATGAGCGGTATCATTTAGTAATAAGAAAATAATTTTTAACATCAGTATCAACTCTATGATATATAATGTGAAAAAGGAAGTTGAGACTAAAATTTATGATTCTATTATAGTTTTTATAAAAAGTTATATATGCAAATAAAACAGTCTGGAATACAGTGATTATTAGCCTGCTTTGGGAAGAAAGTGTGTGGGCTTTCACCTTTCTAAAATTTTTTTTCTTTTCTTATCTTTTCTTTTACTTTTAGGCTAGTCAAGTGAAACAGTGAGAGTGGAGAAAGAATCTGTAACTGGTTTTGATCAACTAGGTATAAGCACCGCTGCATGGCTTTCTTTCACTTTTTATACTTCTGGAATATAGGAGGAACTTTATTGCTGTAAGTGCTTGTGTAATTAAAAACTATGCAAATTTGTAAGAAATAATAGGAGCAAAGAGCTTAAGACAAATTTGTGATTGAAAATATATAAAATGTTAGTGAATTTAGTGAATTTAAAAGTAAAATGAGGGCCGGGCGCGGTGGCTCACGCCTGTAATCCTAGCTCTCTGGGAGGCTGAGGCGGGCGGATTGTTTGAGCTCAGGAGTTTGA
>NW_012148452.1:1551885-1554725 GCF_000956105.1 Propithecus coquereli
GATCCACCCACCTCAGCCTCCCAGAGTGCTAGGATTACAGGCGTGAGCCACAGCGCCCAGCCTAGTTCTTCATTTTTTATTGCATTAACCTGGATGAAAATGTTGTTACATTGTGGTATGAATGCGCCAGGTTTTGGTTCTGAGATTTACTGGCTGTGTGTTGCTGACTGTTTCCTTATTTAAATCAGGGATAATATCTCTTACTTCACAGTTATAGTAAGGTAATTTAAGTACTTAATACACAGACTTTTATTGACTGTAGAAAGAAAATTTCTTTCTTTCTTTTTTTTCTTTCTTTCTTTTTTCCCCCTTCTTTCTTTTTTTTCCCCCATATCAATACAGATGGGCACAGAAAGAAAATTAATAGGGAAGACCACAAAGTTGTCACAGACGAGCTATTCTTTTCTCTATTATCATGATACTTCACTTAATTATTTTGTATAATCAGTTGACAGTACATATCATTGCAATTCTGGCTAAAAAATTTAAATAAAATATTCATAGAGTATATAATTTCTGACTTAAAGGACATGAAACAGAATGTGTACATTTTGTTACTTGATTTTTCAATATAAGCAAATATGAAATTAGGGAATAAGAAATGTATAGTTTATCCTAAAACAGTGATTGTAATTATTGGCTTTATAGGATAAAAACAGCCAAACCTCATAACCAACAAAAGTATTATATGCAGTCTCGTTTCCACGACTCAGAACAGATGGAAGTGGAATTAAAGAAGATCCAGTGAAAAAGTAAAACAGAGCCCAGGAAGGGTGGGGCGGGGGGAGAAGGGAAGCTGATTAATGGGTACAAATATACAGTTTGATAGAAGAAATAAGACCCAGTGTTAGATAGATCAGTAGGGTGACTATAGTTTACAATAATGTATTATATATTTCAAAATAGCTAGCTAATTTGAATGTTTCTAGCATAAAGAAAAGATAAATATTTAAGGTGATGGATATCCAAAGAACACTGATTAGATTTTACAAATTATAAGAATGTATTAAATTATCACATGTACCCTGAAACCATGTACATCTCTTATCCGTTAATAAAAAATAAAAATAAAATACTCAAAAACAACAACAAAAAACAAAACAAAAAAGTAACTGAAATAATCAGGGCTATAGGACATGAATGAAAAAGATTATACCCTAACAGTAGATAAAGACCGAGAGAAGAAATGGTCAGTCTTTAAGAGCTCAAATTATACAGATAAGAGGAAACATGATTTACTTTTTCATCAAATTCTAGAAGATCTGGGTGTTTGCAACTGAACTTCTGGATGGCAATAAGTTGACAGAATGCACTATTTATAATCCCAAAATTGAAAAGTTGCAAAGAATGAAATGAGTCTTCCAGTCCGATGTAGCCAATGTAGGGAGTGCTATGGATGGGATCCTTGAAAGATATCACATAGACAATGCACTCGTAGCACATCTGTGAGCAACCCGAATGACTGTTCTTGTTTTAAACCACTAAATATTGGGGTAGTTTATTATTCATCAATAGGTAAATGGAATACGCTGTCTTAAAAATAACCCCAAAATATAGAAAACAGAAACATGAACTTTGTCTTTGGTGAAACTGGCATTAATAAATGATGACAGGGATGGATGGAAGAAGATTATACCTCAGAGTCTGCAAGGGAGGATATGGAAGAGAAGCAAAGTGATTTACACCACAGAACCCCAAAAAGACTCTTGAGCAGAACTGCCAGAAGAGGTTGGGGTAAGGCTGAAAACAGGGAGATTGCATAAGAAGTAGAGTCCCAGGTCCCACCTTTACTTAGCACAGCCAGGCAACTCGCTCCATCAGCCCCGTAGGAGATATTATGTATAGTCTCTAGATAAAGTGAACCAGAGGCTCTGGCTCAGGAAATATTTGTGCTTGTGTTTGGGCAGGTATCCAGAGATTGAACACAAAGTGAGTTAAGTGAAAGTCCACATACTAAATGGAGATCTCTAACCACTCTTCCCAAGCCTAGCTTTAGAATGACAGCAATAAGGCTTACATAGATGCTCCCCGACATACAATGGGGTTATACTCTAACAAAACCACCATAAGTTGAAAGTATTATAAACTGAAATGTATTTAATACATCTAGCTACCAAACATCACAGGTTAGCCTAGCCTACTTTAAACATGCTCAGAAGATTTACATTAGCCTCCAGTGGGCAAAATCATCTGGCAACACAGTGCACGGTAGAGCATCATCTCATCAACTGTTTACCCCCCGGCTTGCATGGCTAGCTAGAAGCTGTGGCTTGCTACCTGGCATCACAAAAAGAGTATCCTACCACATATTGCTAGCCTGGGAAAAGATCAAAATTCAAAATTCGAAGTATAGTTTCTACTGAATGTGTATTGCTTTTGTATCATGATAAAGTCAAAAAATCATTAAGTTGAACCATCATAAGTCGGGGACCCTCTGTATTCCCTAGGCAAGAAATTGGAGGATTTATCACTGTAGAAAATGAACTATGCCAAAGGAAAGATCAACAGATACTGATATGGAGATTCTTTTTTTTTTTCTTAAAGCCAGTCAAATTTAGCAGGGAGATTTTTAATAAATATTAAGCCAACCTGCCACTTGATTGTACAAGAGGGAAGCCTCACCATCACTATAGCTGGCCTCTATACATACAGCTTCCATTTAGCTTTTAAGTGCCTTATTCTTATATATTATATAAACAGACAAATAAGGATCATCAGGAAAGCTTCCAACTTCAAACAGAACAAACAGAAAAGACAATGCCTAGAGCAACCAGTAACTTGACGAAACTAAATACCCTTCAAAAAGATAAGATAAAATACTTCTTAGGCAAAAAATAAAT
>NW_012148452.1:1563945-1566875 GCF_000956105.1 Propithecus coquereli
AAAAAAAAAAAGAAGTTCTATTATGGCCTCAGATCCTAGTCTACCTATTTGTCCCCTTTACTTTTTCAGCAGTCTGCTTGGGAATACTTACAAACACATGGAAAAAGTGTGTTTCAGCTCTTTAGCATCATTGGGAACATGAAATTTATCATGGCTTCTGATGAGGTGTTTTTAACCTAATTTGAGCTGTCTTATCAACTTTTTTCTATAATTTTCTATTGTAAGATCAAGAATATTATCATTGGTGTATTTCAGCTTTTCTGAATATTCTATCTCAAGTCAAATTTCACTTTTTAAAATTTTAAAATTTTTAATTATTATGGGTACATAATAGTCATATATCTTTATAGGGTACATGGGATGCTTTGATAGAGACATATAATGTGATCTCTCTCTCTTTTTTTTAGTTTGACAATTTTCTTCCTTAGAGTAACTATCAACAATTTTACCTTAATAATAACCTCTTTAGGGATAATTAAAATGTTCTATTTCTTTCCCTACTGTTCTTACTTGTGCAGTCTCTGCATGTTCCAGCATCTCTTCAAATTCCTGATACTCTTCATCATCTGGTTCAGCACCTGAGAGGCGAGCGGCTCTGGCCATGAAATATGGAGGCAGCTCTCCGATTGCTGTACCAATACCCTAGGTGAAAAAGCAAAATACTTACACTGATGTTGTGATCTCAATACAGTGATACTTAACAGAATAAATCTATACTTTTCTCTATCACCGAAAGCATTCTGAGATGCAATGTACTGGGAGGGGAAAGCATATGCTACATAATCGAAAGGGTAAGAGTTTGAATCCTGGCCCTAATTCTGAACTGCAGGATGCCAGGCAAGATAACACACATAAAACTCTGACAGTAATTGGCACATTGTAAACATTAAATTAAGGTTAGTTCTCTAGCACCTCTACTTAGACTCCTCTTTTTTTTGGTCAGTCTTCCCCTCTCTTTCCAATATCTAAATGATCTGATAATAAGAATTCACTAGTACAGTTGTTAGATAAATATTCCCTAGGAAATCTTCTGGTATTGTGGATATTGCTTTAATCTCAAAACGACTTTTTTTGTGTTGAGTTAAACTTTTAACAAATTATGGTCAGGAAGCCCCTTGAAAACAACAAAAATAGGATGGGTAAATTTTCACTACAGGAAAAATGTTTATTTCCTCAGGATACTGAGTGACTCACGTTTCAGTCACTTTGTAGACTTTTGTTTTTGAAGATAATTTTTTTTCAATCAACTTAGGACTTAAGTATGAAAACAAAGGTTAATGAACCAGTAACTTGGTTTAGACTTAAATGGCTTAAATACAGGATAGATAATAACACAACACGCACATAGTCTCTAAGGAAATTTTCAACTTTGAGACATATACTGTCAAAAAGCTTTGCCAGTTCTCAAAAGCAAGATTAAGTACTTCAGTTTGCTCTGTCCTAAGGCTTTTTCCCCAAATGCCATGAAAAGAATCCCCAAGAGACCTTATCAAATTCAAACATTTTGTGTTTGCAATGTGTGGAACCAAGTATAACTACAATATCCACATGTGACACAAGAGCTTTGAAAAAGAATACTTAAGTGTCAAAAGAATAAGACTATATTTATAAAGTTAAAAAACAGAGAGAAGGGAGGGAAGAGACATGTACATACATGGATATAGGAATAAAATACAAATCATGTATTGCTAAACAAGAAAACCAAATGTTGGTCACCTTTGGAGGATACTAAAGAACCAGCTTATTATTTAAAAAATCAGTAAATAAAGGGAAAGAATCAAGCATTTATCCTTTTCCCATATGAACTATATTTCAGGGTAACTAAATTTGTGATAAGGAAAAGTTGCTCTTTAATAAAAGTATTCCAGCTAATAATAACTAAGAAAAAAAAGTATAATTGGAACACCATTTTTAACCCCTAATAAAATAATGGATCATAAATGGTACTAATATCACAACAAAAGAAAGACAACCAGATATTTATTGTGCCTCATGATAGAAATACACAAGGCTACAAAGTGTATTCCTGTAAAAGCAACAAGAACAAGAAAAAACAACTTCAAGCCTTTCAGTCTATCAATTCTCAGGAAATACAAGGAACATGTTTAAATTACACCAACCAGAATACAATCAGGAAAATTTAGACTGTGGGAAATTCTACTTGACAAAGCAGTTTCTTCAATACAAATGTGAAAAGAAAAACAGAGAAATAAACATAACAAGGAAAATCTGAACGCCAATTGGATAATGGATTTTAAAATACTGTAATTTCTTTTAGGTGTGATAATTAGGTTCTAAGGCTAATATATTTACAGATGAAATGTGATACGATATCTGGGATCTTCTTCAAGATAATTGAAGTGGAGAGTGAGGAAGGGTGTAGATAAAACAATATTAGCTATGAGTTAATATTAGCTTCGGTTGGGTGAGAGTATACTAAGTTCATTTAATAATTTTCTGCACTTTTGGGGAAATTTTCCATAATAAAAAGTAGGAAGAAAAGTAATTACAACATTTTATTCAAAACATGAACTTCTCTTAAGTTCAAATGTTAAGTCAAATGTTTAGTTGCTCTGAAGGCAATCATATGATTCAAACTCATGACAAGTTTCCTTAAAGTTAAAAAGGAAGTAACACAATGGACTGAAATGAAATCAAGAGCTATGTACTGTCTTATACATAGTTGCCATAATTACTGTTATATTCAATACTTTAATTCTGTTCATGTTTTCCCATATTAGCAAGAAATAAGAATGGTAATCTTGAGTTAGTATTCTATTATGCAATAAAATAAAAGATAAATATAGTCATCCAGGTAGGTCTTCTAAAACATATTATATCCTAGACACAGAAACTTATTTAGTCAGTTATCTCAGATTAGATACTGAAGTCTCATTTTTTATAAAACAATTTTATAATTCTTTATAAAA
>NW_012148452.1:1568690-1570252 GCF_000956105.1 Propithecus coquereli
CCCGGCCGCTTTCTATCTTAAAGTTACCACATATGCTATTTTCTCTTCTGCCCTCCTGCCAACCCCACCCTCACCACCATGTCCCCTTTACTCCACATTATCCTTAGATCTCAACTGAAACATGGTTTCTTCATGAAAATCTTCCTTGAATCTCAGACGAGGGCAAATTCTAGTGTTATGCAGTAGATATCTCCTTCATAGAACTAATAACAGTTTGTACTTACACATACATTTTTCCATAATTATTTCCCCCACTAGAATGTAAAGCCCAATGAGGGTAGACACAGTTAAGATTTGCTCACCCTGAATCCCTAGTGCTTAAATGCTTAATAACTATTTGTGGAATTCATGAATGAAAAGCAACTTTGTGGACCCTTGCATTGGTGAAATAGCCAAATTATGAAGTTCAAAAAGATGCAAACTGAAAAAGGTACCTTACTGATCAAAAATATCACACAATTTATGTGCTCTAAAGGCCTATAAAAACAAGTTGAAACTGAAGTTGAGATTCTTTATCTTGTAATTGGATGTACTAGGTATGTTAATGACTTTACTGATTCAATATTATTTACGATAGTGAAGTCTGTAAAGATATTTTAATTTGGGAAGTACAGATTAGATAAAAATTTTAAACAAGATATCTTTTATAATCAAGCAAGACACTTCTCTGGAAAAAAAAGAATGTGGACACAGATAGAATGAAAACTGTGAAAGGGAAAACTATGAGAATCATGGCCACCATGATTAGGTTTTCCCAACCTCACATACTACTGACTTTTTATGAGTGTGTACCATTATTGTAGAATTCATTGGCATTAACTGCGTTCACGGCTGTTGTGCAATCGTCACTATTGGCAATATTTTTCATCACTCAAATAGAAACTCTCTACTCATTAAGCATTAACTTCTTACTCTTCACACCCCATAACCTCTAATTTACTTTTGTCTCTATGATCTTGCTTCTTCTAGATAGTTCATTAAGTGAAACCACACAGTATTTCTCTTTCTATGTCTGGCTTATTTCACTTAACATAATGTCTTCAACGTTCATCCAAATTGTAGCATTTATCAGAAAGAACTTCATTCCTCTTCATGGCTGAATAATATTCCATTGTATGTATACACCACATTTTGTTTATCCATTCATCTGTTGAGTAGCACTAAGTTTTCACTTTTTTGCTACTTTGAATAATGCTGCTAAACAGTGAAGTACAAGTATCTGACTTCCTGTTTTCATTTCTTCCAGGTAGGAGTTGAACTGGAAGAGAGTCATATGAAATTCTACCTTTAACTTTTTGAGGAACTACCAATCTGTTTTCCACAGCAGCTGAGCGACTTTTCATTGCCACCATAAGGGTTCCAATTTCTCCACATCCTCACCAACACTTATTTTCCATTTTTTAAAAAAATAATAGCCGTCTTTTAATATGTTTTTTGGTCATCTGCATATCTTCTTTGGAAAAATGTCTATTCAAATAGAGTTGTCTTTTTGTTGTTGGCTTGTAAGAATTCTTTAATACTTTGAATATTAAACCCTTATCAGGGCCAGGCACGGTGGCTCA
>NW_012148452.1:1570302-1570850 GCF_000956105.1 Propithecus coquereli
CCCAGAAGTTTGAGGTTGCAATGAGTTATGATGATGCTACTGCATTCTAACCAAGGCAACAGAGCAAGACCCTGTCCAAAAAAAGAAAAAGAAAAGAAAGAAAAAGGAAGGAAGGGAGAGAGGGAGGGAAGAAAGAAAGAAAAGAAAAGGAAGAAAGGGAAGAAAGGAAGGAAGGAAGGAGCCATCTAGACACTAAATGACAAATTCTGGATGACTCCATAGAGGCAGAAAGCAGAATAGAATACAGGTTACCAGGGTGGGGAAGAAGAGGGAACGAGAAGTCACTGTTTATAGATTTTCTGTTTGGGATGATAAAAAAGTTCTGGAAATGGATACTGGTGATAGTTACACAACATTGTGAATGTACTTAACGCCACTGAATTGTGCACTTAAAAATGATTAAAATGGTAAATTTTATGTTATGTATATTTTACCACTACCACCACCACAATAATAATAATACATGAACTAACAGTAATAATTAACTCACAGTTAAGGCTAAACAAATAGCCTTAAAAGGTGATGCTATCTTTTTTTTTTTTTTTTTT
>NW_012148452.1:1574650-1576557 GCF_000956105.1 Propithecus coquereli
AAAAAAAAAAAAAAAAACCCTTATCAGGTCTGTAATTAATAAACATTTTCTCCCATTCTGTAGGCTGTCTTTCCACTCTCTTGACAGTGTCCTTAGATGTATAAGAGGTTTTTTTCTTTCTTTCTTTCTTTCTCTCAGAAACTATAATGATTAAGGCTCAATTCCAGGTAAGATAGACATATTGGTGGACACTCCCAACGTGATGAGGATAACACGGCCTCTTTGAGGTGGATGTTGACTGTAGTCCCAAGATGTACAAGAGGTATTAAGAAGTTCGATTCATCTATTTTTTCTTTTGTTTCCAGTGCTTTTGTTGTTATATATAAGAAATGATTGCCAAATCCAACATGATTCAGATTTGTCTCTATATTTTCTTCTAAGAGTTTAATACGTTTAACTCTTAAGTTTAGACCTTTGATGCATTTTGAGTTAATTCTTATATATGGTATAAGGTAAGGGTTCAACTTCATTCTTTTGCATGTGCATATTCAATTTTCCCAGCAGCATTTGTTGAAAAGACTGTCCTTGTAAATGTGAAAAGGAACCATTTAAGCATAATCTGATGTGTTAATTTTTTTTGCTTGACAAGAGACAGTTACAAAAAAGAAAACAAGAAAATCAAACAAACATTCGACCAATTAATCAGTATTTACCAACATTCCCATACTATGTGCAAAACTTAATGCTTACTGCTATGAGGGCAACACATTTAAGGTACAGTTTGTATTTTTTAAGATCCTAAATTTTTATTTGGGGAAGAAAGCCATTATACTAGCCAAGTTAACTAATTTAAGGCATACATGAAGCCAGGCTTAATAAGTACTACAGACAATACACACTATGAGAATGTGGAGGAAGCAGTTATCATTGCCAACTGGGATGGTGTTTTCTTTGCTGGCATTAGTGTTAACCCAGCTACATCAGTAATTTTTTTTTTTTTAAGACAGGGACTCATTCTGTTGCCCTGGCTAGAGTGCAGTGGTGTCATCATAGCTCACTGCAACCTTAAACTCCTGGGCTGAAGCCATCCTCCTGCCTCAGCCTCCCAAGTAGCTGGGGCTACAAGCCTGCACCACAACACCGGGCTAATTTTTTTTCTATTTTTAGTACAGATTGTTCGGGGGGAGGCCTCGATTTTTCTCAGGCTGGTCTCAAAACTCTTGACCTCAAGCAATCCTCCCACCTCAGCCTCCCAGAGTGCTAGCTACTGCACCTGGCCCATAAGTAATTTTTGAAATAATAATATTAAGAAAAATAGAAAACTGAATTTATATACACAGTCCCTTTTCTAGCATGTTCCAAGTATCTTCTGTTATTGTAATAATAATTTTTTTTCTTTTTAATGGGGGGGATGGAAATTACTCAAGCTGTCTTGTTACTTCCTGTGCTTAATTAAGTCTCTAATAATAATTTTTCATTAAAAGACTAATGTCAAATTTATAAAACATATGCAACTAGTATAACAAATCTGTGTTTCCAGTGTTTATAAAACAGCAACAGGAAACACAACAATTTTTCCTGTCTTTCATAGTCAACAAATTGAACATATGGCATTTCCTTTATAATTCGTTTTTTTAGACAGGGTCTCACACTGTTCCCCGGGCTAGAGTGCAGTGGCATCATCATAGGTCACAGCAACCTCAAGCTCCTGGACTCAAGTGATCCTCCTGCCTTAGCCACCTCAGTAGCTGGGACTACAGGCACACCATCATGCCCAGCTAATTTTTCTATTTTTTGTAGAGATAGGGTCTCGCTCTTGTTCCGGCTCCTTTATAATTCTTTAAAGCAAAACATGATTGCTAACACTTAACTATGTTTCAAAATTCTGCCTCTTCTGTGGGTATGGTATTTGTGTACATTTTAATGAGTTAAGATTTTTTTTTTTTTTTTTTTTGAGACAGAGTCTC
>NW_012148452.1:1580343-1607132 GCF_000956105.1 Propithecus coquereli
TAAGTTTAGAATAATTATAGAAGATTTTTAAAAGAATGCTTTTGATTATTTAAGTTTCTGAA
Organism: Propithecus coquereli; assembly: GCF_000956105.1. Lineage (NCBI taxonomy): Eukaryota > Metazoa > Chordata > Mammalia > Primates > Indriidae > Propithecus > Propithecus coquereli. The sequence goes on from NW_012148452.1 coordinate 1,580,406, forward strand.
AAACTATGATTAACCATGAAATCTATAACTGCTTCTTCAAATACTATACACATAGAAGAGATTTCACAGTTGGGGGAAAAAGAATTATTTTGTGATCCTACAAAAAACTGAGCTTAAAGCTTGTAGTATTCAGAATAACTTGCACAATTAGTGAAATATTTCTCCTCACATAGTTACAGTTATCAGATGCAATTAATAAAAAAAAGTAACTTCCACCTTTACTGTCAGAAAACACAAGAGAGACGTATGAATGCCAAGAAAAAGAAGAAAAAATTTAAGAGTTTGTCCATGCTGTCCCCGTGTAACTGTCCTCTTTAGCTACAGGTACAGGCTACAGCTGAACTCTAGAAATAAATTTTACGTGAACAAAAATGGAACTGCCCTAGGTGCTAAAATAAGGAGATTTCTGGGATATACAGGAAGGAAAAAACTATACTTCCATCCCAGAAAAATAGATAAAAAATGTATCCCAACAGATTAAACACATTATTCAATAAAATAATAAGAGTTCTTCATAGTTTTAATTTTTAGTGATTTTTAAAATGGAAATTTTCAACAATCTGATGAGAATTTTTTCTCAAGTCTGATTTGAAACTTCTTTATTCTAAAGAAGTCTGTTCATTCACTCAACTAAACTGATATATATTTTCCATAACCGCACTAATAAGTCATGATTACTCAGCCGTAGAGGAAGATGTGGTGGTTCCCATATAAAATGAACACTAACAACTCAGTTTCTTGTCCTTTGTTCATTGTTGAGACCCTGTTTAGCAGCCTATACCTTGACATTTTAGTTTAAACTATATTAACTGATAGGAGCCCTCACAAGTTCTTTTCAACATTATAACTTAATGGTTCCTAAACATAACCAATCTGAATGAAATAAATACAAGTTTATATGAAAAATCCAAAGAAAAACCTAAAAAAATAATTTTGATTAAAAGTTCCAAAAGTTATACATAATTCAATCTTTTAAGTGTATTTTCTAAAAAGTGCAAATCCTACTATAACGCATCAAATAAGAAAGTCACATTTTAACAATATTAAACATAGAAACCAGGAGACAAAGACACGCACAGCTATAGTATAAAGAGAAAAGGCTAACTGGATAGAACCACCATAAAATATAAAATTAACACATGTACTGAGAAACAGGTTCCAACTCTCATGGGATCATGCCTAGGGATCCTGGCCCGTGGCTGAAGGTTTTCTGCCTGAGAGTATGATAAAGTAATTGATACCAGACTTTCACTCCTACAGCAAACAACTAGAAAACTGGACAAAATATAAGGAACAATTATTTTCAGACATTGTACCACAGGCAGTACAGGGCTTCTGATTATTGAGAGAAGGGATACAAATGAGGAAACCATACGATGACTCCAGCTTTTTGTCTGCAGACACATTCCACGTCTGCCAAAATTTGGTAGGAGGAAGAGCCCAAGCAAAACATGGAGTTCCAGGTGAGTTGAGAAGGAGATCAGGGTTCAGGGAGACTGAGGCAGTTGGAATTTTTGGGGCAAAATACCATAGAAGAGGGAGCTACAAGAGAGAAAGAACTCTGAAATCTCCAGTCTGTCTGCTTGAGACTTTGGCATACAAAGCTGCATTGCAAAATGCTAAGGTGAGACTACATCAGGCCATGCAAAAAACAACTAAATTACTGGAGAACTGTAAGCTAAACAATTCCCAGAGTTCACACAGGACTGGGAAACAGTTGTGATCAACCAGCGAGAAAGAAGAGACTCAACCATTCACACCCAGAAAGGTCATGCCTTTGTAGTAGAACTAAATTAGTCCTACAGTGAAAGCTACTCTAGATTGGCCTTAACATGGCTTAAAATGAGCCTTAAAAAGATCAAGCTGTGGCTGGGCCTGGTGGCTCACACCTGTAATCCTAGCACTTTGGTAGGCCAAGGCGGGAGGATAGCTTGAGGTCAGGAGTTCGAGACCAGCCTGAGCAAGTGCAAGAGCAAGACCCTGTCTCTACAAAAACCTAGAAAAATTAGCAGGGTGTGATGGTGTGCTCCTGTGGTCCCAGCTACTTGGGAGGCTGAGGCAGGCAGGAGGATGGCTTGAGCCCAGGAGTTTGAGGTTACAGTGAGCTATGATGATGCCACTGCAGCTTAACCTGGGTGACAGAGTGAGACCCTGTCTTAAAAAGAAAAAGATCAAGCTGATACACAGGTAACTTAACTGCCCACCAAAACAAAACAAAAATTAAAAATATCAATGCTCTATTGAGGAAGATAACAAAATCCATACAAGGAACAATTTAACACCACATGTCCAGCATTCAATAAAAAATAAAAAATTACTGAACATGTGAAGTAGGAAAATATGACTCATAACCAGAAGAAATACTGGTCAACAGAAACAGACCCAGAATGTCAGAGATAATGGAATTAGGAGACAAGGACATTAAAACAGTGATTATAAATATGTTGAAGAATTTAAAGCAGGAGTTGGCAACCTTCAGCCTGTAAGGCCAAATCCAAGTCCACCATCTGTTTTGTAAATAAAGTTTGAAAGAATACATTTATTTACATATTGACTGTGGCTGTTTTTTGTGCTACAATAGTGAAACTGACTAGCTGTAACAGAGACCCTATGGCCTACAAAGCCTAAAATATTTACTAACTGGCTCTTTATAGAAAGAGGTTGCTGATCTCTGACTTAAAGGAAAACATAAATACAATAAAAAAAGAATTGGAAAGTTTAAAAAAAAAATCTAAATGGAGCTTCTAGTGCTGAAAATATAAAATCTAAGTAGAAAATTCATTGGATGGGTTATCCACAGATTAGACATTCCAGAAGACAATATTAGAGAACTTGAAGATTGGTTAATAGAAAGCATCCAAACTAAAGGTCACAGAAAGAAAAGCCTGGAAAAGAAATAAATCTCAGCAACCTGTAGGACAATACCAATTAGTTTAATATAAATGCAACTGAAATCACAAGGGGGAAGGGGTGTGCAGAAGAATACTAGAAGAAATAATGGCCAAATATTTTGCAGATTTGATGAAAAAATATCAACCCACAAATCTAAGAAACTGAACAAACCCCCATCTGGATCAACAACAAAAAAAATAAAACATATAATCGAACTGCTGAAAATCATCACAATCACATCATAACCTCATTGCATCCTAGCGTGTGAATCCACCTCTGGCAGGCTGAGGTGGGAGGATTGCTTGAAGCCAGGAATTCAAGACTAGGCTGAGCAAGAGCGAGACCCCATCTCTACAAAAAAGAGAAAAACTAGCCAGGTGTGGTGGTGTGCGCCTGTAGTCCCAGCTACTTGGGAGGCTGAGGCAGGAGGATGGCTTGACCCCAGGAGTTTGAGGATGCAGTGAGCCACTGTACTTTAGCCAGGGTGACAGAGCAAGACTGTGTCTCAATAAAAAAAAAAAAAAAAAGATAACTAGTTGTTTAAAGCAAAAACTATAACAAAGAACTGTGGGTTTATTACATATTTAGAAGTAAAAAGTATTAAGAAATAAAACATATGACAACAAAAGCATAAAATATGAGAGGAGGAAAACAAAGAATACTATTATAAAGTTGTTACATTATATATGAAATGTTAAAATAACATTTAACAGTTCATTTTGATAAGTTAATAGAGCACATTGCAAACCTTAGGGCAAATGCTAAAAAATTTTAAAAGAAGTATAACAAATGAGCCAATAGATAAAATGAAATGCTAAAACAATGTTCAGTCCAAAGAAGGCAGGAAAAGAGGAAAAAGGAACAAAAAAATAGGACAAATAGTTAAGGGTAGACTTAAACCCAACCATACTAATAACTACGTTAATTACAAATGGAACAAACATATGAACGAAAAGGCAGAGATTATGAGACTGGATTAGTGCATACTGTCTATACGAAACCCACTTTAAATATCAAGACCCAGGAAAGTAAGAGTAAAGAGATGAAAAAAGATAAACCATTTAAAAATAATCATAAAAAAGATGAAATGGCTATAGACAAAGTAGATCGTAGAACAGATAATATTATCAGAGATGAACAGGCACATTTGATATTGGTAAAAGGGATAATTCTCAGGAAGTCAGAACAATCCTAAATGTGGATGAACCCAATAACAGTGTCGAAATACATAAAGCAAGAATTGACAGAACTAAACAGAGAAATAAGCAAACCCCTAATTATAGTTGAAAATTTCAACACCCATCTCTCATTAATTGATAAAATAAGTAGGCTGACATAATTATAAGAGCACAGAAGATCTCAACAACATAGAAAACTCTATGCAACAGTAGCCAAATATATAATCTCCTCAAGTACACATGGAACATTTGCCAAGACAGACTGTATGCTATGCAGTCTGAGACTTTAAAAGAGTCTCAACACATTTAAAAGGATGTACCGAGTAGAAAGATAAAGATCAATAAAGGGAGTACTTCTTATGGAAAAATGGCAAAAAAAGGTTCTTTTATTTTTTGGTTAACTCAGTACAGTCATTCTAAATGAAATCAAATCAACGAGATAGTTCAGCTATTTGTGATATATTGGACATCTGGTTTTGCTTCATTTCAAAGTGCCATATATCTAATCTCATGAGCTGTATTACATTATATTTTCCAAAGTTTGATAATGGAATAATTTTGCCTTGTCTAGGATAAATCATATGGTAGTTGGCCAGGCCAGAGTATGTCTGGGTGACAACAAACCATAGATAGATCAAAGAGTAAGATTTCTAATAAGAACAGATGTAGGTATTTGCTGTGGAAAAAGATGTTTTAACTTTTAAAAACCGTTTTTGTTTTTTTTTTTTTTTTTGAGACAGAGTCTCACTGTGTTGCCTGGGCTAGAGTGCCGTGGCGTCATCCTAGCTCACAGCAACCTCAAACTCCTGGGCTCAAGGGATCCTTCTGCCTCAGCCTCCCGAGTAGCTGGGACTACAGGCATGCGCCACCATGCCTGGCTAATTTTTTCTATATATTTTTAGTTGTCCGATTAATTTCTTTCTATTTTTAGTAGAGATGGGGTCTCGCTCTTGCTCAGGCTGGTTTCGAACTCCTGAGCTCAAACAATCCGCCCGCCTCGGCCTCCCAGAGAGCTAGGATGATAGGCGTGAGCCACCGCGCCCGGCCTAAAAACTGTTTTGAAAGAAGTTTAAAAAGTTACATTTCCACATTTATATTCTTTCATGAGTAGTGTAAAAAAGGAAGTTTTAGTGATGGAAAAAAAAATTAACTGAGATAATTGTATGTAATTAATTTTTGCTCTAGCTTTAGGAACAGTAATATAATATTAGTTCTAATTAAGAGAAATTCAGAATTTTAAAAAATTGTCCTAAACAGATAGAATTATCATTCCTAAAATTATACCAAACAAAAATTTCCTAATCTGGTAGAGAAGTTTTTTAAGTGGTACCCCGATAATAATGTAGTATCTACATAAACCCAGAGAAATAAGTCTTGGTGCCACAAACACAAATTAGGGTCTTTGTAAGGAAGAAGTGAACATATTTATACTTTAACCTGTGAAAAAATTATATTAGTAAAGTGATAAACTAGTATGTATACTGCTGCTTCATTTTAAACAAATAAACTATTTTCTGTATTTTGTACTTTTTAACTTCTTTGAATTTAAACCAGAGTAGCTGATGATTTATTATAATTGTACCTTCCTCATATACTGAAAAGGTTATACTATGTCTATGTTTCATAAAGAAATACAGTATACAATCTACAAAACCAGAGAGTTAGCGTTTATTTTAGGGCCCTTTCTTACACAGACATCTTTTAAAAACTAAAAACCCCAATCAGTCATATTAATTAATTATGAGCCTAATTTACCCAAGTGTCTTTATTCAACCAAGATAAAGAATATGATATCACATTAAGAGAGCAGTAATTCTAGCACTTTGGGAGGCTGAGACAGGAGGAGTAATTAAGGCTCCTGGCTTGAGGCCAGGAGTTCAAGGCCAGCCTGAGCAACATAGTGGAGACCTTGTCTCTACAAAAAAACAGAAAACTTAGCCAAGCATGGTGGCATGTGCTTGTAGTCCCAGCCACTTGGGAGGCTGAGGCAGGAGGATCGCTTGAGCCTAGGAGTTTGAGGTTGCTGTGAGCCATGATAACGCTACTGCACTCTAGCCAGGGCAACAGAGCAAGACCTTGTCTCAAAAAAACAAAACAACAAAAAAAGTGAAGAATATGTGTGTGAGTATGAGTATTCGTAAGCAAGATGAGCAGACAAGAGAGGCAGATATATATTCTTCCACTTCAAATGGCTCGTTCAGAACTGATAAAACATTCCTAGAGACAGGAATTGTTTGTATAACATCTGTAATGTCAATTCATAGCCTAATCCATCATCTATACACAGAAGTTAAGTGAGATCCCAAAGGCAAAATTTCCAATAAGTTTTGTCTGGAAAGTTTAAGGCAAAGGTAATAAAGTTGAGAATCCTGTGCTGATTCACTGGGAAAACATTTGTTTGCCACACTCCTTCACTAAGGAACAAAAGCAGTCAGTGGTTAGTCTGGAATGTGATTCATTAGGAATATCTGGGTGATAAATAAACAAAAGGGGATGACAAATGGTTGTCTGAATGACTTGCAAAACCTTTGTTTTCTTTTAGGGGATGTTAGAAACCCTTTTGAAAACACAGGAATTTTTCTCCTCAAATTTTTTTTAATCACTGCTATTCTCATCAGAGTAAGAAAACAATTTATGTTTTCTGGTCTACAGCAAATACTTCTAGAAGGCTAAAGTATAAACCTATTGACTCCAAATGGGCAATGACAAGTTTAACTAGTGTTTATATTCTTTTTATGAAGAAGGTCCCAACTTATGTCCCTGCTCCCCCTTTATAAAATGCAGTACAATATGTCAAAAAGCAGTAACCTGGGCATTAGTTAATGTTGGTTTCAGTTTTCTAAATCTGTTGGTAATTTACTAGGTGTAATCTGACTTCTATCTCATCATCATTTAACAAAAAGCCTAATATTACAATAATACCTGTGCTACCTAGGTTACAGGGCAAAAATATGAGATTATATTATAAAAGCGCAAGTATAAAATCACTAGCCAAAACAAAAGCATAAACTCCATGTGGTATTAGTTCATGCTCCAAGTTATAAGTTATTGTCTCCTCTAAACCTAAGCAACTTTCGATTGTAAAGTTGACTTAAGCATTCAGGAGAAATAGACTATATATTTATGGAGAGAGTCATTAAAAAAAGGTTAGTATAAATTGTTTAAAATTTATACCCAACAGAACAGATTTAAACTAAACTGAATCTTCTTGGCTTTCATTGAAACATACATTAATAAATGGTGAGTTAACGGCAGGAAGTTATCCAGTCTGTGAATATTCCTTTTGCTTGGCAAAAACCCAGCCGTATGTCCCGGAGACCTTGGTTTCTTCTTTTGATGTGGTGATGCTCATAAGAGTTAATACATGAGTCATTCCTTGGGGAAAGACAGGGAGAAGGGCTTTCATGCCCTCATCAAACAAAAGGCAAACAGACCTTTTCTAAGAAGGGCTTGTTGGTCTTCCTGAAAGAGTCCTGAGTCATTGCATGCTTATAGCTATAGTTATTATACCTTTAGAGAGCAATATCAAATCATACCAGAACCTTAACTTTTGGCAATTTCTTCCTTTTTTGCCTTAAAAGAGGAATAGACAGGTGAGCAATGAAGCAATAATTAGAAGTCAAGGAGAAAAGATAGTGAAGAAGTTGGTTTACAATTTTAAAAAAAGAATTATTCCAACTCATGGCATTAACAATTATTATAGTATTTCACTTACTGAAACTAAATCCGTATTTAGTTTCAGTCCATATCCATGAAGTTTCCCATATAACATTTACTTTCAGCAATAGCCAAGAGTCAGAAAGCATCAGAAATGTCTATACCTAAGGAAAAAACAGCTTTAAAACAGCACAGAATACTATGAAGTATTTGTTCATTAAAGGAATTGGGGTACCATATACAGAAGTGTTTATGTGACAAAGCAATCAAGATGTCAGATTTTTTAAATGTACAATTTTTACCACACATTATAGTGATGAAATAAACCCAAACTTTAAAGCAGAAACAAGCCTCTGACTCTTACACAGAGGCAAATACCTCACACCTTTCTTTCTTTGTATAACAAAAAGCCAAGTATTTTTTCTCTAAAAATGGTCATATGAAAAAATGGCTCTAAATATTCAAAGGATAACACCTTGATGTTATAGCTTATAATAAAACTTGATCTATTCTACAATATAATTGAATAGTTCTGAACTTTTCTACTTCCAAACTGCTTCTAGAAAAGACAACCCTAATGCTTAAAACATGCAAAAATCCCTCCTATTTTAATCCTCAATGTGAGGAAGTCCCATGGTTAAAATATATGGCCAAGAGAAAAATTGTAAAATATAGTCAGCCTTCTATTTATAGCTAAATATTTGGGTATCTTTTGAAACTATAAAATTCTGATAGTTTTCTTCTCTTTACAGTTCTTTGTGTAGAAGCTAGGTTTATTTGAAAGGAATAGAAGGCTTCCTTTGTCCAGTAAACTGCTCCACCTAGTGTCAAAAGCTGTACATATATCACATTCTATAGGACTACATTGTAACTGGTGAACTCATTCTCTTTGTTATTGTTAAATAAAACAGACTTTATAAATCATTAATGGCACATTCAATTTACAAATGGCTCTTTAATCATCTTCTTGTAACCTGATGAATCATCATGTACATACACATAAGGAGTACGTCTAGGATACATTTTTCTTTATGAAGTACCAAAGTTCCTATTTTTGTAAGCTCGATTGTTTATAGAATTATGAATCATATTTCTGTTAACGAGAAATAACTACAAGGTGGCTACTGTAATAACCCCATCAGTTCTCCCAAATGTTTATAACATCCAAATGTTTTTTAAAAATAAATTTTATTGTGCACATTTGAGGTTTGTAACATGATGTTACAGGACAAATATAGACAGCAAAATGGTTCCTGTAGTGAGGCAAATTAATATATCTATCAACTTACATAGTTACTTTTCTTTGATAAGAACAGCTAAAATCTACTTATTGAAAAAAAATCCCTAATCCAATACAATTTGACTACTATAGTTCTCATGTTACACTTTAGATCTCTAGCCTTGTTCATCCTGCATACAGCATCTCAACTTAATATATGTTATTTATTTCTTAAAATGGTGCAAAGTTGTAAAAACTGGAAAACAGTAACTGAACATAACAATGGTTACATGAAATTGGAACCAAATCTTACTATGATCAGGCAGCTCATTTAGAAGAAATTCTTCTGCTTTTCTCTTCATGAAAATATATTTCTTTTTCCCTTATGGTTTTCTATACAACTCAAGCACATGCACAACTATATTTTTCCCAAATAATCATGTTAAGCTTAATATTTCTTGACCAGGAAGAAAGAAATGATAGTAATTATTTGGCTAACAGATGAATCAAATGCATAAAGCATTGTGTAAAAGTCCTTAGGAGATGGCTAAGCTCATTAAGGCTCCCAGGCTCAAGATGCTTCTTCTGGTGTAACTACTGTCAGTGAGTTAGAGCAGGGGTTAACTACAAAGTGCAGCCTGCTACGTGTTTTTGCAAATATAAAATTGTATTGGTAAACAGCTACATTCATTCATTACATGCTATCTATGGCTACTTTTTCATTACAATGACAGATCTGAGTAATTGCACAGACACTGTATGGCTGGCCCACAATGGTGAAATAGCTACTATCTGGCACTTTATAGAAAAAGTATGCTCCCTAGCTGCGGGTTAGACCATTATTGAGGTAGAAATTTTGGCTCAAACAAACAAGCTGCATCAAGATGCACCAAAGAAGTCACAGCAGCTATGTTTCCTCTGTGCAAACATTAACTTAATGTTTTTACTGTGGGTATAATTACCACTACCTTAGAGAGTAAATAAGCATTCTTGAATCACTCGTACCAAATATTCTAAAAGGAAACCTGTTGCATGCCTGCTAAGACTAAAATAAATCTGTCAATGAATTTCTGGGAATTAATATCCAATACATGAGTTCTTAGAAGATGCTATCTTCAAAAAATCTGCCAGGCACAGAAGCGTTTTTATACTTGATCTATGTATAAACACATGAATAAAATCAATGAATGAAATCAGTAACTTACACTACTTGCCAGGCAAAATTTGCTCAAGATAGATCTCAAAAGAAGCCAGGCACAGTGGCTCACGCCTGTAATCTTAGCACTTTGGCAGGCTGAGGCAGGAGGATTGTTTGAGGCCAGGAGTTCAAGACCAGCCTGGGCAACATTGTGAGACTCTGTCTCTAAAAAAAAAAAAAAAAAAATTAGTTGGGCACTGTGGCATGTGCCTATAGTCCTAGCTACTCAAGAGGCTGGGGCAAGAGGATTGTTTCACTTAAGCCAAGGAGTTCAAGGCTGCAGTGAGCTACGACTGTGCCACCGTACTCTAGCCCTGGCGACAGAGTAAGACTCTGTCTCCAACAAACAAACAAAAAACCCCAAAAAATCAATTGTGGGTAATGTTCCTTTTAACTTGTTAAGAATTGCCAAAATATATAAATTGAAAATGATTGCTTTTAAAAAATAAATCAGATTAAGAATAGTGATAATGCTAATTATAACAGCAGCAATCACTTACTGAGCAACTTACATTTGCTAGGCACCGAGCAGAAAATTATACGAGTTATTTCATTTTAATCCTCTAAACAGCTTAATGAGATTGGTACTATCATTATCATCTCATTTAGAGTTGAATAAACAGGTTTAAAATTAACCAATTTGCCCAATATCACACAGCTCAGTTTAATCATTTGTATATATATTCTCAAATACTGAAGAAAAGGGCAGAACTAAAGTTAGTAAGTTTGGCATTATACCTGACTATGTCCTGCATGTAAATATGTATGTCACAATGAAAAGAAAGGCTGACTGATAACTGTTAAACTAATTAATAAATGTAGGAAATCATTAAGAAAAAAATCATTTTCACCTATATGCATTAAGTGGTATTAGGTAAGCATAAATACAGATAATTAACATAATATGTCTCCAAGTTGAGTAGAGCCATTTGATGGCTTGGTTTTTGGGTGATGTTGCTCTACATACATATATTTATATAGAACAGAACCTGCAAATAAAATATAGTATATGCTGTATTAGCAATGCCTGCCACCTAGTGGCAGCCAAGTATCGACATGCTTAGAAAAAAAGTTCTAGTATGTTTTTTAATTTTTTATGGAGTTTGGAGAATCTGATGAATACTATAGATCTTTACTTGCCAGAAGAAAAAAAATTCTTATTTGCAAGGACACACAACAACTATAGTTTTTTGGGGGAATTAACAAGCCTCCTGAGGCCCATTTTTTGACCATTAAAATTAATAGAATTAACCAACTAACCTAGCAGTCCAACTAACTCCCCTTAAGCCATGGGAAAAAGGAAGCCATTCACTTTCCCTTCATCTCTTCCTTTCTGGGTAGCAACCACTATTCTTGCATAAACAGTATTTAACTTCTCCTTTTTGGCTAGATATTTAGTCTCTGAAAACTGCTAGATTTACACTGTACTCAAATCAAGTTATTAAATTTGATGGTAGCCTAAACTGTCATTTTTCCCTGCTGATTTTCATTAAATTTAACACTGATCAAACAAATACTAACTTTTACTAGTGATGTTTAAAGAAATGATGATGACTTCCAGACATCTGAATTTCAAGTTATGACCTTTCAATTATATCTAAAAATATAAATAAAATTGTTTATTGATAAACTTAAACATCAAGGCAAATTTTCTATCTGAAAGTCAAATACACAGGTATCTAATATTTTAGGAATTATAATAAGTCTTTTAGATGACTTTTTTTTTTTAAAGAGACAGTCTTCTCTGTCACCCAAGCTGGAGTGCAGTGGCACAATAACAGCTTAAACTCCTGGGCTCAAGCCATCCTCCCCACCTCAACCTTCTGAGGAGCTAGGACTAGACGTGTACGACCAGGCCCAGCCAATTTTTAAAATTTTTTGTAGACATGGGGGTCTCACTATGTTGCCCAGGATGGTCTCGAACTCCTGGCCTTAAGGGATTCTCCTGCCTCAGCCCCCCAAAGTGCTGTGATTACACACGTGAGCCACTGTGCCCAGGTGAGATGACCATTTAGTATACAATCAATTATAATTAACTTTTTATTGAAAGAAAATTATTCTTACCAGATAAAGCAGAAAGGTGTGCAGCCCCGTTCCAAGCCCAACAGAAGACAAAATTCCTAAGCCTATCCAGTAGGCATACAAAAGAAACTGTTTCTCTATACGTTGCACATACTGAAAAACAAAAGGGATGAGATGAAAAATGTGAATTCTTTATAAGAAATGTGGTATTTGTAAACTAACATTAAAATTAAATAAACCAACTAAAATAAGTTTCAAATAGGAAGAAAGATTAAAAAATCCTTGAAGAGGCTTAATTTCTTTAATATGCAACAGCAGAGACAACAAAAAATTCATCTAACTGGAATAAAGCTCGTTTCTAAACCTTTGAAGTTCTACTATTTACAGGACAAATAAAAATAAAAAATAAAAAAATAAAAATTAACTCTCAAATTAGGATAAGAGGCCTATCTGTTTGGATGGATCACAAAAGTATGTTATAGAAAATATGAAAATGTTCGCAGTAATTAAAGGATTCATGCTGCTTTGACTGATCATCTTCAAGAAACTTACATTTAAATCTTTGACGGTAAAAAGGAACCATATATTAATATATCGAACACAAATGCTGAGCAGCCATGAGTTAACACCACAAAAATATTTTTAGTGTATGCCCTTAAAAGTAAGATATTGATTGAGATATCAGTTATGAAATAATGTTTAGGGTAGAAATTCTATAAAACCCATATTAGTCCCATTTTGAAACTGGGATTAGAGAATGTACAAGACTAGAAACAGAATTGCTGAATCAAGTCTTACCTGTTGATGTGCTCCTTCAACATAATACGTAGCTATAAGCACAGCAAGCAGTAGTAAAAAAGACACCACAATGCTTTGACGATGCCATAATCTTAAAGACAAATTAAAAAAAAAAAGAAATATCTCACAGTCTCACTTTTAGGATTCATTATTCTCAAAACAATTTCTTGTTGAAGCAGTTAGGTAATCTAGCTCAGCTACAGAATCAATCTTTCTGAGCTAAGCTCTTTTGTGCTTAAACACTATGTCCTCTTGTGGGTGCAGGAGCGGGTCAAAGGAAGATACATGGACACAGAACCCAATTTCTTACCATAAACACTGAAGCCTTTTTCTTATCTAAAGCCTTATCTTGTTTACACTCTACCTTCTAAATTGAAGAGGCAATATAATACAACCCCCCACTGCTAAATTTGACTGGCTTTAAAAAAAAATTTTTAAAAAGAAGAGGCATTATAGTATAACAGAAAGTGCACTGGCCTTCAAGTCAGAGGATCTGGGTCAGAGACCCTTCGTGTTGCACTTTGAGCAAAACACTTAACCAATCTTATTCTGTTTCTTGTTTTTAAAACTTTATAATCATATACTTGTTTTACCTTCTTTATGAAGTTGCCATAAGCATCAAAATGAGCTGAAAAATGTTACAAAATGCTTGATAAACTCTTAGTTAGATAAAAATGTGAGATAATAATAGAGATAATAACTTAGAAGTGTGTGCCAGAAAATGATAAAGCACGTAAAAGTTCAATTTGTTCTTTAAGATATTTGAAACAATGTTTACAAGTACTAAATTTAAAGACAGAAAACATTTTCATGGCATAATCTTTTCTCATTGGCTTAAACTATCAATAAAACTGCCACGTATCATGAACCTTGTCCTGCTTAACAATCAGTGTATCTAACATACACAGGCCTGATTTTTCCTGAAGGTAAAACCAGTAGAAAAAAAACCATGATATTTTCAGTGTTCTCCCTTGCATGAAAGATTCAACGTGAAAAAAAAAAAAAAAAAAAAAGATTCAACATGAGACAGTGGGTCAACTATAACAATCCAACGAGCAAACAGCAATGTTTCCCTAATCTATTTTTCATCAAACTACAGAAAGAATAAATATGTTCCTATGATAATATTCTAGATTTAATTAATCCATTTTGATGGAACAGAGGATAGGGAGTAGGAGAATGTTGAGGATTGATGATGTCTAAAATTAGTAAGATTTATATAAAAAGTAATGGAAGACTCTTTACTTTGAGGTCCATTCCTTCAAGATTACAAGGATTTCCAGAGAAAAATACTGCAAGGTAATGAGTGGCTGTCTCCACAGGACAATATTCTGCCTTTCTTCCCGATCCCTCCTCTTCTTTTCATTCATTGAAGAGGGGTCTGAAAAACAATAGTACAGAAGTTAAACCAGAATTTCTAACATTTATGCTCTTTCCAATCACTTTAAAAATTCATCTATCTTCCCATCCCACATCTGAAATACTGCATATAAATCTCAGAAGTATAAACAATGTTATTCACATCTGGGTCATCCAAGTTTAAACAGTTCAAGTACTAACCTGAGATCACCCCTTCCCTAGAGGAGGCGAGCTCTAGAACACAATTCTAATTACTGTGTTTGAAAACTTTAACAGAAAGCCAAGGATTGTGGTAGGTCCCCATAACTTAAGTCTCAACAGAATTTCATTTGTCTATGTATCTACCTACCTCCTCCCTTTCAATCGGTGGCAATCTTGCAGGATATTCTTTTAAGCAGTCTTGGAGAGGGATGGTACAATGTACAAGTGTTTAATACATACTGGATGAAAAGAGTTTTACCCATGTTGCAAATAACCATTAACAGCAAGTCCTAGAGTCTTTTTTTTTTTTTCTCTTTTTTTGTTTCTCAATGCTGCTGTGAGTCCTAGAGTCTTGAGAAATGACAACTAGTCCAGACTTAGCAACACCTAGTGGCTTAGAAAGACAATGAATTATAGTAGTTCCCCCCCTCTCATCTGTGTTTTTAGTTACCCATGGTCAATATGCAAACTGAAAATTTGTAAGTTTTAAATTGCATACTGTTCTGAGTAGCGTGATAAAATCTTGTGTTGTTCCACTCCATCCAGCCCAAGTTGTGAATCATGCCTTTGTCTAGCATATCCATGCTGTATACATTACCCCATTACTGTATAGGGAAAAACAGTGTATATAGTTTTCAGTACTACCTACAGTTTCAAGCATCCAATGAGGGTCGTGGAACATATGTACCACAGATAAGGGGGAACTACTGTTTAACGTAATAGTTGCCACTCCTTAATCAGTGAACTAGAGAACTGAGGCTAAAAAAGTGCTTACCCTTTGCCAACTCCCTGACCGGACAGATATGAGAATCTTTTGTAGAGAGTGTCCTAAAGAAATGGTACTGAAAATTTGAACAGTTGAATTTGGCAAGAACTATATAGATTTTAGGAAAATGAAATGTCTAGACCAGGTGCTTCTGCCCCAATCTTAACATTATTTTTTGCAATTATTTTACCATCAGAGCACAAGCTTCTACTCTTGTACATTACTGGACGAAGTCTAAGTTGGTTCACCTTCTATGAAGGGCATCATATAAACCTAACATCATATTATAGAGCAAGTGGTTTAGATCTCAAAATGTGGAGGCAAACTAGTTGGTTCCAAATCCTGGCTCTGCCATCTACCAGTCATGCAATCTTGGGCAAGTTAGTTAATGTTTCTGTGCCTCAGTTTTCTCTTCCATAGAATGGGGATAACAATAGTATTAATACTTACTTTCAGGGTCTCATTGTAAGGATTAAGTGAGTTAATACATATAAAGTTCTCTTTAACAATTATTTTGTAGCTATTAGATGCATCATAATTTCAAAAAAATATATATATGTATAAAGTTCTCAGAAGAGTTTGATACTTAGTAAGTACCTAATTAAGGTTAGCTATTATTGTCATCATCTATCAAAATTACACACACTTATATTGTAAGCCAATAATTTTATTTCTAGGAATGATTAGGTATAAGGTGAAATGACTTCTACATGTCAATTACTGCAGCATTATTTGTACTAGCAAAAGATTGTCAATAACTTAAATATTACCGACAGAGGCGTGATTAAAGTATGGTACACTCATACAATGGAATGGAACACTACAGAATAAGTTTTTCAGGTACAGTTATAACACAATCTCTAAGAAATATTAAGTACAAAACATATGGTACAAAAGAGTAAGTATGACATGCTAACATTAATTTTAACACACTGACTGCCATATGAGTTGTATTTAACTCAGGCTAGTTTTGAGCCTGGGGCCATGTGAAGCAAAACGCTGCAGTTGGTTTGTAAACATCTTACTTGTTGATGATCTTATTGTTACAATTAATATTGACAATTTAATTCTAAAAACATGGATTGGGTTGCATATAACTCACTCACAGAGAACAATAAAAAATAACAAATTAGAAAGGATCATTTTGTTTTAATAAAACACTGTGGCTTCAGGGAAAAATTTTTTTTCCCTAGTGCAATAGTCAATGTTATATTTCAATGGAGTGAACGTTGGAATAGAGTATGTAAATGTATGTGCTTGCTGAAAAGAAAGGAAAAATAGCACACAAAAGCTCCTAATGGGAACACACTGTGATGTATGATGCCCATCTCTGAATCCTGAAACTCTTAGTGAAACTACAAGATTTATCGACAATCAAGGTAACCCAAAAATCAGATCAGTGCTGGAAAATGTCCTCTGCAAGGAAATATAGTAATTAAAACAACCAAATGGAAACTACTATTTCAGATTGCTTGCACAATAGAAGAGAATTTCTATAACATTACCACGCTAGAGTATTATTTGCGATGTGTTCAAGAGGCCAAACAATTCAGAAGTTATGATAAAAAGAAAACCAGTACAATTACCAGAAAACAAAAACTTTTCATTTTCCTTTAAATGTACGAAAGAAAGTTCCTTAAATCATCCATATCAATAAAAGTCATCATTTTCAGTGTAAATGTATAAATAAGAGTCAAATATACTAAAATTTATCATGAATTCCAATTTGGTTAACATATAAGTTTATTCATCTCAAAATAAAATTTAAAAATAAATCTATAATAATCACATTCTAACTTTTTTGATAATTGTATATTTAAGAATAGCATAATAAGTAAATTTAAAACCTACTTTTAAAGTTACAAAATAGCATGATAAATTTGAGCACCGAGCAAAGCCAAATAAACACTTAGCACACCATAAGATAAACAAGTACTAATCTTGTACTTAGAACACTGCTTATGTGACTATTGACAGGCTGTTCATGCAATCACTGTGAAAAATCACCTGACCCATAATATGATTTACAATGATAATAGTAATAAGAGATAAAAAGTATTAGAATATATTTCTATTTTATTCCAATGAAAAGTATTAATGTATCACTTACACTCATAAATCTCCTCCCTCCAGACCACCACACTTTACCTGTGAAATTTCCATTATGTTGTTCCTTGTTCATTGCTACACGTCTCTGGTCACAGTTTTTTCCATTCTCTGCCATTTCATAGATCAGTAACTCTTGAGGAGCTAATGTAAACAAAATAAAATCCAGCAATACATTATATACTTCTGCTTTGCAGCTGTGACTGAATAAAACTTAATATAGGAATAACATGGCAGTAATATCCCATATGCTATGTAAAATGTATTTATACTTTATGTTTTCTTTCATAACCAAGATTTGGACAAGTTATGTAAAAATATAAAAGCCATGTAGTTGTAAATCTTTTTCAAATAATTATTCCAGTCATTTTCCAGATTAAAATTTGGAGGCATTTTGTCCACAGAAGAAGGATATCAAGTACTAGCATCTTCAAATATTGACATACAATAAGGCCTAAGGTCCTTCTAATTCATAATTTAATATCATACACATTGTCTACTCAAAATTTACCTTATCATTTTTACCTTTCTACCATTTTATCTTTCATATTCCTTTTAACATTATTAGGAAAAAAATGGATTATATTATCAAAGATGTTGCAAATGTTAACACACAGATCCAAGACCACGAATCAGTTTTATTTAGGAAACAATTCTACTGAATAAAATATGGGCATAGAAGGTAAAAATTTTAAATGTTTAAGATATATTAAATGTACTTTATTTATATCATGCTTCACATTACAGGTATAAATGTTTTTACTTTAAATCATCATTGTAATACAACATATAAATTGTGCTGACATAATTATTCTACACAAAACACCAGATTGCCTGTGATCAAAACACCAGATTGCCCCAGATTGCCTGGGTAGAAAGCAGTGGCGTCATAGTTGCTCACTACAACCTCAAACTCCTGAGTGAGCTCAAGCAACCCTCCTGCCTCAGCCTCCCAAGTAGCTGGGAATACAGGCGTATGCCACCTCGCTCCGCTAATTTTTAGTAGAGATGGGGTCTCACTCTTGCTCAGGCTGGTCTTGAACTCCTGACCTCAAGTGATCCTCCCGCCTCAGCCTCCCAGAGTGCTAGGATTATAAGCAGTGAGCCACTGTGCCCCGGCCTCTTCAGGTGTTAATAAAGCATCTTTCTATTCAAAAAGCACATCACTTCAAACAAAATTAAAACCTTTGTGCTTCAAAGGACATCATCAAGAAAGTGAAAAAACAGTCCACAGAATGAGAGAAAATACTTGCA
Source organism: Propithecus coquereli (assembly GCF_000956105.1). Classification (NCBI taxonomy): domain Eukaryota; kingdom Metazoa; phylum Chordata; class Mammalia; order Primates; family Indriidae; genus Propithecus; species Propithecus coquereli. The sequence goes on from NW_012148452.1 coordinate 1,599,056, forward strand.
AATTGTGTATTTCATAAGAAGCTTGTATCTAGAATATATAACAAACTCTTACAACTCAATAATAAACAGTAAATAATCCAATTTAAAAATGGACAGAGGATCTGCATAGATATTTCTCCAAAGATATATAAATGGCTAATAAGCACATGAAAAGATGTTCAGCATCTTTAGCCATCAAGGAAATGCAAATTAAACCACAGTGAGATACAACCTCATACCTATTAGGATGGCTATAATAAAAAAGACAGGGAATAACAAGTGTTGGCGAGGGTGTAGAGAAATCTGAATCCTTATACAGTGTTGGTGGAAACGTAAAATTCTGATGCTTTGGAAAACAATCTGTAATTTCCTCAAAACGTAAGCTATAGTTACCATATGACTCAGCCAATTCATGAATGTTCATAGTATTTTAATAGCATTGTTGTTAATAGCCAAAAGGTGGATACAACCCAAATGACAATGAATATAGAAAAATGGTATCCAAACATTGAAATATTACTCAGCCATAAAAAGATATAAAGTACCTACACATGCTACAGCTTCAATAAACTTTGAAAATATTACGCTAAGTGAAAGAAGTTATTCACAAAAGACCATATTATGATTCCCATTTATATGAAATGTCCAGGATAGGCATATCCATAATGCCAGAAAGTAAATTAGTAGATTAATTAGAGAGAATTGAGGTGTGGCTACAAATGAGTTGTGAGTTTCTTTTTGGGATGACAAAAATATTTTAAAATTGTGGTGATGGGCCGGGCGCGGTGGCTCACGCCTGTAATCCTAGCTCTCTGGGAGGCCGAGGTGGGCGGATTGTTTGAGCTCAGGAGCTCAAAACCAGCCTGAGCAAAAGTGAGACCCCGTCTCTACTAAAAAAAATAGAAAGAAATTAATCGGACAACTAAAAATACATAGAAAAAATTAGCCGGGCATGGTGGTGCATGCTTGTAGTCCCAGCTACTCAGGAGGCTGAGGCAGAAGGATTGTTTGAGCCCAGGAGTTTGAGGTTGCTGTGAGCTAGGCTGACGCCATGGCACGCACTCTAGCCCAGGCAAAAGAAACTTTGTCTAAAAAAAAAAAAAAAAAATTGTGGTGATGGTTGCATAGGTGTGAGTATACTAACAACCACCAGACTGTACAGTTTAAATAAGTGAATTATATGGCATGTGAGTTATGTCTGAATAAAGCTGCTTAAGAAAAAAGTCATCAGCAGAAACTATCAAAACCTCCAAATACGTTCACAGGAAAAGAATGGTATACTGTTTTACAAATCTCTTTCCTTTTCTCTATATTTAATAGTAGCCCCCAAGCTTAAGAGTATTCTTATGACCAAGTTTCTCAAATTTTTCTATTTTATGAGCTGATTTAGTGACAGTTCAGAATTCAAAGTCAGATTTATGAGTTAGGGGATTATATTATTAAGAAAGAAAACTTAAGAAATCACTTTTTAAGATGCTTGTATAAATTTGTTCACCTATTCAATTCAACAAATATTAACTGAGTGGCACAGCATCCTGCATGTACCAGAAATCATGTCAGATTTAATTTAGCTGAATAGAATATGATACGGTCATGGGTTCAATCTTCCTGTAGTTTCTTCATTGGTGCTATTTTATTCCTTGACTAAACTCCTAACTATAATAACTATTTGCAAAATTTATGCCTCATAAAGGAAAACAAGTGAAAGACTGAACAAAATGACTGAACAAAAAGCATACATTCATCACTGCAACAGATTCTTTTTTTAGATACAATCTATTGTAAACACCTTTGTTTTGTTGCCTTCATTTCTCAATGAGCAAATAAACATATGGTGAAATAAAGTATAGGTTTGCATTAGCATAGATAGCCTCAAGTAGATGATTATAAGATTTAAAGTCTGAAAATCTGGATTTGCATATCAGATTTGCCACTAACTAGTTATGTGATCTTGAGCAAGTTTTTCTCTCATTTTCTCTAGGCCTTGATTTCTGGATCTACAAAATGAGGACAATAATTGCCACTTTCAAAGGATATGTGGATGAAATAGTCTGTGTGCACATGTATATCTGTGTGTATGTGAGCGTGTGTAACTATAAATGCCAATACATCAAATGGGTAAGAGGTATATAAAGCATAAACCTACAAACAGCCTAAACTAGAAAAACAACTTCATAGCACATGCCTCACTGCTACCATATCGATGATGCTAGTGTTATTCATTCAACACTCATTTAAATAAGTATTGTGGTCTCTTAAAAGTAATGGAGACTGAGAGTATAAATATGAGTAAGATGAGGTCCTTGTCCTCAAGAGGGTAATAGTCTGGTAAACAAATCAATTAGAATAGAACAGAATGAAATAGGTATTTTAATAAAATTAGATGGCAAGAATGTTTTAATTTAGTGGGAAGAAAGCAGCTTTTAGAGTCTAATAGAATTGGGTTTAAACCCAATCTTCACAAGGAACTACTGTATGAATCTGGACAAGTTTGTAAATCTCTCGAAATATCAGTTTAATTTATAAAATAGGTAAAACATCAAACATACCAAAGGGTTATTATGAGGATCAAACAAGGTAATGTATGTAAAATATTAATACATTGCTTCATCTTTCCTGTGAACTCAATATATACTATCTATTAATATATTGAAGATGATGAGGGAGAAAGCACTATGGGAGTTCAGAGGACAACACATTCAGAAGAGTTCACAGAAGCTTAAAGTTTGATTCTGCAAACTTAAGCTATAGTTCTGCAAAGATGTAGTCAAAAGATAATGCAGCCCAAGCACTTAAAAAAGAACAAAGACGAAGTTATTTTGTGAAAATATGTAAGGCCAGAGCATCACAACAGGTTTACAAGATGGAAATCTATTCCACAAATCTGGATTTTATTAATAAAAAAATTGAATTAAGATGTTTGAAATGGAACCATATAAAAGAGTTAAAGATTTTCTACCTGCTAGTATTTAACTTGAGGCCATACTTAAGTTCTACAAATACTTAGAACTATGTGGGTTCAAATAGTTTGAACCATTTCAAACATAGTTCAGCCACTCACCTACATCATAATAAGTAAAATTTAATTAATTTGTGGTGAAAAGATAAACAAGGCACAAAAGCGCTTGCATTATGAAGGAAACATTCTAAAACCTTTCCACCCTCAAAATACTGATAATTGAACTCATCTACTCCTTCCCATAGTGCCATCTTCAAGAGATAAAAGAGTTTTATCCAAAACAACTTGGGTCCCTTTGAGTTCGTGCTTATAACAATGGTATTGCACAATTATTTAAAGGTTTTGTTTTTAAGATATTGCAACATGAATTTTCATTTGAGCAAATAATGTGTTCTTACACAATGTGCTTAAGAAGAACAGTCTCAAAAATTCTCTCTAGAAAACAAAAAATAAAAGTCTGGAATTTTGTTTTGTAAGAAATAACCCAGGCAACTAAGTTATTTGCTTGTAATCAGTTTATTTCTTCAAAAACAAAATAAATTAGCAGTTTTAAAACTTTTCAAAAACTTTTCCCATTCCCAAAAGAAAGAACTACAGCATAAAACCAAAGAAGCAAAGGAAAGAACCACTGGCGTTCTAAACAATTAAGCCTATAAAAGCATCAAAACTTTTCTGCATTTTAACCACTTTCAAAGGATCTTACATTATCCCTTGAAAATATGCTCAATTCTTTTGCCTCCTCTTCCCCCAATCACACATACTGCAAAACTGCAATGCCCCTGGAATAGCCTACATTCTTACAATCTGCCTGAGCAGCCAAACAACTGGAGAAAAACCACACAACTGCTTGGACACTTTAAATTCACTTATTGATTTAATAAATGTTTACCAAGTGTGCATCACGTGCCAGTTATTGCGATGCCAAATCTCAAACCTCAAATTGATGATTCCTACTGATAAACTTTTTCCTACTCTTACAACTATTTCATGTCTTGCTCTCTCTCTTCAAATTTCCTGTCCTACTTTTGTCCTTTCTTATTCTCAGCCATTGACTTTGTTTCTTTAAAAAAAAAAAAAAAAAGAAATCACAAAAGCAGAGGGAGAATTCCCCTACCTGTCTACTATTAAACCTACTAAAATGTTTACAGCTTCACCCATGTTAGCATTCTTTTTACAAGTAGGGCAGTGTCCTCTACCTACCAAAGGCCATTATGTCATTATATACATTCTATATAACACCCCCTCTCTCTCACCTTCTCAGAGACTTTGCTCCTTTAGTTTCTTTCTCTCTATCTCTCTCTCTGTAATCAATCTTTCCCCCTTTACTCTCACCAGCTGACAAGCATTATCCAGTATTTCCCATTTCTCAGTCCTCCTTAATAGACATAACTCTTAAAAAAGTTGCCTATATACAGTCTCCATTTCCTCATCACCAAATCTCTGCTCAATCCATTGCAATGTGACTTCTGTCCTGACAAATCAAAAGAAATTGCTTTTGTCAAGATTTTCAATGACCTCTATGTTGCCAAAGCCAAAGGACACTTACTGAACGAATCTCACTGAATCTCTTAGCTCCGCTTAACACAAGTATCCACTCCCTCTTTCTTGAAATACTCTCTCTTGTTTTTCTTCCTATTTCTCTGGCTACTCCACTAACAGCTCCTCCTGCTCTACTTCTTAGAGTTCTTCAAAGCCTGGTCCTAGATTCCTTGTAGTATTCTCTTTATACTCTCTCCCTAATGATGTCATCTATTCATAGCCTTAAATAACCTCTACATAGTGACAATTCTCTTTCTTTCAAAAACACAGAGATGTCCCACGTGACAGTACTTTATGACAGTGCTTTATGAATATTCTGTAAAAATAATTAGAATCCCAGAACGGAACTTAGAGAGTATGAAAGCCTATCCTACTCCCAAAAATCACAGATAAAGAAATATCCTAGAGGTAGAGTGACCTGTATAATGTCACAGAACAAGTTAGTGACAAACTTGGAGGCAGGACCCAGATACAGGGTGATCTTAGGAGTATGCTGACCTATTGGGAAAATACCTCCGCCCCCCAAAACCAAATTGAGGATTATTTTTCTGAAAATTTTGAAAGGAACAAGCTCAATCTATAAAAGAAAAGTAATATATGAGCTAGTTCATAAATGTGATTTAAGAGTGGAAGACTCAAATCTAGTTAAGTTGGAAATTATGTTAAAGTGGGAGACATTATTAGGTTGTGCTCAAAACCATAAAATTATTAACTTTACTGCCCGAATAAAAAAAAAATCAGGTGACTGATTTTATAAGAGAGATTCAATAAGACAAAAATGGTTAGTATTAATATATCTTTAGCACAATACAGCAGAAGTCATCTGATCTATAAATCTCATGTCTATTAGGGCACACAGCATCATGATTATCAAAGGCCTTTGATTATCTCACTATCCACATTTGTTTGATTCCATGCTCCCAAATAATGTTTTAATTATAATATGGCTTCTCATGTAGATTAGCCTATAAACAGAGAATACGCTCATAACGGATTGAATTGTGTCCCCCCAAAATTCATATGGTAAAGCCCTACCCTCCAATGTAACGATATTTGAAGATAGTGCCTTTTAAGAACGTAATTAAAGTTAAATGAGGTCATAAGGGTGGTACTCTATTAAGGACTCATGTCCTTATAAGAAGAGACACTAGACACCTTTCTCTTCTGCCTGTGCACAGAGGAAAGTCGATGTAAGAACACGGGTCTGGTCGCCATCAGTAAGTCAGGAAGAGAGACCTCACCGGAAACCAACCCTATGAGCATCTTGATCTTCGACTTCCAACCTCCAAAATTGTGAGACAATAAATTTCTGTTAAGTCACCCAGTCTGTGGTATTCTGTTATGGCATCCCTAGCAGACTAATACAAAGATGACTGGTATAAATAAGAGGATCCAGATCACAGGATACTAATATTTTTCTTTATAGTATTAAAAAACTTCTATTGTGGGTCTGTCAATTTGGTTTGAATAATTCTATACACTAGAGTATATTCAGCTATATATTTACTAATTCAAATTTCTAAACTACAAAACTGAGCATCAGATCCTGAAATGTGACACCTATACCAAGTTCCAGATGCCCTGAAAGGATTTAACCACATGGCCAACCTATCTTTTATACAGAAAACACCCCACGTACTTTACTGTATGTGTCTTCAAACTGCAATGGTGACTACTTAATCCAGCATCAACATACCCTGTTAATTTTACTCATTATCAAATTGATCATTGTAAAATGACCCATTTTATAGGGAAACAGGAGAACTTGGTGCCTGAAAGCTGCCAATACATCCTGATTGATTTAAAGCCATATCAGGAAAGACACATTTGGACTATGTATTTTACCTGTACTCCACACCCCCCAGGACTGAATTCACCCTATTCTAACTCTGTTCTTCCCAGCTCAAAGAACTTTTATATTTTGTAGCTAAAAAAATCCTACCACCATCACTTACTATTAATAGTTATGTGACTTTAGGTTGAATAATTTAAGTGTCTGCATTTGAACATATTTTTTTTTTTTTTTTTTTTTTGAGACAGAGTCTCTCACTCTTTTTGTCCGGGATAGAGTGCCGTGGCGTCATCCTAGCTCACAGCAACCTTAAACTCCTGGGCTCAAGCGATCCACCTGCCTCAGCCTCCTGAGTAGCTGGGACTACAGGCATGCACCACCATGCCCGGCTAATTTTTTCTATATATTTTTAGTTGTCCGACTAATTTCTTTCTATTTTTTTTAGTAGAGACGGGGTCTTGCTCTTGCTCAGGCTGGTCTCGAACTCCTGAGCTCAAACAATCCGCCCGCCTCGGCCTCCCAAAGTGCTAGGATTACAGGCGTGAGCCACCGCGCCCGGCCCTGCATTTGAACATATTTATATAGTATACCCATCCATATTTTCATGTCATCCTTATATGTTTTTGTTCTGCATTGGGGGAATCTCAGTAATTTAGCTCCTTTACTTTAAGACAAATTACATAAGTGCCCCCACATAGTGATTGGCACACGGCAGGCATTTAACATCAGTTTCTCCATGCCATTTTCATGAATGTCACAATTTTCTAAAATAATCATAGTGAATACTACCCTGAGTATTCACTTACAGGTACTTGCTTTCCATATTTCTATACTATATAAGAGCCTACATAACTGGTTTCCACAGCCTACATAATAGAAATATTGACAGAATTAGAACAAGCTTAGTTTGTGTAAAATAACAAAAATGAATTCTTTTTCATCAATCTAAATATTTTTAAATGTACTACAAAGAAATCTGTTAAAAAGGATGGCATAAAAGGGCTCTAGTCTACATAGCTACGATGAGACGAAGTAATCATTTTTAAGGAGAGCCACTTTTCACAATTCAATGAAGTAGCATTAATTTTGGAAATTTGTGATGAAACAGTATCAATAAGATTCCCGATGTGGGAGTAAATACAAAGTATTCTTAGCCTGTTTAAAAGATTGAAATGTCCTCAAATAGGAATCTAACACATATTCTTGACATTCAATGGAGCCTACTTTGCACTGAGAGTGCATATATGTAAGTTAGTTTTGTTTGTAAGAATGACACTGTTGAGGTAAACTTTATAGGTCTGTGGACGGAGTGAGAAGACAGAAATAGGACAGAAGCATAACTCAAACATCAAATAATACTTTTCACTGTGAACACTTATCTAGATATAAGAAATGTGTTAAAAGACTGCAACTAGCAGATTTTAAATGCAGCTAAAGAGTTTAAAATAAAAAGCTGATATTAAAATACATGGGGTCTTTTGTTTCTTTCTGGCAAAAGAACTTGGAAAACACTGCAAAAATAAGCTCACAAAGGTTCTTTGTAGGCTGTACATTCAGTGCTAAGACTATAATACTCCATTCATTCTAAACATTAGCCACACTTGTAATGAAAAAAAACAATGTGAAACTAAATTACTGAAGTGTCCCTGAAAGCAAAACAAAAGACATTGAAGGATGACATAATAATAGGAATTTTCTGAGTAATATAAGAGTTACTGGAAAAGTTAACAAGGTGAAAAGAAAGTAAGAGTAAGGAAGCTATTGATTCTCATTTTCTTGGCAACGTTATTCCAAAATGAAATGAACCG
>NW_012148452.1:1607333-1608878 GCF_000956105.1 Propithecus coquereli
CGCAATGTTCTTCACATAATGCGTACAAATGCAGATTAAGTATTACAACTTCCAGTAACCTTTCTTGCTTCCAGAAGTGTCTATCGTTAATTGGATTATTTAGTGCAATCAGTTACAGATTATTCCAAAATAGCTATATATTTCCCTAAAATTATTAAGATTAAGGAATTACAATTTACTCTGATAAACTAAATAAATAATCTAAGTCATGTATCTTGACCAATGAGGCTTTGATACAGTTTTCCACTTGTGCAGGGATACAAAGCTAAAGATAATTCGAAAACAATGCACAATATCGGGCTAACTATCGAATCATCTGACTCTCTGAGTCAGATAACAGTATCGTATGGTTGTGCCAGTTAAAGAATGTGTTCTCTGAAAATATACTGTGATTTGAATGGGAATATATGAAAAATTCCTTGACTCTTTGTGAACTTTCTAAGTCTTGGGGAATTAGACAAATTAAAACCCCAAATTAGGATATAATTTAAAAGCACTCAAAATCACCACAAATCTCCCAATATGGGTTAGCAGGTTATGTGGGTATATACTGCTGGCCTAAAATGTGTCTCAACTTAATTTAGTGACGTGGGAAATATATTCAACCCATCATAGCTTCTAATCATTGAAAAGGCCATTGCTCCAGATCTAATTTTTAACCAGATAAAATTTGAAGGGAAAATCTCAGTTAAAAAAAGACACAACCTAGAACACATTTGAGGGTCTTACAGGTTGTGGAGATTTCTTTATCTCCCACTTTCAATATGTAAAAACATCATTATACGTTCTCTCCTGTTAAGACATGATTTTATTTTCATGGAGAAAATGTACAACTTATAAAATTACAGCTTGAAAAAAATCCCATTTCTCATTTTCTCTTAATCTACTCCTAAATGTAGAAAATTTAGGAGTAGAAAAATTACGAAAAATGCAGTTTTTCGTAACCAATGCAATCTTAGCTAAATGTTTTCACCAAAAAGGTGGGGGAGTAAAAGAAAGGTCAAGAATTAAGACAGTGAAAGGAATACCAGACTAGAGTTGGGAGATTCAGCTAACTGTGAGACTTTGGAAATGTCATTTCACACCCCTGATTCTCTCTTTCCTCATTCAATTGTTAGGTACAAGGAGTAAATGACTATCATAATTTCCTTTCTATTCAAATAGTAAAAAAATTCCACGCTGAGCATGGTGGGAGGCCAAGGCGGGAGGATTGCTTGAGTTCAGAAGTTCAAGGCTAGCCTGAGCAAGAGCAAGACCCCATCTCTGCTAAAAATAGAAAAATTAGCCAGGCACGGTGGCACATCCCTGTAGTCCCAACTATTCAGGAGGCTGAGGCAGGAGGATCACTTGAGCCCAGGAGTTTGAGGTTGCTGTGAGCTAGGCTGATGCCATGGCACTCTAGCCTGCAAAACAGACGGAGACTCTGTCTCAAAATAAAAACAAAAAACAAAAAAAAATTCCTTTTAGTGCAACGGGAGGGTTTTGGATTTATGTAATAAACCAGTGATTTTTAAACAATAAATCACTTCTGTATATTGATTTATC
>NW_012148452.1:1609279-1693586 GCF_000956105.1 Propithecus coquereli
AAATGGGAAACTGAGTACTCAAAAGGCCCCAAATAGCAATTCGGCAGCATATAAATGTCAAAGCAAGAGTTCAATCTCACTTTTCCAACTCCAAATTCATTAGTTCCTCTACCATACAAAACAGTCCAGTGATAGTATTTTCAACTGGTCACCAAGGAATTCCAGAGTCCCAAAAAAAGAAAAGACAGCAAAAAATAGCCCCAAAGGTTTAGCTTGTCCTAGCATTTTCAAATGTTCCCCATTATTAGAATTCACATAACATTCATCCCTATTGATTCTCACTACTTAAACTGACTATATATCAAACTCAGATGACTTCACCTTTGCCTCTTTTGCTCATTTCTTTGTGGGTTATTACTGTTTATGTATTTCTCTGACAAAATTTTAAACTTGGATTGCTCAATGGACTTTTCTACTGCTCCTAAATACCTGGGTAATATAAAGTAGCCTTTAATAGGAAAATAAGTTAAATCACAGAATATTTTCACATGACTGAAGTCTATGCTTCATATTATTTATATCAAAATGAAGAATTTCATCCAGTCAATTCTAAAATTTATGATCTGTGAAACAGAACTTTTTTATTATTCACTACTTGGAAAAATATTGACCTGCTACATGTTCTCCATCTATTAAAACGGTAATTATGGCTGGGCACAGTAGCTCACGCCTGTAATCCTAGCACTCCAGGAGGCTGAGGCGGGAGGATCATCTGAGGTCAGGGGTTCAAGACCAGCCTGAGCGAGACCCCATCTCTACAAAAACTAGAAAAATTAGCCAGGTATGATGGTTCATGTCTGCAGTCGCAGCTACTCAGGAGGCTGAAGCGGGAGGATCACCTGGGCCCAGGAGTTTGACATTGCAGTGAGCTATCATGATGCCACTGTACTCTAGCCCAGGCAACTGAGTGAGACTCTGTCTCAAAAAAACAAAACAAAAAAAACAAAAAAAACAAAACCCACAACGTTTCCTTTGTGAAACACACTGTTAACAAAACAAAAAGGTAAGCCACAGAATGAGAGAAAATACTTGTAATACATATATGTGACAAAGTACTTATACCCACATAAATAATGAAGACAGGGTTGTATTAATGTAGAGATGAACAAACTGACCAAGATAAAATTCTTTTGTATTTGGAATTCTATAGGACAGAGATGGCAAGATAGATCACCAGGGAAAGGAGAGAGTATTTGATAAAATGAATTGAAAAATTGGTTATCAAAGTAAGAAAAAAATTCGGATTCCTTACTTTGAGTCACACACAAAATTCAATTCCAAATGGATTAAAAATTTAAAAGTCAAAAAGCAAAACTTTTAGAAAGAAACATAAATACTTTTCTGCCTTGGGATAGAGAAGGATTTCTTTTTTTTCTTTTCTTTTCTTTCTTTCTTTCTTTTTTTTTTTTTTACAGAGATGGGGTCTCGCTCTTGCTCAGGCTGGTCTTGAACTCCTGAGCTCAAGCAATCCTTCTCACCTCAGCCTCCCAGAGTCCTAGGATTATAGGTGTGAGCCACTGGCCCAGCCTGAGAAGGATTTCTTAAGACACACAAAAGAGCTACCCATAAATGAAAAGACTGATAAATTGGAAAACAACTAAAATGAAAATTTAAATTCATCATGAGTATCTTAAGAATATGAAAAGAAAAAACAGAGAAACATATAACTGATAATGGACTAGTAGGCAGATTACATTAAATATCAATAATTTTAAGAAAAAGACAACCCTACAAAACTAAAACAGGCAAATGACACAAAGAGGAATTTCACAGCAGAGAAAATATGTGTGGCCAATAATTAAGATACCTACTTGCCATCACTGATACTCAAAAAATAAAAATCAAGATCACAGTGAGATACCATTTGTATCAATTAGCTTTTGCTGTGTAACAACTTAGCCTCAAAGCTTAGTGACTTAAAAAATAATTTAATATTTCTCATGATTCTGGGGGTTAGGTTAGGCAGTCCTGGTCTGGGTTAGCCTGGCTCTTGAACTAGGCAGGCAGGCCTCACTTCTCTGGGATTGCTCTGCATGGTCTTCCAACCTCCAGTAGATATGCTGTGCCTTTTTCACATGGTGGGCTCAGGGCTCCAAAGAACAATGACAGAGGACAAGCCCCACCACGTAAGTGCTTTTCAAGCTTGTGTTTGTGTCATACTTGCCTATGTCCCACTGGCCAAAGTCACATATCCAAGTACAGAATCAAGGGGTGGAGAAATAAACTCTAGAAGTAAAATCATATTGCAAAGGGATATGCATACAATGACAGGAAGAATTAATTGGCCATTCTGCAATTCTGCAACCCACCACTCAATTTTACAATCCACCACATCATTTTTACATGAATTCCTTTGGCAAAAAAGTAGGAAGTATGACAATAGCGAAGTTCAGGAAACGACTTGTAAAGTTGAATACTGGCACACACTATACCAGCAATTCTATTCCCAGGTATAGAACTACTACGGTTTGAATGTGTCCTCTCCAAAATTCAGGTGTTGCCAATGTGATAGCATTAAGTGGAGGCTAGGTATGGTGGTTAATGCCTGTAATCCCAGAACTTTGGGAAGCCCAGGCAAGAGGATGGCTTGAGCCCAGAAGTTCAAGACCAGCCTGGGCAACATAGCAAGACCTTGTTTCTAAAAAAAAAAAAAGAAATTAGCAGGGCATGGTGTGCCTGTAGTCCTAGCTACTCACCTGTAGTCCTAGCTACTCAGGAGGCTGAGCTTGGAGGATCACCTGAGCCAGGAGTTGGAGGTTGCAGTGAGCTGTGATCACACCACCACACTCCAGTCTGGGTAACAGAGCAAGACCTTGTCAAAAAAAAAAAAAAAAAAAAAGTGGGTGATTAGCCCAAAAAAGCTCCTCCCTTGTGAATGAGATTAGGTACCCTTGTAAAGGGGCTTGGCTGAGGGAGTTCATGCTTTTTGCCCTTCCACAATCTGCCCTGTGAGGATATAGGATTTCTCCATTTCTCCTCTCTGGAGGACACAGCATTCAAAGTGCCATCTTGGAAACAGAACAATCCTCAGCAGATGCCAGCACCTTGATCTGGGACTTCCCTGCATCCAGAACTGTGAGAAATAAATTTCTGCTCTTTATAAATTACCTAGTCTGTGGTATTCTCTTATAGGAGCATAAAACAGACTAAAAGAAATTGGTACCAGGAGTTGGGTGTTGCTATGACAAGTACCTAAAAATGTGGAAGCAGCTTTGAAACTGGGTAATGGGTAAAAGCTAAAACAGTTTCGAAGTGAATGCTGGAAAAAGGCTACACTGTTGTGAATGGAGCATTAAAGGCAATTCAGGTGAGAGCTCAGAAGAAAGGGCTGTAGGGAAGGCCTCAGTCTTCTTAGCGATTACTTAAATGGTAATGAACAGAATGTTGGTAGAATTATGGAAAGTAAAGGCCATTTTGATGAGATCTCAGATGGAAATGAGAAACAAGGTATTGGAAACTGGAGGGAAGGTTGCCCTTGTTATAAAGTGGTAAGAACTTGGGTGAATTATATTCATGACCTAGGACTACATGGAAGGCAAAACTTAGAAGTGATGAACTAGAAAATTTGGCGAAGAAATCTCCAAGCAGCAAAGCATTCAGCATTTGCATGAATTCTCTTAACTGCTCAGACTAAAATTTGAGAAGACAGAAACAGTTTATGGATGGAGTTTGTAATCAAAAGGGAACCAGAATGTGAAGATTTAGAAAATTCTCAGACTGGCAAAGTAAAGAATAGAAAAGTACCTTTAGGAGAGAAAACTAGGGGTGTGGTCAAGTGACCTTTTGATAAAATGATTAGTATGGATAGAAGGAAGCCAGGTGCTATTCATCAATGGGACAATGACTCAAAGGCATTTCAGACCTCTTCAATGTGCCCCCTCCCATCACAGGCCCAGAGTATGAGGGCCTTTAGAGCAGAAAGGTTTGAAGGGAAGGGCCCAGGATGTAACAGCAAAAGCTATAAACAACTCAAATGTTCACTGTCAGGAGAATAGATAAATTGTGGGTTCACTTACATGATGAAATATTACACAGCAGTGAAAATGAATTTTTCATTTACTCATTTAACAACTATTTACTTAATACATACTCTGTGTCAGACATAGTTGGCTAGAGATACAGTAGTGAACAAAAATCCAAACAGATGTTATCAGACAGTGGTAAGTGCTGCTGTGTAAAATAAAATTGGTATGTTGCATATACATGTGTTTGTGCACAATTTTTAAGAGAGTTGATAGAGAAGCTTTCTCTGAGAATCTGACATTAGAAAACAAACATGAAAAAACATGGAGAAAAGCAACTTCAGAGAAAAAAAAGAAGCATGAAGACTTTGAGGCAAGAGTTTGCCTGGCATGTTTTACTTAGCAATAGTTATTAAGGTTGCTGATAAATTCAAATATTTAAATTTTTAAAAATTAGGGTTTTGCAAATATATAAAATTGATTTCAATTTTATTAAAATGTGATTTTTGGAAATAAAAATCTAAAAAGTTTAATATATAATATTCAAAGATGCTAAACTATCTTGGAATATAAAGAATTATTAAAATAAAAATAAATATATTTACATCTGACTTGCATATTATTTTTTAACAAAGCTTTATCAGTTAAATTATGACAGAAAATAGAACCCTATAAGACCCCAGGCATCTCTATTATTATTTAATAAAGACTGAAGAAAACTCTTCTGCCCCATAGAAGCCAGTGCTGTAATCTTGAAAGCTTATGAGAGGCAAGAGATCTTTGGATATTCTTGACTAAAGACCTTTTGGCACCTGCAGACTTGAAAATTTCCAGAATGACCTAGACTCAACAAAGAGAGAAGTGGTTAGCAAGATCAACCACTTTACCTTTACTGAACTTTTATTCTGTCCTCTCTAAACCCTTCGTCTCCCAGTACCTGGCACAACCACCCACCCAGTCACTAAATCCAGAAGTTTAGTCATCCCTGACTCTTCTCTTCTCTTTTTCTTACCACTCATCTAATCCCGGACCAAGTCCTACTCCAAGTATATTTAGTATCCACACACTGCTATCCATCTTCTTTGCCACCCCTCTGGTCCATCCTCATCTCCCACTTTGACTACTGCAGTAGACTCTAAACTTCTCTCTCCATTTCTATTCTTGTCCACTTCAATTCACCCTTCACACACGTGCAACAGTCAACTTCTTATAAATCATATTACTCCTTTACTTAAAATTGTAGAATGAGGCTGGGCATGGTGGCTCACGCCCGTAATCCTAGCACTCTGGTAGGCCAAGGTGGGCGGATCATTTGAGCTCAGGAGTTCGAGACCAGCCTGAGCAAGAGCGAGACCCTGTCTCTACTAAAAAAATAGAAAGAAATTAGATGGACAACTAAAAATATATAGAAAAAATTAGCCGGGCATGGTGGCACATGCCTGTAGTCCCAGTTACTTGGGAGGCTGAGGCAGGCGGTTTGCTTGAGCCCAGGAGTTTGCCGTGAGCTAGGCTGACGCCACGGCACTCTAGCCTGGGCAACAGAGTGAGACTCTGTTTCAAAAAAAAAAAAAAAAAAAAAAAAATTGTAGAATGGTTTCCTATTACACTCAAAATCAATTCAAGATTCATTCCCATGGCTTGCAATGCTCAACACGACCTGAACCCTGGGAACCTATGTGAGGAAAAACCCAAATCATGTTTTTCTCTGCTCTCACACAACAATCAATACAGAATTCTGTGACCCCAAAGTATGTGGGGATTTCTGTCTACCAGCAAGCAAGCAATAAGCAATGCAGTGGACGCCAGCTGAATTGTCCTCCAATTCAATTCCAACACTACCTACCCAGAGATAGAGTCAGATCCCACAGGTTGAGGGCTCAGTCCCCAAGACTACCCCCTGCCCTTCAGATACTAGTCGCAAGTCTGGGCCTCCAGAACTTCTAACCGACCAGCTTTAAGTTGGGGTTCCCATGACCCTCTCTTTGGGTTTGATTATTTTGCTAGAGTGGCTCACAGAACTCAGGGAAATACATTTATTGAATTATTACAAAGGTTATTACAAAGGATACAGATGAAAAGATGCATGGGGCAAAACATGTAAGAAAGGGGCACAGAGCTTCCACACCCTCCCTGGGAGTGTCACCCTCCAGGAAATTCCATGTGTTCAGCTCTATGGAAGGTCCACAAACCCTGTCCTTTGGGCCTTTTATGGAGACTTCACTGGTTGTCCATGATTGAAGCATGGACAACCATGTCAAAATATGATTGGACAAAAAGGGTATAATCTAAACCTAGCAAGGCCCGTCTGTCCAGATTTTCTTGGCCTCTCTGTACAGCAGTCCTTCCTCGTATGGGGCAGGACTCTCTGCAATGAGTGTCTTTTGAGCCACAGATTACAGTCCTGCCTTGGGCAGGTGAAAGGACAGGAAAAGGTCAGAGAGAGAGATTCTATTTTCTGAAACCTGCTCCTGAGGCCTAAAGAGCACCAGCATTCTGATGGGAGTTATGAGCCAGGAACTGAGGATGAAAAAAAAATATATATATATATACACACATATATATCATAATAGCAGAGTATCTTTCCTACATCATCTCATGTTGCTGTATTCCAAGTCTACTGTGCTCCAGCCTCAAAGAGGCATATATCCACACTGTTAACTCTCTCTCAGACCCTTGTTTGCTTCCTTCATAACAAGTCTTGTTTGCCAGTTTTCCCCAGAACCTGGTATAAGGCCTAGGACACAAGATGTTTGTTCATTGACTGGATGAATGAACAGATAAGGCAATGTCATTGGAAAGTGATCTTTCCATGCAAAAAAAGTAAGTGCTAGAAGACGTCATTAAATATCAAAAAGAACACTTGGTTTCAATTCCCAAATTCTGTGTTATGGCTTATACAGATAAAGTAATCTGTTAATAATACAAAAAGGTTAACAGCATGGCCTGTAAGAATGCCTCATTTCATTAAGAATCCCACATATGTTGTAAAATATTCACTAAATGAAATGTATACTCTGAGATATTTACTGAAACTTCATTAATAATGAGCAAATAATAATTAAGTAAGCAGCTACATAAAGGCATTCTTTCAAAAGAGGGTTAGGAAAAAGTTCTTAGCAACAGCTCAGGGGGCCACATGATGACAATGATCGTAATCATGGTTAACAATATGCTAGGCACTGTCCTAAATGCTTTACTTACATCTATTCATTTAACCCTAAAAATAAAGGTACTGATTTCATTGTCTAGGAGGAAACAGAGATAGCCAGAGGTTAAGTAGCTAGTAAAAGGGTTGCACAGTAATAGAGCTGAATTTGAACCAAGGCAGTCTAGCTTTATAGCCTTGGCTCTTAACACTACCTGCCTAGTCCTTCCAGATAACCTATAAAGACCAAAGCTATCATTAAAGGACCCCGAGAACAAGAGAAAACATCACAATGAACTCCTGAAAAGATAAGGAATACTAACAAACACTTTAGCAATTATAAGTAGCCTATCTGAGAAAGGATTACTCAATGGATTGCCCTTGCTTAATTTAACTATGCCTTAAACTTTAAGTAGCACCTTTGGTGTGACACAAAAAAGTGTCTCTAGTTCAAATTGCCTTGATACTGCAAATGAAGGAGCATAATATTTTAAAATGAGCTTTATATAAGGGTTTACATAATACACAACTTCAGTTCAGCAAACACTTTCAAAGTTGTTTTCCCAGACAAAATAAGGAATTTCTTGAGGCAATATGCTCTTTAAAAGTTTGCTCCCAAAAATATTTGCAAGGCTTTGTGAAAGGAGATTAACAACTAACAAAATCGCAACCAAATTTTCCCTTCAATTCATCTAATTTGTCAGGATTCTCTAATCTAGAGTTCATTTCCACACCAAAAAGGGAGAAACACACAGAGCGCACTTGGGCAAAACAGGAATTAGAGTAGCACCTAGAACTATCATCTCCAAGAAAGGAGAGAGATTTAACAGGTTTTACGAAATCAGTGGAACCAAAAGGAGTACCCAACTAGACAAAGAATTAACTCTTCTACAGTGGCTATCCATCCAGAATGAAATAACTAGAGAAATGACTCTTTATATAATAGATAATTAACATAACAGAATATTAAAATTACAAACAGCTTGGGGAAGTATTTTTAGCAGGAGCAAAGAAATTAATACAGCTCCCTCCTACTCTTTTGCAACATTTACTCAGTAGAGACATGTGTTACAAGGATCCTCTGTCACTTCCAATTGCCAGAAAGGAGACACCTCAATACCTGATAGTAATGAAGCATGAACTCAGAATAACTATTCTAAAGAATATAACTAGTTTTCTTTCCTTAATGCATTCCACTGCAAATCTTTCCAAGCACAGTTTTTGTCATTCTACAATTTATAAAACAGCTAAAAAAGGAAGGAAAAGTTTGTAAAAAATGTTTATGTATATGTGTATTTATGTGTGTGTGGATAGATAGATTCCATTAAACACATAAGAGAAAACATTTTCATGCAAACCAGGAAATATTACCAAACCATATCAAGACGCCTGGGGACAACCTTAGCAGAACAGAAAGTACACTAGGGACCTTAGTTACAGTTCAGGTTCTGGCACTGTTTAAGCCAGATGACTTCAGGCAAGCCAATTACTGATCGTTTCTGGGCCCCAATTTTCTCCTCTATTAAATGAGAAGAATCTCTAACTACGTATTCACAGAGGTTCCTTCTAATTCTTAATATTGATCCCAGTGAAACAGTAAGGTTTCTTACTTAATATAAGTATGTAAGTAAGGTAGGGCTATGTCTAACCTTTAGTTAACTACATATAAGTACCAAAAACTTCAGCTTTTTTTCTGCACTTGGACATTTTCAAGTGACAATACATGATGACCAAGAATGATCAGATTCAAACTCCCAAATGTAAAACTATACTCATTTTCCAGCTACCTATTAACCAAGGTGACTAATTCAATGGATCACAGTATCAAACTATTCTTGGCTAGCTTTACTGTCTTCCCAAGTAGGTCAAAGATCACCTCAGAAAAGTATGTGATGATATTTTCAGAAAATCATGTGAAATAACAATATTCTGCACTGACGTATTCCCAGCTCTCACCAGTAAAATGATACCATGTTGTCATTTATATAATGATTTCACATTTACTATCTCACTTAATCCTTGAGACAATCCTACGAAATAAAGTGAGCAGTACTTTTATCAACACAATCCAGACTAGCTCAGAATGTTAAGTAACCTGTCAACCATTACTCAATAAATAGTGGAGCCCAGACTTCAATCCAGGTCTTCTGATTTCAAGTTTAATGATCTTCAAAACCTTAAAAAGTGGTGATTCAGGCCAAAGGCAAGAAGAAGTTGGAAAAGTAAGAAAAACTGGATAATCAGTGCCTGGATAACTAAAATCAAACAAAAAGAATATAAGAGCAGATTTGGCGGTTATGCAATCAATAAGCAAATTTACCAAATGTTAAATTAATAATACAGCTAATTATCATCATACCACATCTCAAAAATCTTGTCACCTCATTTCAAAGATAAGCATGAAAAAATTTTCTAACTCAAAAATAAGAATGTGTAAATTAAATAACAAACTGATTAAATCAGCTATATAGGTAAACTGCTAAAAGGCATCAAACCATTTACTGAAATATTCCAGAAACCTAGTTGTTTCTGGAATATGTGTGTTTTCTTCATGAGTCACAGAAATTAAACTGTATTAATCAATTGTATTCAAGTAAGATATATTCCTCAAAGGAAAAAAAATGCTTCAGTGCTTTAAAATAATGTAGGCAAAGAAGTATAATATGAAAGATTTCTACTTGAGAGTTACTTCATACCTAAACAAATCAATCACATTTGTCTGGGTACCATCACCCCTCTTCCACAAGTCAATAAAAACATAACCTAGAATGCATAAAATGCTGCCTAGTAAATAATAGTTTCTTCCTTTCATCATCTATGCTAAGAATACACAACAATTAAAATCAGAACTAATGACAATACAAATAATAGGTAGCAGAAATCAGAATATTAAATTCTCTATCATTACAACAATAGGAATACGTGTACAAGCTTCTGCAAATGATCAACGCAAATCTGTCTACAAAATCTCCGACAAGCCCCAAAGGAGAACTGAAAGACATTAAAGTTAGGATAAGGAGGAATGCTGCCAAGATAAGCAAACAGTGCCAATCTATACATTATTAAATTTTTGCATGGAGTTGCAGGCAATAAAATGATGATTGTGTAAAATCTACTAAAGGTCATAAATAATCTAGCAGTGTGACACAGGACCACATATGGCTTCTGGGAATTTTAGAGATTAAGTCGACCTTTCTGTTTTACTGCAAATACCTCCACTGTAACGAAATACAGGAGTCAGAGGTCAGGGGTTTGAAAAGGCGGAGAACTCTATTTTTCATGAAAGTAATGGGATATCTGACAAGGTCCTCTGCAAGGGCTCTACGGAGCGAAGGCCCATTCTCTTGACGACCCTGTACCACCATCAGCGCTTTAGATGGCACTAGCACGTCTGAATTTCGTTTAGGAGCGGATACATTTAGCATCACGCGCTAAACGTTGGGGAGAGCAAGAACCAAACTGACAGATCCTGAGAACAGCTCGGTCGTCAGCAAGGAAGACCTTCTCCATATACTGTGAGATCCTGGACACACCAGGACGAAAAGGTACAGCTTCTAAGTCCGCGGAGAGAAGAACGAATGGTCGGGAGTCAGGTGTCTGGGTTCAATGTCCGGGTGACCAACCATGAGGTGCCCCAAATAACCTGGCTACCGCCAGGCTGAGACATTCAGCATCAGCAGCGCCCTAAAACACTGCTGGAAGTCGAAATTACGGTGCCCCAGATCTGCACCGTCTAAGTGGGAAAGCTCCGGGAGAAGCCAAGCTCTGTGGATAGTCGCAGGCTTCCATCCCCAATTCCCCGCGTTAGTTTACCTACCCGCTCCGACCCCAGCGTCTCCAGATCTCAGGATCCTGGAAGCGGCTCCTGACCGACTCTCACACCCGCCGCTGGACTCCGGCCAACCGGAACTCGTTTACGTCACTTCCGGCCCAGTCTCCCCACCCCCGGAGACCGCCTCCAAAAGAGAAACGTTCCCCCCGCCTTTGGGCAGCCTCGGTTGATCCTTGCGGAATTTCAGTTCGGCTCTTGATGCCGGCCTTGTGGGTGTGGCAAGAAGAAGAATGACTGGTTGCTTCGTGGTTCTTGATCCGGAACTTGTCTAGGCACCCCGGAAGAGGTAGCTCGCCCGTGGGACGCGTGTTGGCTGCCCAGAAGTGAAGAACGGGAAGGCCCGACTGAGAAGGAGAAGAGGTATTTTAGGTAGGTTTGGCTCTTTACACAGCGAAGGAGAGAGGGCGATCATTCTCCATTTTCGCTCCAGTTGGAACGTCTCTTCCCACCTCATTCCATGACCCACTCTCCTTCATTTTATTGTCTTCCGCCGAGTGGCCGCTGGAGGCCTCTGTTCTTGTTCTGGGAGCAAGCTGCTCCCAGCAGCTCTAGTTCCCAGCAAAACCTCCGTTCAGTGATGCGCTCTCTCTGGAATTGAGAAAATATGGAACAGGCCTCAAACTCTGCTGTTTATTGAATACCCATTGAATACTCCCAGCATTTCAAGCTGTTGAGCTCTACGTGGGTTTCTAAGAATATAATCGAAAGATTTGTTCCCTCCCACACAAAGATATTGTCTAGAGAGTTTTTTAATCCTTTAACATTATACCCTAGGCATGGTACTAGACGCTGGAAATGTACAGTCGTTATGTCTCAGTGCTCCAAAAGCTCTGAAGAGGAAATAATTAAATCCGGGGGATGGTAAAGACTTCACAAACAGTGCCATTTGAACTGGGCCTTTACAGGTGAATAGGATTTTTTTTCAAAAAAATTGAGAAGAATAGGAACTAATTTAGCGGAGAGATTGCTGCTTGAAAGGACCTGGTAATTTGGGGTGGCTGGATAGGACAGTATGAATGAGGAGAGGAAGTTGGAAGGATAAAGTAAGCTGTAACCAAATTGAGTAGTGCTTTGAATTCATGCTAAGAGATATGTTTTATTCTCTAGGCGTTTAGCCCCTAATTTTTGAGCAGAGAATTTGCATGTGTTTTAGAAGTATAATTAGAATGTTAACGTGAACTAGGATGAACTGGGGAAAGAGTGAAGCAAATGTGGGAAGGTTAGAGACAGAAGCTTATTTTGGAGACTTTGGCAGGACTTTTGGCACTGGTAGTAGAGATAGAGAGGTAGGTTAAAAACACATGCCTTTAACAGGATTTAGTGACTGGATGTGGTAGAACATAGGAGGGAGAAAAGTCCAAGTTTACTTAGAAATCAAGAATACAGAAAGTTTGAGAGGGGAGGGAAGATACTGAGTTCAGTTGAGGACACAGTTTAGAATACTTCATAGAATTCTAAATGTTTAGTTTTAATTAATCTAAGTGTACATAACCACATGTGACTAATTGCTACTACATTGGGCAGTGTAGAGATACACTGAAAAGAGGGCCAAATTTATACAGTTAGGTAATCCGTATATCAGGAGCAAGTAGAAGATGTAGCACTAGAGGAGATTGTTGAAAAGCTGTCAGAGAGATGAGAATCAGGTGAAAGTTGGGTGAAACAATTCCAGAAAGGAAAATTTAAAGGTTTAAAAGTGATCAGTGAGTGGTACAGAAAACTCAAGATGAGGCCTAAAAAAAGGCAACTACATTTGGCAATTAGGAAGCGTCTGGTTCCTTAGCAATTTCACTGGAGTGAGAAAGAGAGGCAGCCAAATAAAAATCTTTCGATTATATTCTTAGAAACCTTTTCTTTCTGTGTAGAGCTGAACAGCTTGAAATGCTATGGGTATTCAATAAGGAGAAATAGAGATAAGTAATTGAAAAAGTTTGCAGGTAAAGGGAAGAGGAAAAATGAGACAGTGGCTTAAGCATCAAAGATGATTTAGGAAAGGTTTGTTTTGTTTTTGTTTTTGTTTGAGACAGGGTCTGGCTCTATTGCCTGGGTTAGAGTGCAGTGGCATCATCATAGCTCACTGCAACCTCAAAGTGATTCTCTTGCTTCAGCCTCCTGAATAGCTGGGGCTACAGGTGCACACCACCACACTTGGCTAATTTTTCTATTTTTTGTAGAGGCAGGGTCTTACTATGTTGCTCAGGCTGGTCTTGAACTGGTAGGCTCCAGCAGTCCTCTCGCCTCAGCCTCTCAAAGTGCCAGGATTACAGGTATGAGCCAATGAGCATGGCCAGGGAAAGGTTTCTTTAGGATGGAAAATGCAGAGGGACAGTAGCCAGTGAAGCAGGTTTAATGGGTGGAGTGTGGTTCAGGAAGCAGTGGGATCAAGAGGACCTATGAAACTGGTTTAGTCAGGCAGGAGAATTAGAAGGCACCAAGAGGAGAGTTTTATAGGACATATTTGTTTTATTGTCCTGTCATTGCCCAGGATTATCTGTGAGACTAAGAATAGTTATTTTTACCTTAGTCTCAAGCTCTGGGCTTATTGATGTGCTTACAGTAGGTACAGAAGAAAGGACAGACTGACACACTCTTGTAGAGGAGTTAGATGATAATTTGATCAGGTTAATATGAGATTAGAACATACTAAAAACAAAGATAATAAGTGTTAGTTTTAATAACTAACAGTTATTAGTTTTAATAAGAGACCCCATTGAGATATGGGACATAACCAAAAAACAGTAATTTCTGCAACTTTCATTGTTCTCTGTTTTTGATCTTACTGGTATATTAGATAAGCTTTTTATCATGACCTTTAGATAGATATATTTTATAGTTCTTCCTCTTATTAGTTATTGTGGATAAGCAGCTTTTCTGTTTGGTCCACATTTTTCTCATCTTGAAAATGAAGGTATCATCTTCCTCTAAGTTCATAGCAAACAATAAATGAGATAATGGATGTAAAGGATTTAGTATGTTATCCGACACATAATAGCTCCTCTATATAGAGCAGTTCCCTTCTCCATATAGTACCTGGATCTGGTAAATGGGATATTTGGTTACTTTGCAACCTAGAAATTGATGCAGAGAATGCTTCTAATTGATGACATAGATATTACTATATCTTTTAAGAAATAATTGAATATTTTTTCAGTTTGGAGTCTGTTAGGTTATCAAAAAGAAGTCCTGCTAATATGCAAACATCATGTAGCAACTGAATGATAGACACATGAGATAATGTGGGTTTGTAAAACTTTCTATTAAGAATTTAATTTTTTTTTCCTGAAAAGACATCTAGAACCATAAAGTATTATGTCAGTGCAGCCCCGTCACTGTTGTTTAGGCACTCTAGTGGTAGCGGACTGAAACTAGGTGCGCTAAAACTTACCGTATGTGACCCCTCTTCTTCTGGCCACTCCAAGTCACTCTCTTTTGATCTCGAATGTTCTTTTACTCAGGATTATGTTTTAGTCCTTTCTTCATTCTACATATTTTTCCAAGTGGCCTCATGCACTTATTTCACTTCAATAACCTCCTTTATATGTTGGGGTCTCAAATATGTATTTCCAGCCCAGGCCTTTCTGACCTTTAAACAGATATATCTTTTTTTTGTTCCCTAGCTATCTCTAACCAAGATGTCGTTCAGTCACACCAAAACTGAATTCAGTATCTTTTCCTTTCAAACCTGTTATTTCACCAGAATTAACTTTATAAGGAAATAGTACTTCTGTTCTCCATTTGTTCAAATACAGGTGTCATTCTTAACTTCTCCCTTTCTTTTATCACCGAACTTCCAATCAGTCACCAAATCAGACAGATGTGCCTTGGCCACTTCTTTTCTTTCCCATTTCCGTTACTCATGTCTAAGTGACCATCATCTCATCTAGTCTACCGGGAGAGGTGTAATAGAGTAATGTTAAGAACGTGGGCTCTGGCTGGGCGTGGTGGCTCATGCCTGTAATCCTAGCACTCTGGGAGGCCGAGGCGGGTGGATCGCTCAAGGTCAGGAGTTCAAGACCAGCCTGAGCAAGAGCAAGACCCGGTCTCTACTAAAAAAATAGAAAGAAATTATCTGGGCAACTAATAAAAAATATATATATAGAAAAAATTAGCGGGGGCATGGTGGCGCATGTCTGTAGTCCCAGCTACTTGGGAGGCTGAGGCAGGAGGATCGCTTGAGCCCAGGAGTTTGAGGTTGCTGTGAGCTAGGCTGATGCCACGGCACTGTAGCCCGGGCAACACAGTGAGACTCTGTCTCAAAAAAAAAAAAAAAAAAGAATGTGGGCTCTGGTTAAAAAAAAAAAGAACGTGGGCTCTGGTTTAAGACTACTAATACTTACGAGTTGTGTGAATTTGGGCAAACTATAGTTTCTCTTCCTTAATTTCCACATCTGAAAAATGGGGATAATAATTATATACAGATGTTCCTCAACTTAGGGTGGGGTTATGTCCTGATAAGCCCATCGTAAGTTGAAAATATTGTAAGTTGAAAATACTGTAAGTCAAAAATGCATTTAATACACCTACCTAACATCATGGCTTATTTAGTCTAGCCTGCCTTAAACATGCTTAGAACACTTACATTAGCCTACAGTTGGGCAAAATCATCTAGCACAAGGCCTATTTTATAATAAAATGTTGAATATCTCGTGTAATTTATTGAATACTATGCTGAAAGTGAAAAACAGAATGGTTGTGTGGGTACTTGAAGTAAGGATTCTACTACTGAATGCATATCGCTTTCACCCTATCGTAAAGTTGAAAAAAAATCGTAAGTTGAACTGTAGTAAGTCCGTCTGTATTTACCTTAATGTGCTGTTGGGAGCATTATGGGAGACAATTCATATAGAGTGTTTAGCCGATGCCTAATATATAGCAAAACACTTAGTAAATGTTAACTATTACTATTATTACATTATAGCAGCCTCCTACTTTGATCTCCCTATATCTATTCTTGCCAACTTCTAATTCATTCTTTACATTGAAGCCCCAGGTGATCTTTTAGAAAACAAGTCATTTTGCTTCAACAGCTTCCCGTTGTCCTTAAGGTAAATTCCAAATTATTTAACATGGTTTATAAAGCCTTCTTTGATCTGGTATCTGCCCTTCTTTCTGTCTCTGTCCTCTGCCACTTTTCCTCTACATCCTTCAGCTATCTGGACTACTTTCAGGTCATTTGACATAACCATATTTCTCTGTGCTGACCTTCCCACTTGGTGTTCTTTCTGCCTGGAATGATCTTTCCTTCTCGTTTCTTACTCATCCTTTGTTGAAGTTTCAATATCATTTCCTCAAGGAGGCCTTTTCTGAGCTTCTAAACAGAGCTAAAGCCTTTTATGTACTCCCCTGACCCCTTTTCATAACATTTACAACCCTTGTAATTATTTGTCTTCTCCACTCGTACAGTGAACAACAGACAGTGGCCTGTATTGTTCATCACTATATTCTCAGCCTAACAATGTGCCTGCCTGGCACATAGCCAGAAAACATTTGTTTTATTGAGCTTAACTTCTCTTTTCTTGGGCTCAATTTCTTCATTTTTCATACAGAAATAATCCTAACTTCTCTGTATTATATGGATCGAATGATACAATACATGTCAAAGTATTGTTGAAATTTTGAGTTATAAAAACAAAGTGTTAAAATAAAATGAAAGAAACTCAAAATTAGGATTGAGCCACTTCAAAACCACTGCTAGAATGTTAACTCCATTGAAGAAGGGACTTTTTTGTGTACTCCTCCTTTGTAAACAACCAGTGTTTGGGGGGAAGGAGGCAGTATATCATAAAAATTGAAAGAATTGAGAAGGTAGATGAACTTAGTGACACACTCCTGACGATATTTCAGATACTCATTTCTGTAGCTATGTTTTGGGCTTTGTGTCTCTTTAATTTTCCATTTCCAAAATCAAGGCCTCTCTCTAACCACAGCCATCTGCCTTTCCAGCCTACTTTCATGACACCTGTTAATAGCGTGTCTAGATAAATAGCATCTATCACTTTGCTGTCCTTAAATCATTCTCTAAGAATATAGGTTTCATGGTCTATCATTTCAGTCATTCTTGTCCTCATCCTAAATTCCTGGGCACCATTGTGTCTTGGTGCTTACTCCTGGCAAAATTCAAACTTGGATAAATCTAAGTATCCATTCTAATAGAAGGGGAGGGTGAAGGATGAATGTGGATACAGGTTAGTTTATATGTTTGGAGGAAGTGATTAGGCAGTTTCCTCTGCATTTCTGTCATACCTTTTATTTCAGTCTTTCTCTTCTCTCCTTCAGTTTGTCTTCTGTATGACCTCCTTCCCTCCAGAGAATAACTTCCTGCCTCCAAATCCACAGACCTGCCTGACTAAAACTCACACCGGGAAAGGTGCCCCATTTCTTTCCAAGACAGAATCCCTTTATAAAGACTTCATCTTGAGCGTCTACCTATCTTTCATCTGACTCCAGCCCACTGACATTTAAATGTGTTCATTGTTTCTTCTTAAGAGAAAAAAACTCTTACTTTTCCTTTTCTCCATGTCCCCTTATATCCATTGCTTTTTCTTTTTGCTACTTTCTGTCTCTTTTTCTTTTTCTTTTTTCTTTCTTTTTTTTTTTTTTGAGACAGTCTCACTCTGTTGCCTGGGCAAGTGCCATGTCATCAGCCTAGCTCACAGTAACCTCAAACTCCTGGGCTCAAGCAATCCTCCTGCCTCAGCCTCCTGAGTAGCTGGGACTATAGGCATGCGCCACCATGCCCGGCTAATTTTTTCTATATATTTTTAGTTGTCTGATTAATTTCTTTTTATTTTTAGTAGAGACAGGGTCTCGCTCTTGCTCAGGCTGGTCTCGAACTCCTGAGCTCAAACAATCCGCACGCCTCGGCCTCCCAGAGTGCTACGATTACAGGCGTGAGCCACCACACCCGGCCTGTCTCTATTTCTTGACCCCACCTCAAACTAGTTTCTGCCCCACCAAAAGCAATAACGCCTTTTTTGCTAAAACTAATAGACGAAGCGTGTCAAAGTGCTGTTGACCACATCTTTCTACTAGAAATAATGTTCCTGACTGCAATCTCCTGGTCATCCTGCTTTCTTGCCTGTAGAAATTGGGCATTTAAGAAAGTAGCTCCAGAAAGGACTGCAAATAGAGAGAGGGATGCTGATGGATAAAATGTGGTATATTCATACAGTGGCATATTATTCATCAATAAAAAGAAATGAAGTAATGATACTCACCACAACATGGATAAACCTTGAAAATGTTATGGTTTACAATAGAAGCTCGAAACAAAAGGCCATATAGTGTATGGTTTCATTTATATAAAATGTCCAGAATAGGCAAATCCATAGTGGCATAAAGTAGATTAGCATTCACCAGGGGAGAGGAAAATGAGAAGTGACAGCTAATGGATAAAGGGGTTTCTTTTGGAGCAGTGAAAATGTTTGGGAATTAAATAGTCTGATGGTCACACAACTTTGTGGATATGTTAAAAACCACTGAATTCTATACTTTAAAGGGTGAATTTTATGGCATATGAATTATATACTATCCTGAGGTGGAAATATTTAATATTTCCATAATCTAACATACATATTTTCAAAAATGTTAATATAATGTCCTAATTTTAACATAAAGAAGAATAAAAAGAAAATTTATGATAAAATAAGTATTTCCGGGGTTGTCATCTATCTATGCTATGCTGATTATACACTACACAGTTAAGGGTGCCACTTACAAGCACTACAAATACAGTGGCCCTATGTTTATAAATGCTTGGATACTGTTCCACTAGAAGAAGAAACTGATGGTTGCTTGTACCTCCACGTAGAAGCATTATGAATCCAATGGCCTCAAATGTAGACTGATGCAGGTGTTTTATTGGTGACTTAAATATCATGAACAGCTTTTCTGGGCTAACAGGATTTTCTAAAATAATAAAGGATAATATTCTTTTGTTTTACGTGATAGCTGCACTTTTGGAAAATTCAGTACAGTCTTCAACTTAAAATTTTTCAGTTTTATGATGGTGGGAATGCAATACCCAGTCAGTAGAAACTGTACTTCAAGTTTTGAATTCTGATCTCTTCCCAGGCTAGTGCCATGCGGCACAGTACTCTCTCGTGATGCTGGGCAGCGGCACTGAGCTCCCAGTCAGCCGTGTGATCACGAGGGAAAACAACTGATGCTCGACAGTGTACTGTGTCGCCAGCTTCTTTGAATATTGTGTTCGGTGTTTTCACATCCCATCATGTCTACGAAGTGCCCATCTGTTTCTCCTGCTTCTGGTGAGATGAAGAAGAGGAAGGCAATTACTCTTGAGATGAAACTCAAGATAATTACCCAGCACGAAGGCGGCAAGCCAGTAATGGCCATCGCACGTGAGTCTGGACTTTCGCAGTCTACGATTTCAACCATCTTAAAGGATAAGAAGCGAATCATTGATGCAGTGAGATCATCAGCATCGGTTAAATCCACTGTCATCACAAAGAAAAGAGCTGGGCCAATTGATGATATGGAAAAATTACTTGTTGTTTGGATGGAAGACCAGATACAGAAGCACATACCACTTAGCCTACTGATGATCCAGGCTAAGGCCAGAAGTCTTTTCAATATGCTAAAAGAGCATACCAATGACCCTACATATACACAGATATTTAAAGCAAGTCATGGATGGTTCCAGCGCTTCAAAAGGCGTCATAATTTTCATAATGTGAAGGTCAGTGGTGAGGCAACAATTGCAGATATTGAAGGTGCCAAAGCTTTTAAGGAACAGTTGCATAGGATGTTTGTGGCTGAAGATCTTTGCAGTGAGGAGCTGATCAAACTAAAGGAAGAAAGAATTAAAGAAGTTGAGGCAGAGGAAGAAGTTATACCCAAGGCACCAAGAAATTTCACAGTAAAGAAGCTGGCAGAGGCATTTGCTGCTATCAGCAGTGGTGTGCGGATGTTAGAAAAAATGGATGTCAATTATGAGAGATTCAAAAAAGTTGACAGGCAGATACAGGATGCTCTTGCTTGCTATAGAGAAATATATAATGAAAAGAAGAAACAAACCGTACAGTCAGAACTTGGTATCTTCCTGAAGAACACTATGCCCGCTAAACCATCAACAAGTATTGATGCCCCAGTGCCTTCTACCAGCTATTCTCGAGCCTCAGAAGAGAGAGAAATTGATGAGCGTGTTACTATAGCATTCCCATCATCCAGCAATTAATTTTATTTCAATGCTTCAGACATTCTTCAGGCCCAGTGTGCTTTTATCTGTGTACATTAATGGTGAGTACCCATGTGACCATTTTGTGTTTCAGTTATAGTATTTAATAAATTACATGAGATATTCAACACTTTATTATAAAATAAGCCTTGTATTAGATGATTTTGCCCACTTGTATACTAATGTAAGTGTTTGGGGCATGTTTAAGGTAGGCTAGGCTAAGCTTTGATGCTCGGTAAATTAGATGTATTAAATGATGGGTTTATTGGGTCGTAACCCCATTGTAAGTTGAGGAATGTCTGTGTATGTTAAAACTGCAAAAAATATTTTGTGTTCGTATGTAAAATGGAGTTATAATCTCAGATACTAAGTTCTTCACCTGCACTAATGCCCAATGGGACAACTCTTTATTTTGCGCAATTTTTAGCATCTTTGCTCAGGCCTAGTAAATGTCAGTAAGGCACTTACTCCAGGTCCATTAACACGACAATGGGAAATTTCTCTGAGGTCCTTCCAGGGGTAACTTCTTTGATACCTTCTCCATTGAAAACTACTGCATTGTGAAAATACAGATTAGCACTGTATTCCAAGAAAGGGGTGAGTTATTTTTGGTTTCTTTAGATCTTTTAGGCATCTTGGTAAAACAGAACATTTCCTTTCTCTACAAGACCTAGGGAAGCCTAAAGAAGAGTTTTTGAACTTGATGTGAGTTTGCTCACGTTAAGATTCAAAATGGCCAGGTGTGGTGACTCACATCTGTAATCCCAGAATTTTGGGAGGCTAAGGCAGGAGGATCGCTTGAGGCCAGGAGTTCAAGACCAGCCTGGGCAACATAGCAAGGTCCTGTCTCTGCAAACACATTTAAAAAAAAAATTAGCTAGGCACAGTGGCGCATGCCTGTAGTCCTAGCTACTCCAAAGGATGAGGCAGTAGGATCACTTGAGTCCAGAAGTTGAGGTTGCAGTGAGCTGTGATGGCGCCACTGCACTCCACCTGGGTGATAAAGCAAGACCTTGTCTCAAATAAAAAAAAAATTCAAAATGACTTAAACTGCTTCATGTGGATACTTGACTCTTTTCTAGTACCCAGGGGTGGGAGGTGGGAAGTGGAAATAGGCTGCATGCATAAGATCCAAAATATATTTTGCCTTTTTTCTAGATAACCTCATATAGTTCTAAAAATGTTACTTGCTGCTTATAGTCAAAGTGTTTGTCTGATAAGCCTATATCTTACTACAGCTAGACGGTGATAACTTTTTTCCTTTCCCTTAAGATGCCCTTCAAATCCTTGGTTATGGAATATTTGGCTCATCCTGGTGCTTTCACCTTGGCTGCTGGAGTTGCTTGTGGCATGTGCCTGGGCTGGGGCCTGCGAGTACGCTTTGGGATGCTCTCCAAAAGCTTGACGAGCAAGACAGACACAGAGACTGGAACTGAAGCAAGCGTCTTAGGAGAAAATGGGGAGTACAAAATGATTCTTGTGGTTCGAACCGACTTAAAGATGGGAAAAGGAAAAGTGGCTGCCCAGTGCTCTCATGCTGCTGTCTCTGCCTACAAGCAAGTTCAAAGGAGAAACCCTGAAGTGCTCAGACAGTGGGAGTACTGTGGCCAGCCCAAAGTAGTGGTCAAAGCTCCTGATGAAGAAACTCTGGTTGAATTACTGACCCACGCGAAAATGCTGGGACTGATTGTGAGTTTAATCCAAGATGCTGGACGTACTCAGATTGCACCAGGCTCTCGAACTGTCCTAGGAATTGGGCCAGGACCAGCAGACCTAATAGACAAAGTCACTGGTCACCTAAAACTTTACTAGGTGGACTTCTAACAATTCCTCTATCATGTGTGTTTGAAGTCTGTCAAATTCTAACAATAAAAGCTGAATTTCTTCCCCCAGTTTAAATATTCTCGAGATGAAAATAAAATCCATTCCTGTGTTCTTCCATCATGTATTTGGCAGTTACAGAGTGGTCACCTTGGGCTTAAAAAAATTACTGTTGGTTAAATGATCTTGGTGGTTCAGGTGATAGATGCTGAAACAAATATTTAAATTGAGAGAAACAGGTCATGATAAAATTGTATTAAAAGGGGAGAAACAGCAATTTCCTATGCATAGTTAGATCATTTTGCGTGTTGGTAGCTCTTCCCCAAGACTACCCTGCTGTCCTTGGAGGATTACAGGTTCAAGGGTATTCCCACTAGATTCAAACTGCAATTTGTTCCCCTCTCACTTTTTGGATAACAGCCTATTTTATGATAGATCATGGTACAGCCATGTACCATCCAAAAATCTGTTTGGATTTTTGTCTCAAAGTCAAGGTTTTATAGCAGTGATAGAACCCACCTGTGCAGTGTTTCGTGTTCACTGTCTCTGACTCAGACTGGCCAAAGGTTAGCAGCAGTGTCTCTGAATCATAGTTTATAA
The DNA here is from genome assembly GCF_000956105.1 of Propithecus coquereli. NCBI lineage: Eukaryota > Metazoa > Chordata > Mammalia > Primates > Indriidae > Propithecus > Propithecus coquereli. The sequence goes on from NW_012148452.1 coordinate 1,631,836, forward strand.
AAATTTCTCTACTTTCCTTCTTTCCTCTAACAATGAAGCCATTGAAACTTGTGAAGAAACCATATGTACCTTGCAAATGGACATGAGTGGGACCATGTAAGAATTTATGGTAATTGAAATAAATGTAGTTTGTTATCTCTGATGTTTCTTTTCTTAGAACTAGACTATTAAGGGTCACTTTTGTCCATTTTGCTTTTTTTTTTAAAGACAGTCTTGCTCTGTCACCCTGGCTAGAGTACAGTGGCATCATCATGGCTCACTGCAACCTCAAACTTCTGGGTTCAAGTGAACCTCCTGCCTCAGCCTCCCAAGCAGCTGGGACCATAGGTGCATGCCACCTCGCTCGGCTAATTTTTAGTAGAGATGGGGATTCTTGCTCAGGCTGGTCTTGCACTCCTGACCTCAAGTGATCCCCCCCATGGCCTCCCAGAGTGCTAGGATTACAGGTGTGGGCCACCGCACCCAGCCCCCTTTTGCTTTTTATATGTGTCTGGTATAATTCTAATAATTACTATGTTACACTGGCTGCCCAGAATATGAAGCAGAAGACCCCAACTCCCCAAAGCCACGTAACTTCCTGATTGTCTTGCTAGAATCCATTATTCTTTAAAGCCTTTTTGGAGGAACCTGATAGTAATTTCTAAATTCAGTATATCCCTAAAAACTAATGATGCCAGGGAGAATTTTGGTAATAGGCCCATTTCGAGTGGCTCTAACACTCCATGGTTAACTACAACATAAGCAACATTATAGCATAATTTTAAGGTCTAAGGTCATTGGTGGAGTCTATGGGCAGAACACTAAGACTACCACAGCCAGTCTTTAAAGTTCTAATATTTGGTCCATTTTAGAGTTTACATAGATGTATGACAGCACAGAAGTTGCAAATTTGAATGATGCCACAATAGCAACTGTTTCTAAACAATGTTTATACTGGCTTCAAAAGTGATGCAATAACATGCAACAATATGTAGGGCTGAGTTGAACTCAATCCTAAATGCATGATTTTGGCTCACGTAATTTCTGTGGCTTGCCTCAGACTGATGGCTCCAAATTCAGTGCATTCCCAACAGGATGGCCTTGGGTGGCTGATTTAAGTAACTAATAAAGCATGGCATATCTACTAGGATGAATAAATACAGAAATTCTGGTAAATCTGTAAATATACTTGCTTTCTAGTTCACCTATACTTAATGTTTTATGGGACTTTTAATCTTATAGTTCTCAAAGTATACTCTGCAGTCCATGGGGTCTCTGCAGGGTGAAAACCACTTTCATAATACTAAGCCCTTTTCTTTTCCCTGTGTTGACACTTTGCACTAGCAATGGTAGGGAAAACTGCTGGCATCTCCCACAAATCAAAGCAGGGGTACCATTGTATTCTTCACTTGGTAGCATTCATTAAGCCTCACTTAATGTCCTTGATGAAACAGTAAAAAAAATTAATGTTTTTGGCCCAGGACTATTTGTCTTAACATTTTGTGTAACATTAAACACTACTGCACACAAGGTATGGTTGTTGGCTTAAGAAAAAGGACTTGTGAGACTAATTTCATGAGCTGAACTAGCTGCTTTGTCATAGAACATTTTTACTTGTAAGAACTGACAAATTATAGTTACTCAAACCTGGGTGTTTTGAGACATTTTCTCATAGATTATCTGAGCCAGTCACTTCAAGGAAAAGAACTGACAGTATTTTGGAAAACCTGCATCTGCCTCTCCTCCAAGCTTCCCAAAACTTAAGACTTCTTGGATGAGATCAGTGTTCCTTACAAATTATTTTTTAATATCTAGCAAAATGTGCCAACATTCGGAAGAGCTATTTCTGTAAATCAATATTTTCCATATATCAATGTGTAAGGTTTTTTGTTAACATATATTAATTACTGTTACATTTAAATGGATTACTATTTTTAAAAATTTCTAATATAGTAAATATCAATAGATATAAATGACAAACTAAAGCTCTTTGGGATTTTTAATAATTTAAGAGAATTAAAATCTAGAATGAGAATGTCTGCATGACTAAATGTACAAAAAAGTCAAGCAGCACTACTTGGAGATCATTAGTCTCACACTAATTAATACTAGTGGCCATGTTGATATAGTTTTCAACAAGTATCAATTTGTACAGTGGCTGTATTTGGATACTAGGCAAGATGGAAAGCTTGCTTGCCACTTGAAAGCTTTCCATTAATCTCTCTCCCTTTCTTTCCTCCTGTTCAAGTTACATTTAGAGAGTGGTAAGAACTTTTAGAACCCTTGTCTGTTTTTAGTTCCTTCTAGAACATCATCTTTGATAAACTCAGAGTAATGTTAGGGAAGATTCTTGGCTTAAAATAGTTTATTACCAGTTAATTTTGCCATTTAGTGTACACTTACAATTGTCCAGTCTTGGGCTAAACATTTTGTGATTCAAAGATAAATGCCAAATAATTCTGAAAAGTACTCAGTGTTAATATACAGATGAGGAAACAAGCTCAGAAGCTCAACTTGGCTCAGGGTTTGAACCTAAGTCATACATCACAGAGGTTTCTCTTTCTACTATGGACAGGTATGGACAGCTTAAAGTGGCAATTTGCAAAAAAAAAAAAAAACCACTGTTTCTTAAAAAAAAAAATTGTTTGCTATAAGAAAACCTTTATTAAAGTATTTTTATTTGCTTCCATGAGGGAAAAGAAAAATCATCCCACTGATGAAAACTAGTTGATTGGAAGTATAGGAAAGGTCCAGAACAAATCTTGACACCGAAAAGAATGAGCTGCTAGTCTAGGGACCATTCCTATTCTCCCTCTTGATTTGTTAACAATGAAGAAAGGGAGCAGAGATCCAGGAACATATGCACAGCTGGGCCTGAACATGTTTTCACTATGACAAACCTAAAGGAATTTTCCAGCTAATACTCTAATTTCCTATATGAAGATTGGCAGGGGGAGGATTAAAGGTGGGGAAAGAGCTCAGGGGTTTTAAGTTTTTAAAAACTCTTCAGCAGAGCTTATGGTGTTTGCCTAAATAGTTGTAGAGCAATACAAGGCTGGGCAAGGGGCTATGTGTAAACTATTAAGGATTAAGGGATAGTGAAATGAACTTAAAGTAGTAACATTCTCAGCCATAAGCAAAAGAGTTGAATGCATAACCAGTTTTTTAAAAAAATCAACTTAAAATACCCATAATTTGGGCACCTTTACAATTCATGGTGAGAAACAGCATGGTAACTACATGTTCAAATATATTTTATTTCAAGTTAAATGAACAAATCATGAACGTTAGGTTATATTAAGTGAAATTGTCACTTGGTTAAAATGTTGGAGATAGGTGAAATGTACCCCACTCTAGTAGTGACTGGTTCTTTAAACTACTGCCTGTTACTTTATTAACTACAGGACTATACATGATATAATACACAATTTCTTCGCATGTCCCAATCCTCATTCCACTTCCTCTCATGCCTCCATGAATCATGTCTCAGTATCCAATATGCAACTACCAAAACTACTGTTCTTTTGGTTTGAGAGAGATTTAATTGAAACTGCAATTCTACATGTTACTTCCACAGTCCAGTAATTTATTTTAAATTTGAGTAATTTCAAATTCCACAAAACAAAACTGAAGAACAGCAATATTTTGTTTGAATTTCTCTCTTCTGTACACTCAGTGATCTAAAACACCACAATATCCAACATACACAAACCTCAGGGAAGGGTTAGTACACACAAGATTGGAATCATGGTGCTCTTTGTTCCTGAATGGAATGGTCCCACAGAAAAAGCACAGGATACAGCACAACATAAGGGCACCTGTTACATATGAAGTGAGCAAAACACTAGCATTTTCTATATGCATAATGGGGAAACCTGCATAGGTTAGAGGGCCTTTTTATGCTCATTTAAAAATCAGGCAAGTTGTCTGTATGCATTTTTCAAATAATTTGGAGAGCACTGCAATCCAATGTAGGATACGCTGATTAGTGTTGTCTTTGTTGGCATTGACAGTCTTGCATGGTCATATACCAGTATTTCTGCTTTAGCTTTTCTTTGAATAAAAGAGATTTAAATGCATTTAGACAATACATATTAAGCTGTTTACATACACTAAATTTAAGAGATTCAGTATTAGAGTTTCTTTGTTTCTTTAAACACTACAGTGCAAATCAGGTTCTTCACAACAGATTGAATATTAAGCAGTTCTTCAAAGAATGAGGGGGAAGGAAAAAAGCCCAAGTGAATAAAACATTGAAACTATTCCCCTTTGAAAATAAATTCTAAAATGATGTGGAATGTGAAATAATGTTTTAACATAGGTGATCCAAGTTTATAGTTAGAAACAAAAAGTAGTCCTTCATGAAATAAAGGTTACAAGAACAACGTTGCCTGTTTCCCTCGTTAAAAACTGAGAAGTGGGTAAAGACAATGTTTCAGTATGAAAATAGGTGACTACAGGATCAGCTTTCCATCTCACATGCTGTACCCAAAACCAGGCTGAGGCTGTCCATAGGGTGGTGCAGTATAACCATAACCAAAGGGTGCCTGGGGAGGGACGGCAACACTGGGTCCTGCTGTCAGCATCAACTGGGGCTGACCTAAAGGAGAAAACAAAAAGGGGCAGAGGCAAGGAGGCAGGAGAAACTGTTAGCATTGTAAGACTAGAACACTCCAATCTCCCCCACTCTAGCAACATAATCACAACTTAGAATGTGTTGTGTTGGGGCACTTCGGACTGTCACAATTTTGGCATGACTTTTTAACCCTAAGAAGGGTCCTGCCTAAAAAGCCAACACTGCAGGGCCAAAAGCCAGGACTCTGTATCATTTAAAGCACACTGGACATCATCAGGCATCTTGCCAACAAGTCTATCACATGGTACTTGCACATTACATTTAGTGACACAATAAAATCAGCACAGGAAAACTTAAGGTTTTTTTTTTCTAGGGAAACTTTAGTTTTTAAAATGGCATGTTTTAATATAATACATAATTGAACTTTTAAAGTTAGATTTAAATTTCTGATTTAAACATGTGTGAATGGTAATGAAATTTAATGCATTTCTAGCAAAGAATCCAGTACTAATTTAGAGACAGTAATAAAAAATAAGACACATTCAAATAGGCATGAGGTATGAAATACATTAGAACACACCCTCTATCCAATATTATATGTTGACACTCTTTCCTAGGTTTAAATAGTTGTCACCCACATGACATAAAACATGACCTGTAGGGAACCTGCCTTATTTAGAGAGAACACACATAACACCCCTCCCTACCAGCATAGAACAAGTACTCTTAATCTCCCACTAGAATGTAAACTTAGATTTCTCCCAGCACAAGTAACTCTGTGTCTTTCTTTGTTGTGATTAACAACCAAAGTTGTCTATAGTAAGCAAATTCTTTTTGGAATCCAGTTTGTAAAAAATCATCCCTAACCTTGACACTGACATCTGTCTTAAAATTCCAACTTCCCTTTCAATTGCCCATTTAAACACCCTGAAGGCAAGCCAAATTCAGTAGTACCCCCAAATTATACCCACCCTGATTGTTCCTACTGTTTCCTATCTCAAACATGTCAAAATCTTGCTCTCATCTCTTAAGAATCCATTTTTAACTTTCTCTAACTTTATCAAAACTATCCTGTCCCCTAAATTCCCAAATACTTCTTTTGTCTGTAAAAAAGGAGATAATGCCATAATAAATGTATGTAGTATTTTCTTCAGTAGCCTGAGATACAATGGTCATATTTTTATGCTCCCTTCCAAAGAACTCCTTATTATAGTGCTTTAACCTATCGACCCTTTAAACTTACTGTTCAAATGAATCTGTTCACCAGGTATGGAATGGAAAGGGGAAGTAATTCAGACATGCAGGTATAAGAAGAAATTAAACTGCCTAAATATTCACTTGAGAGTTTGAAGATCCTATCTCTCTGGAAAGTTTTCAAACAGAAATACTACCCAGTTCTCTGCCCCAGTGACAATTTACAGTGAGGATGTATTCTTTATGTAAAGCATACTAAAGCCAGCCTTGGCATATTCAATCACCTTTCGCTCTTCTGAAAAGTGAATTCATCAGTATTTCTTTCTCAGTAATTTATAAGCAAGTTATTAATCAGTGACCAGATGACAGGGAAACGTTAGGTTACAATCTTAAATGACTTTGTGAGGTTTTCCTTGCATTTAAGATTATTTCAGTGAATAATAATGCCTGCTTTAAGACTGTTTTCGGGAAAAAATATGGCAATGAAGGAGTATTCCTTAACTCAGCAAGCCTTTTTCTTCTACTTTGGAAGCTACTTACATTTCTGTTTTGAGATAGAATCGCTAAAGAATTAAATGTTTGTCTAATGTATTTCTTTGAGGGTAAAAAAAAAAAAAGAGAGAGATTACCATAAACAATAGGTTGTGTCTCTGTTGCTTGTTCTTCTTCTTTTCTCAGTGATTCTGAAGCGTCTAATTTATCCACCTGGAGAAAAACAGGTTATTTTAATTAGTACCCCCAAAGTATTATAAACCTAGGTTTATGGCAGAAAGTGGAAAAGCCTTAGTATGTTAAATTCTGTCAAAATAAAACAGACTACAAAGAACATTCTCAGGCCCCCTCAAATTCAATGGCAATGTTCATACTTCAGTCAAGGTGGTTTTCAGCACTGTCATTATAAACCCTCAGGACGGAGGGATTTATAAATGCCATAAAAGCTCACGCCAGGCTAAAACTGGGCATGCTAGGATGCAGCCTGAGGGAGGGAAGGAACCACTTTTTCAAACGAAGTTTAAAACCTATCAAACATAGTAATGAACTCATGAACTGGCCAGACTTCCCTCCCCAGAGGAAATGGCATTCAAAAAAGTGAAATGAGTCTAATGACAAGTACTTGTGCAGAATAAACTATTTTTGCCAATTGTGTACAGCTTCTGTTGATACTGGTTATAGGTGCAGACTGAAGTTTAAGATTCAAGTGGCTCCATATTGAATCTTTCTGTATAAAGACAGGCTGTACGTTTTAATGCTACGTGGCTCTATTCTCTAAGAAATAATTAGGAAAGCTCAATTTTCCCAACTTCTTGAGGAAGAAAATTTTTGCTTTTAATAAAGCCGAAGAAGTAAATGGCTACTCTAAATCAAAGTGTATAGTATCAGACAGAAATAATTCTGTAGAGGAGTCCAAATGTATTAGTGAAAGAATGTAGTTAGAATGCCTAGATCCTTCCACTAACTGTGTGACCTTGGCAAACCACTGCACTGGCCTGCAAATTTCCTTCTCTATATAATGAGAATTTGAATGAAATGATCTGCAAAGTTCCTTCTAGGGCTAACATGATTTGATTCTGTAATTCTGTGATGAATTAGAGAGAAGTGACATTATGACCCTGGGATTAGGGAATCTCCTTCACCGTACAAGTTCCATTGCCTTTTACGCTATATGTGTTTTTATAAATGATTTAAAAGTTGGTATCTCAATCAAAGCCTTGTAATTGGTATGTCATTATACTCTAAAGTAAAACTAAATTTCACATCTCAATGTTACCTATTACTAGTGGTTTTCAAGGTCATTAACCGTGCTGAGTGAGACTGGGGGGCAAAGTACAGGGAGGAACATTTTAAAAATGTTTACTGTATGTTCCTCAAAAAGGCAAATGGAGAAAAATCACTCACAAAAAAAGACATACAGACGTCAGTGAAAAAGCTATAAAAATCTGGTCCTAAAAAGGTTAAAGTGGCACCTCATTTCTATGTGAAACTACTGAAATAGTGTCTTTTAGTCTTCGCACAGGCCATTAAGGTTATGATAGTGTTTTATACTTATTTTAATTATTTCATGTTAAATACCATAAATATGGGTCTAATCCATCTTTCTTTGTCAGGGAACTAAAAGTCTGTGAAAAGTAAGCCTAAGTAGACTCCAGATTTGTGCAGATGAAATATGGTTTTTCTACCTTAAGAAGATGGGTTAGTTTGCTTTTGTACACTATTATCCTATTTTATAGCCTAAATGATGTGTTGCAAATTACCCTAATATCAAATTAAAGACTGTTATGGAATATAAGTACTCTGTGAAATACCCACTGTTTGGCATCCAAACTTACAACAAAAATTACTACAGCTATAGAATTCAAAGCACAGTTCTGTGCCATCAAGGGTCACGTGGGGTTTTGCTAACTAACCAGTATCCAAGAGTGAGCTACAGAAGTTATACAGAAAAATACATGGATGCCTGTACATTAATAACTTATAAGAAAAAGAAAAATGAAATAACCAAAAAGCCACCACTGCATTATACACTTCCAGACTTTCAAGGAAAAGAAATCTAAAGTGAATACGTGTTTAAGAGTTATGTCTGAATCGGATATTAAGCACGGAAGTCCTATAACAGAAATACATGGAAGACTTAGAGCTAACAATATCACAATGTCCAGGCATAAACATAGGCAGGTCGGGCATAGGGAAAAAATTAAAAATTCTGAAGGAATAGCATCAAGCTAAGCAAAAATTTTAGATTTTTCTATATAATGGGACAGCCTCTGGCATAGGAACACCCAATTTTTATTTCCACTGACCCAATTTAGATTGCTTAAAAAAGAAAAGCAGAGAAGGCTTTTATGAATACAAGCTTTTGTTAAGAGCTGTAACAAAAGTTTCTGATCCTTGGATTTAAAAAGAAAAATTACAGGTAAGCACATCACTGAATTCAGTTTCATCTGTACTATTGAAAATTCACTAAAATGTAAAAGGCTTTTCCACAAAGACTGCAATATGCTGCAGAGGAAAAGTTAACATGCAGTCAGTTATTTTGGTGTATGTGTGCATGAAAAAAAGGCAAAAGTACTGAAGCAAGAAGTGAGATCTGAAGATGACTGTTGCTATACAGGCTCTCAAGAAACACACACAGCCCACAGCAATGCTATAAGAGTTTCAAAAGTAATATGATGTAATTGCAATGACTGTTGTACATGCTTGATTTGAAACAATGCATAACACTGCAGTTCAATTACCTGTTTTTCACACACACGCTTTCTAACTGCCTTGCTTACTAGCTGCTGAAGGGTCTCACACACAATGCATTTTACTCAGGTTTGCCCTAAGTTCCAGTGGTGACTCCAGTTTGGTTCAACATGATCCCAAGGCGTTGTCCCCCACACAAATTCTTTTAAATTTGTTTCAACTCTCCATTACCTTCCCACCATTTTCTAACCACAATTTGATAACAGATATATATTTCTAAGTTTGTTTCATTTATGTTGGGTTGGAGAAAAGCCAATGAAGAAAGCAGCAACCAAAAGGTGCCTAAATTTGACCTTCTTGGACAAGCCAACTGATCAATAAGAGCAAATTTTGGTAGCTTCAGAGGTGTGCCTTATTACAGAAAGTAGAAGTCAATATTGCTTCATTATAAACAGAAATAATCCATGTTGCTCAGCAACAATTATAGCAAGCTTGGCTCTCATGATTAAAACGGTTTTGATTCCTCTTAAAAATGGACTAGCACCATAAGAACTGGACACCTGGAGAAACATGAGGAAAGTCTCTTCGGAAGCAGCTAGTATCTCTCGTATCTACTTTCAGCAAAAAATTAGTAAGAATCAAGAGATCAGAAACTGGATCACAGTCCTTCAATAACAAAAAAACCCCAAAAAGTCTTTCAGGGCATCATGTATATATGAATTCAACAACTGTCAGGCAAGCTCACAAAATAAAACCAGAGGCTGTTTTAATTTATTTCAAGTAGTAAGAAAAGTCCTATTATGGTCCAGTTACCCTGACAGGGAAGAGAAATTTCCTGGTACTTTAGAATTAGTATGGAAACTCACCATGCTCAGTTTTTAATAATATATTTAAGAGAGACTGTGAACCAACTACTGATTGGCCTCCTGCCCTTCCTAAAGCCTATTAGCCGATTAGTAGCAAACATCTACTAATGTCCTACAGCTCTATTATAGTTATGTTTCAAGGGACTTGCAGAGGCTTTAGTGAAAATTTATTGGGGGGGAAAAAGCAGCAGCAGCAGTGTAGAAAAGGAAGGAAAAAAATCATGCAAATTCCTTAGACTTAGTCCTCCAGACTTAAAGATGGAAAAGAATCAACTTTCACCTTTTCCTTTATTGCATCAACCTGCAAAGGAATTCAGAAGGTGCAGCTTAGAAAAAAATCAAATTCCATATTGAGCATAAAAAGGTAGAATCAGCAACAAAGGTTTAGGGGAGAAACATCTAATACTAAAAAAGGTATGAGAAGTGAAAATAAAGGGCAAACTGGAAGCAAAATTTAGAATTTTTTTTTTTTTTAACTTCAAAGCTTACTGCAGAAGAATTTATGCTACAATCAGTGTGAAAGAAAGCAGTTTAATTGCTAGTAAAATATACAGCATTTAGGTTAACAGCAGCTTAGAGCCAGGTCTCACAAGTTGGCATTATGCATAAGAAAAGATGCTATTCTCATCTATGACTAAGATAAGGCAACTGTTTTTTCTTTTACACTGAACTTTACATAGAAAATGTTAACTCTTTAAAAATCTTAACTAAACACAATGGTATTTAATTAGGTGATATTCTAAGGAAAAATTTGGTATACTGGGGGTTGTTAGTAGTGCTTTATCCCGCCACCCTTTACTCAGGCAGGCTGAAAGATCAGATGTGAGACTGTGAGACTGATTTTAAGCATGTTTTTGCTTTGACAAAATGGATTCTTTAAAACCATTTTAAAATGTTGTACAGCGAGAAAGCTAGTAACTGTTGAGAATAGGGTGAGTAAAAAATATTCTGACATTAACAAGGGACACTAAGATGAAGAGTAAATTTTATAAGGTGATTATGCCCCCAGCTTGTTTAATGTGTTTTTAGGAAATGTGGTTAATTGTTAACCTCCTATAACATTTTTAAATTAGGGATTAGACTTTCAAAAAATTGTGAAGATTAACAGGATATTAAGAATACACACGCGGCTTTCCCAGGGGAAACAGGCACAGACATCATTAAAGTCAGGAATCAACTAAATAAATCTACAGTACTAGTTATGAACATCTGAGTTACAGGAATTTTGAGAAAGATGCTATTTTGAAAAAAATTTTATCAAATATTAAAAAAATATATAGATTATTATTCACCCTCAGAAATACACTGAGGATAAACATTCTGACAGGCTATGTTTATATTCCCTTTCAAATCAATTAAAAAAATTTTCAGAGAACAGGAATATTTTATGATCAACTAAATAACTTCTACTAGAGAAAAAACATTTACATATAACCCCTGCATGTAGAATTTTACATATTTGCAAGATAATTAGTTCTGAATACACTTAGAAGAGTCATTACCTTTGTCAAGTATTCCTTCATGACCTGGATGAAATAGGGCATGGCAAAGTCCATGATGTTGTGCCTCCATGCAGTTTCCAGGACAACGTCAGGCCTTAAGAGATCGTAACAGGTAAAGAGACAGGCTCCAAAGCACTCTCTTTTTTCTTCCTGCAAAAACCACTGCAGGAGTTCTTCAGCCAACTCAGTGTCTTTAGATTCAGAGGCATACTGCATTGCATCCTATTCAGAGGAAACAGTGAAGGTCAAGAATTAAACCCAAACATGCTGAACTGGTAAACCAAGTAATACAATGGAAACTTCCCAAAAATGTAAATCTGCATTTGCAATGGGAAAAGAAAGCCTCCTACTTATATAATTTAAATGAAAAATTTCAAAGGAAAGGAAAAGGACAAGCTTTTCTTAAAGAGAGATAAGTTCAACCTTAATATAAGACAGCCCACAGAATCAAGAAATCCACTGACTTAATTGCCATCTCTTCAAATGGGAGCTTAAAGTCAATTCTCATAGTCACAAAACTAGTACTTTCATAAAACATAATCACTTGAAATATATTATTTTAGGCTTGGTTTAACAGCCCTGCCCCCACCAACTTTATCAACCTTGTAAAGGCTGTCTTTCTTGCACAGCTCAACACTCTGTTTCCAGCGATTGTTGCCTTTGAAGAGATAAGCAGCAATTCTTCTAAACTCAATGAGTTCATGTTTTTCCAAACGTTGAGCAAGCGAGATATTGTCAAAGTTGTCATAGGCATCTATTGATGTTCGCAGAGCCTTAAAAAAAAAAGCCATCCAAATGCCAAATCAGTGTTTTAACATTTACATTCCATCATTCTTGATTGATGAGCCCATTAGATGGTAACATGTAATATGATAGCCTAGATTCAAGCATCAAACTACAAAGTTAAAATCTGAACAGTTAAAGTTTCTTCAATCTAATTTTATGACAATAATGTCCTCAGAGGTACTATGAGATTTCCTAAGATACAATTTTGTCCAAGGATTTTTAGTATCAAGGACTAACGTGAATGATTCTGAAATTGAAAGGCTTTGTAATGTGGAGAGTAAGATTTTATGCTCTAGGGAAACTCCTGGTACAACTCAGCATGATATTCAGCAGTACAGATCATCCTGGACCGAGTCTAAAAGAAAATCTTGCTGACGGCAAGAGAAAGGAAAAAAAATGCAACTAGCATAACCTTAACCATAACTAGCTCAATTTTGCTTATGCAAAATCCTTCATAAGTTTATTAAAAGACAAATACTAGTAAGATATTGGGAAGAAAAACAGTGAATAAATACAGTTAATATCAAATAAGTTTAATAGACTAGGTAAGAGATTAAGGACTTTTTTGTTCCTAACTATAACCTAAATTAACGTCAGAGATAAAGTAACTGCATCTTTTTTTGTTTTGTTTTTAGAGACAGGGTCTCGCTACATTGCCCGGGCTAGATCTGAATTCCTGGGCTCAAGCAATTCTCCTGCTTAGGCCTCCCTGAGTAGTTGAGACTACAATCATATGCCACCATGCCCAGCTCCCATCTTTTTTTCTAAAGCAGTATCTTAACAAGATCTAAGCAAAATTCTGAAACATGGCACTTAATTAGGAGATTTATCAATCTTGAAAACCTTATTAAATTTAAATCCTAGGCATACAAGGACCTACTATTTACAATCCTAAAGGATAATGGGCTTTTTTACGGCAAAATATACCAACTTTACAACACATTCATAACTTGAGTTTTGAGAGTATGTGCAAGAATCAAAGATTTTACCTGATAATCTTCCTCTGTAATAAAGAGATTATTCAGTGATTCATTCACAGATTTGTTGTTGTGGTTCTGAACTGAACGCAAATATGGTTTCACCAGTGGTAGCTGTTTAACCTTTAAAATAAAGAGTGTGTTACAAATATAACATGTTATTGAAGTTCCAGGAACAAAAATTATCCAATTATGTCTTAATTCCCTGCTATGAAGTTCGGTTTAAAATTATTACCTTGCTAAAATAATTGACTGCACGAGTATGATCCAACCGTGGAGACAGCACCATCAGCAAATCATTTAACAACAGAGGCTTAAATTCTAAGTAGAACTGTATTGCTCTGTAGTATAGTTCCACATTGGCAACCTAAAATGGGAAAACTCCATATGTTAAGTCAGAGTTACTTCCTAGTGAGCTTTCTCCTTCTGAAGCCTGTATCTTCTGAAGAAGGTACACACCTTGGTAATGATATCTTTGAACTGCCCTTCTTTCCATGCATCAGTTGGATGATTCATCATGGTAATTATGGCATTATCATATTCTTCATACTTATCATACAAAAACACCAGTTCTGCCCAAAGATGAGCCTGTTCTGCAGCTCTCAGAACCTGGCACAAGAAAGATTTAACTGCTTTAAATATGAGTCTCTACTTCTAACTAATAGCCTTTAAAAAAAATAAGATGTTTTAAAGTATTAGTTTTAGCTATAGAGTTGCTTCACAACGTTAGAGGTTGGTTACCTTAGGAATATTCACTCTAGACCAGAACAGCTCCAGGTGCTCCCTCATCTTCTGAGGTTTAAATTTAGAATACAAAATAGCTAATTCGGTAAACATTCCCATGTGAGCTCGCTCAAGTCCCAATGCTGCTTCCAACATGGTTATCAGTTCTTCAAAATATCCACGATCCTAAAAAGAGAAATTTGCAATTAAAGACAAGAATATCTGTGGTAAAGGGTCGCAGATCATAAAAAAGGCTCCTGTTCATTACCTGATAGTAGTTGATAAGTTCCTCTAATTCATCTGCATGTACTACAATATGAAGCCCACACATCTGAGCAAGACGGAATTCTTTCCCATCGACACAGGCGAAGCAGACCTAGAATAAACATTTCCTCTATGTCAACTCAAATGTAAACATGGGTAGTGTTTTCAACTAATCAGCTTTCTTTTTTTTTTTTTTGAGATAGTCTTGTTCTGTTGCCCTGGGTAGAGTGCAGTGGCATCATCCCTGCAACCTCAAACTCCTGAACTTGATCAATCCTCCCACCTCGGCCTCCCAGAATGCTAGGATTATAAGCGTGAGCCACCTCACCCGGCCTCAACCAATCAGTTTAAAGAGCATTTCCAAATAGATGTTAATTCTTCACACAAACTTGTATTTAGATTACCTCTTTCCAAGTTCGAGTACTGTTAGCTTTCCGAGCTCCATCAACAGCTGCCTGATATTCACCCAAGTGAACCAGGGTAGATGCCAAGCGTCCAAAGTTAGAAACATTATTGTACAACAACTTAGCAGCATCATACATTTTTTCATCATAACAACGGTCACCAACCTGGGGGAAAAAAGTTAATACATATTTGGTAAGATATTAGCCTTAGCTCAACCCTCTTTCCAAATTCACATTCTTAATACCGATTTATATTCCAGTAAGACTTTTTCCTAGAAATACTTCAGTTATGATGTGTCGATCCTAACAAACTAATACAGTTGCTCAACTATTTATTTTTACACTGTTTAAAAGAATCTGAAAGGAAAACTCACTTGTTGGATATGAGCATTATTTGGCCCATTGATGAACTCTTCTAACTCTGCAAGGCGGTTTGTCTTAGCCAGCGCAAATATCAATTCTGTTTCCACATAGGACTCTCGAGCCTTCTTACGGGCCATCTGCAAGTACTTCACCAGTTCCTCCCAGTTTCCTAAGTACAGAAAAAGAAAAAATAAATCCAAACACTAACATTCTAGTTTATCTTTTCACATAAGGAGAACTGCTATGAATTTCCTTTTCAAGGAAATGTTATAGAGAATAACAAGTGTAAATTGTGCAAGATTACACTTCTATATTATCACTGACCAAATAGGTGAAGTCCCTTTTTCCTTAAAGTTTTAAGATTAGAACTCTATCAGGATTTTATGAGACTTCAAAACAGAAAATTAATCTTCCCCATAGACTTTATAAATTCACAAAATGCAGCCTCTTTGTATGTGGACTACGATGGGAGGGCTAGAAGTGTTCATCAGTAACCATGTAGTATCCAATTCCTGCGTAATTCAGAACAGATATCTTAATGTTTAGCTTAATCATTTTCTGAGGTCTTAAACACATAAGGTAAGAAGTCATACCACTAGTATTGGCAGCCTGAACAACTTCCATGTAGGATGAAGGATCATCTGCTTTGATGTAAGAATCAATGGCTTCTTTCACCATTCCTTTCTGCAACTGGGCTTTTGCAAGTTGACTCCACACCGCAGGTTCATTGCAGCGTTCAGCAAACTCATATGCTCGATCCAAGTTTCCAATATGTTCAATCAAGACCTAGGTAACCAATTTTTGAATTAGGGCTATGGTAAACTGGATCTTACCCACAGCAATTACATTTAAGCTATTGGCATTTTATTGCTCTTCTATTGCGATAGGAATCAATTATATCCACCCTCGTAGGATAATGCATACATTCAATCAAGAGAAGGCACTGCATACAGTAATTCGACTTATGTAATCTCAAGATTTACCTGTACCGCTGAAGTATTGACATCAAATTTCCGGAAAATAGCAAATGCTTCTTCAAACAGCTCATTGCTGATGGCAATATTGGCAATATCTGGGGCATCATAATTATCAAGGCGGTTAATATACTCCATAACACGTGTACGGTCAGCCTTAATTGCAGTGAGGATGAGGAGGTTTTGTAGATTCCTTTAAGAAAAGGAATAAATATTTTATTTATTTACTTTTTTTGAGACAGAGTCTCACTCTATTGCCCAGGCTAGAATGCAGTGACCTCATCATAGCTCACTGCAACCTCCAACTCCTAGGCTCAAGGAATCCTCTCACATCTCAACCTCCCAAGTAGCTGGAACCACCATGCCTGCCTAACTTTTCTATTTTTGTAGAGACGGGGTCTCGCTACGTTGCTCACTCTGGTCTTAAACTCCTGACTTAAAGTTATCCTCCCGCCTCAGCCTCCCAAAATGCTTAGATTACAGGCATGAACCACCATGCCCTCCAGGAATAAATATTTTAAATGGAATATTAAAAAGCTTATCAGTCATAAAAAATAACCACTGTGGCTAACAGAGAGGCTTTTATCTTAGGAGGTAGGGTAAGAAGAGAAAGGGTATTAGCAGAGTGAGAATTCAGGCAACCTTCTCTTTGTTTCTTTGTTCCTTCCCAAAATTTACAGGCCATAATTAAAGACTGACTATCGACAGCCAATGGATCACACTCTGATAGCATACCTGTGTTCACTGAATACAGAGTTATCAAGTACAATTTTCTCCAGCAGTTCAATAAGTTCATTAGGAAGGTCTGCAGTCATAAAAGCCTTGACAGTTACTGATACTTCTTCAGGGTCCTGAGTCTCAGACAAGGCTGTCTGTACAACCTACAAAGGATATACGGGGAATAAGTAGGAGAATCAAGGTAGTTTTTAAAGATAAAATCCTGAAATAGGCAAAAAAGAATAAAGTAGAAAAAATACCTTTACATTTACCAAAGAAAGGTCTTTCTACACAAATCTACATGAACATACATACACTAGGTATAATTCTACTCTGTTTAAAAACTACCCTAATTATAGAGTTTCTATCTTTTCTCTGATTAAAACATCATCCGCACTAATATTCATCATTATCACTTTAATGGCTACACATAATTCAACTACAAAGATGCAGAATGAAAAAATCAATAATTTCTCTGGTTCTAGCAATTCACATGGTGCTCAGACACTGCAATGCTTATTTTTTCCAGGAAGCTTTGTATCTACTTGGGAATGTTCCTTAGAAATGCTTCCTAGGAAAGAAATGAAAAATTAATTGCCTTCAATCTATTCTTTTCCAAAATGTTTTATTTATACTTCTATCAGGAGAATTGAAGAATCATTACAATAACTGTCAATTTTTAGGGTATTAAAATTATATTTTCAATTTTATATAGGTACAAAACCACATCTCATTTGCAGTTCTATGCTTATTAGTGAGATTTAACATTTACCCACTTGGTCTTTTTGTATTTTCTCTTATCAATCTTAATCTTTGCTGACTTATTATCTTGAATGTTCACAATCAATTTTGCCACTTCTCAGGTGTTAATAATAGCAATCTTTTAATGTTTAATTTGCTGTTTTCCTTTTAACTAAGATGAACCAAGAAAGTTTTATATAATTAAATCATGTCTTTGGGGATGTATTTTGTTTTTCTTAATGTGTAACAGATACATCTATTTGTACTTATATAAATTTATATCCATTTATATGTGGTATAATTTAAATTTTCTTCTACTTTGTATTGCCTTCTCTCATAGTCAACAATGATCCATTTGAGTATATTTGGGTATATGATGAGGGAAAAGATTTCATTCACAGTTACGAGGAGGAGCCTAAAACATATTTGCCAATTTTACCTGGTCAATCAGGGGTCTCCTGTAAGGATTACTTTCTAGTAGCACGCTACCCCACAATTCTGGATCCTTTCGACGCACCAGGTAGCGAGAAAGACTTTTGAAGAGGGAATTCTCATTGCAAACCTAAATAAGATATGAAAGATTAATTTCAAGATAGAAATAAAGACTTCTTATAGAATGACTTTAACTTTAAAGGTTATTTCCTATCTTTTAAACTGTTTATTGTTTTATAGGAAAAAACATCCATTATTTATACATGTAATCTTGAGTGGGTCACACCCAAATTTTTCCTATTAAAATTCAACCAATAGGAAAAACATAGTTATTAATTTCTGGAGGCTTTTAAAAAGCACCATGATATTGGATATATTTTTGTACTTTCTGTTTTATTCTAACAGTCTATTTATGTACCAGTACTGCACTGTTTATTATAGTGGCTCTATAATATGGTTCAATATCCAGTAAGACTAATTCACCTTCGTAGCTTTCTTTTGTACCTTCCCAGGGATGGGGAAGGTATAAAACGAGCCTTGTGTATTGTGTGCCAGAAGATAAGTGCTCAAAGAATGATGAACCCACAACACAAAGACATGGAACCAGACTGAAGAGGTTCCCATCAGCCAAAACAGGGACAGTTTGAGCATAATAACTAAGAGTAACAGATTATAACCCATTGAATAAAACAGGAATCTATGCATCCATGAATATGTGAATGCTGAAAGATAAATATGGACAAAGTACTGGAGTTGGAAAATCTTCACTTTGCAACCAACACATTAACAATGGTTTAAAGCGAAAATCAATAGATGCTAAATTGGGGGAGGGAGGACAAGAGGATATTTGCATGGTCTTAATGTCTACTCACAGACTGCTTAATATCTGAAAAAGAATGAGTAATAATTATAAAATGAAGAAATGGGACAACCTGATTAAAACTGACATCACAATGGGGATAACAGACATCATGTGCCTCTGGATGTAACAGCACGAGAAAGACGAAACACCATTTAAGTGTATTCTGGATGGAAATTTATAATCTAAATCTAATCAAAAGGAACAATCAAAGAAACTCAAAGCACAAACTTTTTTTTTTTAAGGTGAGTCAAAAAGCAGAAACTTTACATTTAAATGAAATATACAGAGTAGGCACAGGCATAAAAACAGAGCACAGTTTGGTGGTTGTCAGGGGCTGGGGGAAGGAGGTATGTGGAACTATTTAATGAATATGGGGTTTCCTTTTGAAGTTATAAAAATTTGGAATTAGGTGAAGGTGGTGATTACATAGCATTGTGAATGTACTAATTGGCACCGAACTGTTCACTGTAAAATTGTTAATTTGATGTTACAGGAATTTTGCCTCAATAAAAGATTACAAATAGAAAAAAAGTCTACGTTTATAAAGATATCAATGTCACAAAAGACAAAAAACTGTAGAACTATTCCAGATTAAAGGAAACTAAAGAGACACGACAACCACATGCAATATGTGACTATAGAGGAAATAAACTACTACAAAGACCATTGCTGGTCAATTGACAGAATTGGAATAAAACAGATTTTTTAAAGTATCCTATCAATGTCAAACTGACTAAAGCTGATATCTATAATATGGATCTGAAGGAGAGTATCCTCATTCTTAGGAAATAAACCTCAAAGGGGTATAAGGCTATGATGTATACAGCTTATTTTCATATGGTTAAAAAATTATGAGTGTATGCATATGTGTATGAATGGTGTACGTATATGAAATAATGTGAGAACACAAACGGTAAAGCTAGTGGGGTTAGAACATTAATAGGTCAGTCAGGACAAAGGGTATAGACTTTAATTATTTTGGGCACTTTTAGGTTCACGATTATTTCGAAATAAAGTTTTGAAAAAGCACCCATCACCAAAAATGCTCTATTTTACCTAAAATCACTCCCAAACTCTCAAAATTCACCAGTCTAACATATAAGAGGTTTAATAAAATGCAGCTTTCTCTGTACACATTCAGCTAGCAGTACTCACATTAATAAGTTCCAGATCGCACTGGCCACGTTCATAAGCCACACAGGCCAGATGTGGATCTCTCTTCTCACAATACTTTCCAACAACACGACTGTCATAATAGGGATTTTCACGAAGAAATCTCTCTGGGTTGTTATTACTGTCTATGTAGATTTTGGCTAAGGCATTGTGAGTAGCAGGTTCCTCACAGCCCTCATGAATTCTGGCCTCTAGCCAAGGCAGAAGAAGTTTCAATCTAGGGAAAAACAAACAAAAAATACAAACATACAAATACTGTATTATAAATAACATACTCTGGACATGCTAACTAGACAAGTACGTTACGGTCTATAATGCGCTTTCACATACTTTTTTCTTTTTTAATAGAGATAGGGTCTCGGCAGGGCAGTGGCTCACGCCTGTAATCCTAGCACTCTGGGAGGTCGAGGTGGGAGGACTGCTTGAGCTCAGGAGTTTTAACACCAGCCTGAGCAAGAGCAAGACCCCATCTCTACTATAAATAGAAAGAAATGAGCCAAAACAACTAAAAAATAGAAAAAATTAGCCCAGCATGGTGGCGCATGCCTGTAGTCCCAGCTACCCAGGAAGCTGAGGCAGGAGGATCACTTGAGCCTAGGAGTTTGAGGTTGCTGTGAGCTAGGGTGACGCCATGGCACTCTAGCCCAGGAAACAGGGGGAGGGGAGGAAAGGGGAGGGGAAAGAAAAAAGAGATAGGGTCTCAACTGCCTAGGCAGGAGTGCAGTGGCTATTCATAGGTGTGATCACAGTGCACTTCTACCTCAAACTCCTGGCCCCAAGTGATGTTCCCACCTCACCCTGAGTAACTGGGACTACAGGCGCGTACCACCACACCAGGCTTTACATAATTTTTAATTCTCAACAACCCTATTACAAATTGGGAAATTCAGACTCAAAGATGGCTGAGTTGCCTAAGATTACACAGAAGGTATATAAGACTTTTTTCACTCTCTAAGACCTATCTGCTATAAGATACACCTATCTATTAATACTTATATTTGGATATAAGAGAGATTATAGATTCATAGACTATCCTTTCTTTATACCAGACAAAATATCTGGACTTTAGAAAATTTTTTTTTTCTTTTAATCTTTTTTTATTATTGTAGATGAGGGAACTTAGATAAAGTTGGAGTGGCTTAGCAGAATTCTTTTTTTTTTTTTCCTTTCAGCATATTATGGGGGTACAGATGTTTAGGTTACGTATGTTGCCCTTGCCCCCCCCAAGTCCGAGTTTCAAATATGTCCATCCTTTGGGTGGGTGTGCATTGCACTCTTTGTGTATGCAAATACCCGTCCCCTCCTCCCTCCTCTCCCCTCCCCCCTGCCCAACATCCAATAGATGTTATTCTTATATGTGCATTTATGTGTTGATCAGTTAATACCAATTTGATGGTGATAGAAAATTTTGTTTAGGGACAGGATGGGGATGTGGTATGATATAGGCCAGACTATCTGAGGTTCCTTTCAGTTTTTAACACAATTAACATATGGCGTTACCTAAAGTCAAAGGGGGCAGTATCCAAAACATGTACTGGGAATAAAATTTGGTAGTTTTAGAAACTTCGGTTTAATGGTTCTAGTTGTCATGATCTACCAAGGATCATGGCTGTGCTAAGCTACAGCTTCTGTTTCCATAGCAAGGTAGAGACATCAATTGGAATTCCATTGGTCCTGATGACTACCTCTTTTACTTACAGTTTAAAATGTGTGTGTGTGTGTGTGTGTGTGTGTGTGTGTGTGTGTGTGTGCACGTGCGCATATATATATACTTTTTAAATAAGAGATGGGGTCTTGCTTTGTTGCCCAGGCTGGTCTTAAACTCCCAGGCTCAAGTGATCTTCTTGCCTCACCCTCTCAACCATGGTTTTAATTATTAAAAGCAGCCAGAAAAAAAGCATTACTCTAATATTTTGGCTATCAAATTAATGTAGCTATTATGAACACTCCCATTAAAGACACTTAATTCTTTTAATTAATAAAGGCAAAAATCAAGCTTCTATAAACTTGTGTAACCCAAGCAGCTATATCATGTTAACTGAAAGAATAAAGGCACATCTTCCAGCCTGAGCAAGAGTAAGACCCCATCTCTACTAAAAATAGAAAGAAATTAGCTGGACAACTAAAAATATATATAGAAAAAATTAGCTGGGCATAGTGGCCCATGTCTGTAGTCCCAGCTACTTGGGAGGCTGAGGCAGAAAGATTGCTTGAGCCCAGGAGTTTGAGGTTACTGTGAGCTAGGCTGACGCCACGGCACTTTAGCCCGAGCAACAGAGTGAGACTCTGTCTCAAAAAAAAAGAATAAAGGCACATCTAAACTAGTGATTTAGATAAGAATCTAGTTTTTCAAAATATAATTTGTCAAAAATCAAATTATCTAACTGGCATTTCCTTAGAATATGCAATAAAACTGTTTTTTAGGTATTAGACTTAAGATTCAATTGAATCTCTGTGTAAACATTAAATTGTTATGACCTAAAATGACACTGAACTAGGCCCAAGCTTTTAAGTCAGTATTATACTATGTATCTATTGCCTTTAAGTGCAGAATTTTTCCATTCTGCATTTAAATGTTTGAAATATTCTAATACAAATTCTAAAAATATCATTAGTAGGTTACTCATATCAATTCAGGTTAAAATTAAATTTCATAGGTTTTCTTGATATCCCTTAATACAGCCAGAGTAACTTCCTACTATTATACCAATTCGACAACCACATTTACTACCATCAGTACTTCCCAAACACTAGTTCCTAAAAATGTTCCAGCTAAAAGAGGGCTTCAGCCTAGTAAGCTTTAGAAGCACTTATGCTATATTTTATTAGAAATTCATAATTCATACTATCACATTACGGAACTAAAAATTAAATATCAGTTTAACTCAGAGTTGTATAGGGAACTCTTTTCCCTCCTATACTTGAAAAAACACCATACTATTTATCGGTGAAGTTAGTTGTTAAATATATTGGTATCATACCTAACTAAAAGCAGTCTTATACAGTTTACATTAAAAAATTATATGTCAAACCTCATAATTATAAACATGCAAAAAAGTGATCACCCAGGTGAACAAATTTTCTGTATGACAGCTGTAATGTTTCAGAAAACAGATTTTTTTCCAGTGCTGACAGCTAGCTTCTCACCTCTAAATTAGGTATCTCCAGGAAATTATTCTCCATGTGTAACTGAGTAGCTTTGAGGCAACTGACTAGCTGTATTTTTATCCATTACAATGCTAAGAAACCCTACTAATTTATCCCAGTTATGAAGACTAAAATGGTACCACACCTGTTTCTTTTTTCCACCTCAGCAACAAGCTCATCAGTAGAAAATTGTCCTCTTACAACAAGAATCAAGTTTTTAATGACGTCTTCCGAACAATCAACATCAAGTAATCCTCCAATAACCACAGGAAGTCGACTTGGATTCACCTATGGTTAAAAAAAGTAGAAGAATGCCCATCACATTCATAAGCTAAGCAAAGAGAAGTTTAAAACAAATAAAACCCATTTCCTTCTTTTAAGATCAGTTTTAAAATTTAATAATAAAGTTTCAATTTGCAACTAGACAGGAATTTAGCATGAAGTCCAGCTAAAAATAGGACTTCATGGACTAAAAAGTATTGGAAGCACTTGTATTATATTGTCCCCTATTGGTTTTGTTAACTAGTTACCTACGCATTGCTCCAAATGATAAATAAGTCCAAAGAAGCTAAAGTCAAAGAATGACTGGAAGACTATCTAATAAAAAAGACTTCTATACTATAATTGCAACACTGCCTTTCGATTTCTAGAGTTAGAAGGTAAAAAGTATCTAATATCCATATTTCAGATGGTAGGAAAACTGCTTTGGTGTCTAAGGCTTCCGCATGGATATCTCAGGGCCTATCAAGTTAGCAGGGCCCTAGGCCATCCAACTTTTTCCAACTACAGTAGCTCTATTCTTATGTTTTACATGCTTGGCATACATGTAATCAAGTAAGGATTCTGCTGGGACAACAAAATGTTAAAAGGTACTGTAGCAGACCACTCTTATTGGGCACATAGTTTCAAAAGGATGAATAGTTCCAGAATATGAGAAATAATATCTACAATAAGATCATACTTTTAAATTACCTCTGTATTACTTACCTTCTGTACATATATCTCTATATACTTTTGAAGATTATTTCTATATAAATAGAGCACCAAATCATGGACGAAGTCAAAGCGATCACACACAATGATAAGTGGTAGTTGATCTGTTAGTTTTGCTTCCTGAAAAAAGAACAAAAAGCAGCCTTAATTTTCTCCTTCTGTGAGGTATCAAATCTACATAAAATATGAGAATCTATTCTAAACTAATGGGAGAGGTTCACACAAACTTAGCTTTTCCGTTAAAGAAAGAAATGCCCCAATAGTTAAATGTGTACATCCCAGTTTTAGTAAATTTTTACTAAGCAATACTTAGATTCACATAGCAATATACCAGGTCCTTCCCAAGTACAGCCTTTTACCAAAAAGAAAAAGAAAAGGAACAAATTAAGATTTGTGAGCCACCAGTGGCTCTCAGGTTATAAAATCATCACACTGGGACTTTCATTAATACTAACAGTTCAATTAAATTTGCAATTGACTTAATAACTATAATCACATTGTCAAATATATGACATAAATGGCTCACATTTGTTTCAAACTAATGAGTTCTTTTCTACCCCTTTCCCAATTCCAATCTATAATATATAACGAGCCTCTAACATTCTATTACAATAAAGCCTACAAGGAGCAGCATGATGGTGATTGCGATTGCCCATGAATTAAATATACCACATGTTGCTATAACAAAAGGGCAAAAAAAAAAGCATTTAAAGAAAAGACATCTTTAAATTGCCAACTGCTCTTACCATTACAAATACCAAACTACAATCCTACTTGTAGATTGACATAGAAGATATTATACATACAGGTAGGTAAGACCTGTACTGGGCATTTACCTGATACATGTCCTGTTACATTCCACAGACATAAGGTACAGCACAAAAAACAACAGTTTCCATCAGGAATTCATTTATACACAGTGAAACATTCCTCAATAAATGATTCCTCTAAAACAGTCTACTAAGGAACTAGAACTAAGCAGAGAAGAACTTTCCCCAATGACAGCCACCAAGAACATTATTTGCACAGTTAGAATAAAATGGTTCCTAAGACTAGGGCATATCCATCACCCAATTATAAATAATAATAAGATTAGTCTATGAAGTATTCAGAGAACACCACGGTAAATCTTAAGTTTATTTTAGCCATCCTAAATTAAAAAATAAAAATGGCTGTAAATCTGAAGTGGAAGTTCAGCTGCAGATTTTTCACATTAAGGAAAGTATAAAGCAAGTATTGTTTTTACTTGCTTAACACCACGGAAACTCCGCACTAACAGCTGCTACAATCATTTCTAGTAACAATCTGTCTGCGTCTACCCATGTACAAAATTACAGTAGCCCATGTTTTTCCCTACAAAACGAACATCGAAAAATTAGTGGATTTAACATTTAAGTCTTCTTCCTTACCCTTAAGGATTATATTATATGCTTAATATACATATAAAATATTACATACTTTACCGCTTAGGGGAAAAACATACTTAGAAGTAATCTAAGGTTATTTATTCTATCCTCATGGATGGGTGTTTGAACTTCTGTGGCAAAGAATTCCACTTCTATGGAATACTAACTTCATTCCAAAAAGAAAATTTAAGATCAAAAAAGTAGATGAAAATTAGGTTTTCTTGATTGCCTAAATTTGCACATGATTTCGTATATGGAAGTATGTTATTAACACTTAAAATTATTAACCATTTACTAAATGAGTTATAATGGTTGAAAATTTTAAAATTAAAATTGAAATTATATAAACACATTCAGAGGTTTTCTTCAGCATGAATTTGTTCATGAACACCTAAGAACAAGACTCTGTTCTTAGGCACTGGAGATACAGCAGGGAACAAAGTAAGCACACTCTATTCCCTCAAGGGACTTACATTCTAATGGGAAGAGACAACACCTCATAGTGGTTAAGTGTTATAAAGAAAAAGCAGGATAAGGGGGAAGTGAGAATGGGGTAGGAATGGGTTCTATCTTAGACAGGGTAACCTGAGACATCCTCTCTTATGACATTTGATCAGAAACCTGAAGAAAGTAAATGAAAAGTTCATGAAGATCTAAGAAAACAATAGTCCAGAGCACAAATAAAGGCCCTGGAACAGAAGAGGGCTGAGAGAGTTCCAGCAACAGCAAGCAGGCCAGTGTGGCTGAAACAGAACAGCAGAGAAAGAATGGCAGAAAATAAGATCAAAGGTAGCAAGGAACAGATCATGGGTGTTAAGAAGAGTTCCATGCTTTCTACAGAGAGCTTACAGTTCCACAAATTTAGGGCCTGAGTCAAATGATGCTAATGGTCCCCCTTTTGATCCTGCTCAGAGGGTACTTCAAAGAAGTTATATTCTACCAATCTTCCTTCCTAGTGGCTAGCACACAATTGGCACTCAAACATTCAAGATCAGATTCAGAGAAGTATTTTTCTTATGATCACAGAGTTTACATAAAATACCAGTCAATTACCATGCAGCCAGTACCTCAATAATAGTGATGATGAGAGGCACTGTCAATTAGAAAAAGTAAATGGTCTAACACATTCATTCTCACTACTGGCATGAGAGGCTGAATGTGATAGTAGCATCTTAGTATTGAGCTCCCATCTCAGATTATTTAAACTTAAGACACTAGCTTCACCTCTAATTCAGGCTGGACATAAATTCCTTCAGAGTCAGGAACAACTTAAAATCAAATAGAAAAAAAACTTGCCTCACGGAAATCCCACATAGGCTGACTCTACCTTATTTCCAAGGCCCATCCACACAGCTTATTAATAATGGTTACCACCGAAATAGCTACAGTATATAGGATACTTGATAAACACAGCTTAGTTTGAAGAGGCTGAGGCTAATATTAGTTAACTTCCCTAAGGTAACAACTAGATATATACTGAATGAACAACGGCTCAACAGAAATTTGTAACAGGTCTATCACACTCCACATCCATTCCCCTATTTCAGACTTGTACCTAGTTCACAAGTGTGGAGGGGCAAAAAAAAAATACTTGTCTAATTAGATCACATAGGCTAAGCAACCTAGAGCAGTACAGTAACATCCTCGTAGCCAAAGGATTTTTCTGAAGCTCAAGAATGTCAATAATTATAATAATTTAGTTCTACTTTGCATATATATAAACTCAAAGATTAAATCCAAAGCTACAGAAATTACAACTGAGGTATAAAGATTGAGAGCTCAACAAAAAAGAAATCATATAAAAATCTGGTAGTATTTTTTTAAAAAGGAAACAGTAATGATAATCAGAGGAGGAAGTAAACCAGTGTTACAGGTACACTACTAGTCAAGCACAGAGCACCACATCTTTCTTGTTTAGAGAGTTCTTGTTTTTGGACACGAGAAAGTTTTGTTTCAAACACATCATACTAGCCAGGTTACCCAGAATATTCATAATGGCCAAGATTTTATAAAACTCTACTTTTTGAAAGTTTATATTTTAATCTAAAAGGAAGGGCAATTTCCGCACTTTACTTCATTACACTAAAACTCCTTCATCTAGAGCCCAGGTAGTAAATTCTTCGAAAAAACATTCTGCCAATGCAACTATAGATTACCTACAAATGATGAAATTTGGAAGAAAAGCCTGGTTTTTTCACTGAATTATACAATAAACATTTTGGTTTTACTTTTAATTTAAAATTCTTCCAGAAGACAAAGAATATTTCAGAACTTTCTATACATTCTCTGGAATCATTTCATGTACACACTCTGAATTACAGTTTTCCTGGTCTTTTACAGAAGCCAACTTTAAAGCTTTATTTCCCTCACAAAGTAACTGATAGGTATGAGAATAAAGCTAAAGCTAAGTTTAACATTAAACAAAATTAAATGCCCTTAGGGCTGTTCTAAACAGTTCAGAATCTTTCAACCGTTACTCTTCACGCCAACACAGGTGGTCCTTACTTCTCTATAACTGAATTCATGTATCACAAAGCTTGAATTATACATGATTAACTAATATTTTAGTTTCTGGACTCAGGCAAATTTGATGATAGAGATAAACCTATATTCTACAGACAACAGACCCCTTTGTCTATAATAGAGGTTCCTGAAAATGATAGAGGGCAAGCTGATCTTAATAATGAAAAGAAGCCTAAATGATAGTCTAAAATGACACTGAGAGCACACAACCATTTTTCAAACTTCTTTCCAAATCAGAATGAAGGAAATGAAATTCCTTTGAAATAGTGTTTTCTTCTTTTAAACAGATGGTCATTCTCAAGTATTACTTACCACTTTCCTTCCCTATTTCAAAGGAAACCACAGACTTCAGAAGAAATATCCAGCACTCAATTTGAGAATGTCAAGAATTTCACATTTAGAACTGCTCATCTTCAACCCAACTAGAAAACACATTACCCCAAAACCATTTACCTTGAGAAAATTCTTGACTCGCTCAGGATCATAGCAGTTACTTTCTCTGCAGATTCTTTCTACTTCTTTGATCTGCCCAGTCTTGCAAGCTGCTTGAATATATTTAAAGTGCACATCTGGGTCCTGACTAAAGTTAACAATGGATCCCAGAAAATAAAAGAGACCTAAAATAAACAAATAATTAAAATTAAGCATAGGTATGCTTTTGAGAATAACAGAACTGAAAAACGTTTAAGCAATTAAAAAACATTTTTATATTGAATACTCCCAAATATAAATTGGTTGCTTAAAAAGCTCAATAAGAATATTAATTACTCTAGTAACCAGTTCAATAAAATGGATTTGCACTTTAATCCCCTAAGAACATAACATACAAACCAATGTTTTCTAGTAGTTTAAAAACAGTTAGGAACAGCTCCTAATACCAAAGCTAATTACCACACCATATTCCATAGTATTAGGTCATTAAGTATGAAATGTCTGATTTCTTTAAGTACTAAGTTTGACAGTTGATATCTCTGACATTTCACTTTGACACTTGTTTTACTTTTATTGTGAAGGTACATCCTCAGTCTTTCAAACACACATTTTGGCTTGCAATTATCTTTCACATTTTTTTTAGAGCAATTTTTATGAAACCATGGATAAGTCAAAAATTTGTGTTATTTTTGAATCAGTTCCATCTGGAAACCAATGCAGTGCAGATAGCTCAAAATATCACAGAAGTGTTTGGGAAGGATGTAGTTAATGAACGCACAGTACCATTGATGGTTTGAGAATCTCCATTCTAGTGATTTTAATTTTATAAGAGCCACGTGGGTGACCTGAGACCAAGGTGGATAATGATGAGCTGAAAGCTGTAGTGGAAGTGAATCCATCTCAGCCTATGCATGAATAAGCAGCAAGGTTTGATGTTACTATTCTGACAATATTAGACCATTTGAAACAAACTGGCAAGGTAAAGAATCTGGACAGATGGGTACCACATGAATTAAATGAGCGTCAGAAGAGAAAATCATCACGAAGCTTGCCTTTCTTTGCTGTCACAACATAAAAGTGAACCATTTCTACACTGTATTGTTACGTGTGATGAAAAATAGATTCTTTTTGACAATTACAAGCATTCAGCACAATGGCAGGATAAAGATGAAGTGCCAAAACACAGTCCAAAACCAAACATTCATCAAAAAAGGCTAATCATGGCCGGGCACGGTGGCTCACGTCTGTAATCCTAGCACTCTGGGAGGCCAAGGTGGGCGGATTGTTTGAGCTCAGGAGTTCGAGACTAGCCTGGGCAAGAGCAAGATCCCGTCTCTCTAAAAATAGAAAGAAATTAATCGGACAATTAAAAATATATAGAAAAAATTAGCCAGGCATGGTGGTGCATGCCTGTAGTCCCAGCTACGCGGGAGGCTTAGGCAGAAGGATTGCTTGAGCCCAGGAGTTTGAGGTTGCTGTGAGCTAGGATGACGCCACGGCACTCTAGCCCAGGCAAAAAGAGTGAGACTCTGTCTCCAAAAAAAAAAAAAGGCTAATCATGTCTGTTTGGTGGTCCAGCACTGTTATTATCCACCACAGCTTCATGAAATTTGGTCAACTGATTACAGTGGATGTCTACTACAACCAATTGGATGACATGATGAGGATGCTTGCGATTAAGCAGCCAAGATTGGTCAGTAGAGACAGGCTAATCCTCTTGTAAGAATACATGTAGCAAAAAACAACGCTGCTCAAACTACAAAAACTGGACTTGGAAACTCTCTGTCATGCACCGTATTCAGCAGACTGTGCACCAACTGACTACCACTTCTTCCAGGCTTTGGACTACTTCTTTCAAGGAAAAATATTCAATTCTCAACAAGCTGTGGAAAATGCCTTTTGTGATTTCATTGCCACTAAATCTCCAGGCTTCTTCACTGCTGGCATAAACAGACTACCCTTAAGAGGGCAAAACTGTGTCGATAGTTTAGGTGCATACTTTAATTAACTGTACTGCTTCTTGTTTGAGATATAATAAACTAAGCTTTTGATTCAAAATCAGACATTTCATATTTAACGACCTCACAGAAATTTTAAATCAAGTCCCTAATACCAGTTGTTTTTCAATATACAGTTAATACAAAACACACAAAAGTAATCTGGAAAGAATTTAATGCAGTGCTATCCAAAAGAACTTTCTCCAAAATGAAAATGTTCTTTATCTACATTGTGACATGTAGATATGATAGCCACTAACCACACGTGGCTACTGAGAACTTGAAATGTGGCTAGTTGACTAAAGAAGGAAATATTAAATTTTATTTACTTTTAGTGACTATGTAAATAGCTACGTGTAGCTAGTGGCTACTACTGTACTAAACAGTGTAAATTCAGTGCATGGTTAACATTTTGAAAGAGAAATTTAAGAAAATTAATGGAATCCCTTAACCCTTCTGTCTAGAGCATTACTACCATAAAGTGGGGAGAAAAGGTAATTGGAGACCAGAATTTAGCTAATGAACATGAGAGACACCCAACAGTGATACAATAGTATTCTGTACAGCAGTGGTTCTCAACTAGGGATGACTTTCCTTCCAGGTGACATTTGGCACTGTCTGGCGACGTTTTTGGTTATCACAACTGGCAGAGCTGATACTACTGGCATCTAGTGGGTAGAAGCCATGAATTCTGCTAATTATCCTACATGCACGGGACAACCCCTCCCACAGTAATTATCCAGCCCCAAACGTCTCTAATACCAAGAAGTCACAAAATGTCCTTGGCTAGAATCATTTGCCATTATAAGAGTCAGACATATAAGCATGAAATATTTTATCTGATCATTAGTACAGGTTGAGTATCCCTTATCCAAAATGCTTAGGACCAGAACGATTTCATTTGTTGGATTTTGCAATATCTGCATTAATTATACTTACCCAGTTCAATATCCCTAGTCTGAAAATCCAAATTCTGAAACACTCCACAAGCATTTCCTTTGAGGTTCATGTCGGCACTCAAAAGGTTTGGGATTCTGACACATTTCAAAATCAGATTAGGGACTCTCAACCTGTTATTTTCATCTTATACAATTATGACAAAGCCACTTCCTATTTTTACTTTAATATTCTATCTTCAATTCACCTATAAAATATCCACGCAAATAGTCTTGTTCACTGCATATCCTTAGGATCCCACATACAAGGGCCTTGACAACAATTACTGAATAATAAAACTTAAAATACTAAAATGTCCGATAAAATTAACGTTTTAGAAAGACAGAATTTCTAACAGTCTGATCGTAAGAATACCTCTTTATGTCTATTTTAAGTAATTTTTAAAATTCAAACTCCTAATTACCTTCAAAACTCTTGAAAGATTCAAAGAGTTCAATCAGAGACTGAGTTGACAGCTGCTCGTGATACTTAGAAGCCACCTGAACACAGATCTGCAGATTCTGACGAATATTGGCAGACAGCATGGCTCTGAGACATTCTAGGGAGTCTTCTACTGATAAGGACCCAAAGTAATTCACTAACCACTACAAGACAAAATAAATAAATAAGTGATGAATAAATGAAATAATGTCGAACCTCCGAGTGGTATGAAATTATTAATATACAGTACCACAAACACATTTTCAGTATACCAATTAATCACAACTAACACCATCTGTTATGTAAGAAACTGAAGTACCTCAGGGTTAAGAAGATGGGTGTGAACAACCGCACGCTTTATATCATATAAATCAGTGAAGTGTTCTAATGCACGCTGCAGTAGGCCAGCCTTTTCACACAATTGAGCGATATGAGCCCGGTCATAATGAGTGAACATCTGATTCCCTAGAATAGCATCTGCAACCTATAAAACCACAAACAAGATGAGTTTATTTTACCACCTCATTTATATCAGTAATTCGACATCCAGATTACCTATTAAGATTCAACAATGAATTGGTAAAGGAAATAAAGTACAAAGGCACGTTAAACTAAATTTTCTTGAATGAGGAATAGGCATCTCCGTAGCTATGAATAACGATCTGAGAAGCTCTGAATAATTACTAAAACAGTGTTGGAAACATGCCTAAAAAGCATGAAAACACATACTTGAGGCGCATGCATAAGGTTCATCTCAAGCAATCGCGTCTGTAAAGGACCTTCAGATGGGCGATTATTCTTCAGAGCATCAAGCAAGAATGCAGTACATTGCTGAATTAGATTGTATTCCATGAAGACGTCCACAATCTACAAAGAAAGATTTAAAAAAAATTGTTTTAAGATACTGTTGACAATACGTAGATGAAATTAAGCACAATCTCTTTGTTTACATATAAAAACTTAAAAGACCAAATATCAGATTTAAAGATTATGATTTGGACAACATGATTTGACACTTTAAGAACAAACTTTTATTCTCCGGAGAGACAGTTCATTTTAGTTCTGGTAAAAACAACTACAAAATATTTTAACATATTACTATATAATAGAATACAATCAAGTTGACAGATTTAAATTTTTATGAGCTTTTAAAAGGCAAAAGACTTACACGATCTAAAGAGAAACCAGAGTATTATGCACTTTTAAAACATACAAAAGCAAAAGCAGTATGAACTTTGACTCACACTTCCAATTAGCATGTCTTTCCTCTCCCCTAACCCAGTGGCAGTCACTATTGTTTTATTATTCCCACATATTTTTCATATTTTTATATACATATATCTCTAAATAAAATATTTGCATGTTTTAAAACTGTATACAGGTGGTATCATACTGTTCATTCTGCAACTTGCTTTTTTTTGCAAGACACTTGAGGTTTATCCAAGAAAACAGATAATTTCTACAAACTTTAAGTTTAACCCAGTCTCTTTCAAAGTTGTTTAAAGTCAGATCCCCTACTTTTCATTTCAACCAACTTCTACAGAATTCATTTTAATGCCATTACCTGTGTGATATCAGCAAGAGGCTCTTCATCCTGAACCAACATTTGGGCAAACTGCTGTCCCTGATCTGGACTGATACGCATTACATTTCTCAGCAGAAATATCCAGTCTGGAGTATATCCAACCTACAAATGGACAGACTTAAACCCTGTTGCAAAGTTTCATTTTCTACAGCATTTGAAGACTTTTTCCACAGTGAAATCTTGCAAATATATTAGCCCTTGGTATGACATATTTGAACAATAGCTGTATATTTTTATAATTGGCTTATTTATTTTTAATGAATGAGCATTTCAGAAAGTTTGTTCTAACATGCGAAATATGCCCCTGCTATCTTAAATTCTGATAAGCCATTAAGAATAATTATCTCCATTTTTTAATAGTGTGAATCAATATATGAGAGCCAAGAGAATTTTTATACTTTTCCAAGTAAATCAAAATTTAAGGAAATTCACTAGTAAAGTAACAAGAGTATAGGCTAATTTCTCTCTCAATGTTTTAATAAATTTATGTTGAGAATTTGCTTCACTGAACTCACTTTTTTAGCATATAAAACAATCTTCTGGACTTGACCTGTTTCTGCAAAGCACTGAATGACTTTATTGGGGACATTAGCCCTTAGGTACACACTAAGTGCCAATGTAGGGTCCACAGATTTCACAAGGTCACCCAGTTCTTCGGAACATTCCAGCTGTACAAAGGAAAAAGAGATTGTTTAGTGATCCATGAGCTGTTTTATAAATGAGCATTTGATACTACTTCCACTGTAAATAATAACTAGTATGAGAGGCACTTAGTTACTCAATTTCTCAGAATATATTATCCAGGAGTTGTGGTTTGTAAAGACTCTTGATCTTGTACTCACAGCAATATCTCAGTAGAATTCTCCACACATCCTACTTAAACAAAGATAAAAAGCCCACCAAGACTCCTTATAGCTATTACCAACTACCTTATTAGGAATGTAAGTACTTTATTTAAAGCAGAATCTTGTACTTCTAACTTCTAAGAATATTCAGCTATCAGATCCAATTTTTAAAAATAATGTAATTTTTAATATAATGTTATAAAATGAAATTTGATATTGAGGGAGCCAGATAACGCTTACCATAAGGACCATTACTAAAATTGGGGTGTAACCCATACGTCTGAAGGATTTAAATTCCACTGTCTTCTTGACTTTTAGATTCAAGGTAGTAAGGCAGGACACTCTAATTTCACAAGGTCAAACAGACAAAAATTTTAGAATTTTTAGGTAGTATATAAGCAAATACCCTTTTCTGTATTATTCAACCTGTCTTACTCAGTCAGCTGCCCAATCTGGAAATCAGCTTTCTAAGAGTTCTGCTATATATATTAGAGTTGATTTTCTACTTTAACGGTTACTTCGGCTCTTATAACTGATATTCAGGGCTGAAAAGTAAAAAGTGGCTAGGTGTGGTGGCTCACATCTATAATCTCAGTGCTTTGGGAGGCTGAGGCGGGAGGATAGCTCAAGGCCAGGAATTCAAGATCTGCCTGGGCAACATAGTGAGACTCCATCTCCAAAATAAAAAAATGTAGTCAGGTGTGGTGGTGGCACATGCCTATAGTCCTAGCTCCCGGGGAGGCTGAGGTAGAAAGATCACTTGAGCCCAGGAGTTCAAAGCTACAGTGAGCTATGATCACTCCAGCCTGGGTGACAGAGACTCTGTCTCTAAAAAAAAAAATCAAATAAAAATTAAAAGAAAGTAAAAAGTTCTATCAGTGTCTATACATTTTAACTGAACACGCTAACTAATTAAGAGTTGAGCAGTGTCTCTTTAACCACAAGTGGATCCCAAATGACTATTCACAAAAAAGGGTAATGATACCCAAAAAGCTTTCACCTTGGTATACAG
This sequence comes from Propithecus coquereli, assembly GCF_000956105.1. Taxonomy (NCBI): domain Eukaryota; kingdom Metazoa; phylum Chordata; class Mammalia; order Primates; family Indriidae; genus Propithecus; species Propithecus coquereli. Next base: position 1,666,869 of record NW_012148452.1, read on the forward strand.
GTCAACTCAATTACCTTGGCTATTCTCACCCTCCCTTATCTTAAACAATTAAGACAGTCTGAAAATACTTGCTAGCATGGCTAAAGTACTATCCTCCAGTATTCTATAAGACTGCCAAGAAGCTGGTTCAAGAAACAAGGACTTAGAATTAGTAATGTAAAAATAGTACTAACACATACTATTGCTGAAAAGTGTAATAATATTAAAAGTTATTCATTATTCAGAGTGCTTTAAACAGTACTACCTCAGTTCTTGAGAATGGCATAAGACACGGAAATTCAATACTATGATTTTGTGGAGAAAGGCTTTTTTATGGTGGTATGAAGAAAGTAACAGTAATAGACTGCTTTAAGTTGTTTGCTGCCTTACAAATAAACAACGTCTATTGTTTATCTGTTTCTGAGTCACTATTCCATACAAGAAATAATGTGATCTAGAAAACATAGCACCAATTACGTGCTCTGTGTAGAGAAATTATTGAATAAGTGAATATAAAAGACATAGAGAAGTCCTACAGCAAAGGAAGCCAGTTAACATTAAGAAAAGGTTCATATTTAAATACATTTCAAAAAGCCAAGTTAAATATTTTCCCATGTAACACTAAATAAAATTCTTTGAAATCACTTTGGAAAACAATATTTCACTAATTAGACATCCCTGTCTTAACATATCTACAATCCAACATTTTACATAATGTTTTCCTTGCACACCTAAACAAGCTTACCAGCAGCAAATACTACAATTTTCATGGTATCTTGGTAGTTATAAAAGAAAAGATGATACTTGTAGGGCTGGAACTACTGTGCATCTCAAGTGTGGAATGTGGTAGGTAAGAGTATATTCCTATGTCCAAATGAGCATCACATACACTGACAAATATGATTATATACTGAGGTAAGCATCTCACACTAAGATTTTCCTAAAGCAAAGGATAGCAATTAGTTTCCAATTTTAAACACCAAGAATCCAGGATAACATTTAAAAAACCTAAACAAAAGAAATATATCCCACCCTAAAATCCATAAAAATATTTTCAAAAGGAAATAAGTGTATGCATCATATGCAATATATGGTTTTTTTTTTGTTTCTATAAGCAATAAATAATGAGGGAGACATTAGGATGCAGCCTAAACAATCTAACTTGCTAACATGGTATTTAATTCAATCAAAGCAAGATCATGTCAGTACAAATTAATGTACCTTATCTTCTTTTAACCATTTCTCCAAAAGCTGTTTTCGCCCCTGCTGAAGTACAGGCCTACACAGCTCTAGGGATTCATATTTGTTCAGCTGACCCTGGTCCAAAAGGATTCCAAAGTACTGAAGTAGAGGAGAAGTTTGACCTGGCTGGGCTGGGACACTCTGGAACCGACGGATGGTGTCTGGAGTACGAAGAATTCCCTTTAAGAAAGAAAAAAGTTAAAGACTATTCATTGGTGATCCCAACATCACACTAATAACCCTATAGGTCCCTTAGGTCAATCTTGAAGGCATGAGTCCATCTATTAACACCAAATTTCAAATCTTTACCATCTGTAGTAAAGATTCAACCATGGCCTATCATACTTCTAGTTTAATGTTATCAGATTATTCATAATCAAAAATATATCAAACTTAATTACAATGTCAATGTATAAGAATAAATATAACCATAAAATAATTATAGCCAGTTATTATCCCAAGTTCACATTAAATTTTATGATCAATACTGGTCAGGAATGCAAAGTGTTAATTCAGTCCAACACAAACCAACATCAAAAGTGATGGGAATAGGCCGGGCATGGTGGCTCATACCTGTAATCCTAGCACTCTGGAAGGCCAAGGCGGGAGGATCGCTCAAGGTCAGGAGTTCAAGAGCAGCCTGAGCAAGAGCGAGACCCCATCTCTACTAAAAATAGAAAGAAATTAGCTGGACAACTAAAAATATATAGAAAAAATGAGCTGGGCATGGTGACGCATGCCTGTAGTCCCAGCTACTCGGGAGGCTGAGGTAGAATGATTGCTTGAGCCCTGGAGTTTGAGGTTGCTGTGAGCTAGCCTGACGCCATGGCACTCTAGCCCAGGCAACAGAGCAAGACTCTGTCTAAAAAAAAAAAAAAAAAAAAAGTGATGGGAATAAATTCAGCCTCATTTCTGATGCTCTACTTTCCATAAACTAGACAGAATTTGTTTATTTCCAACTTTTGGAAATAAAATCACTAGCTATTTATGAGGTAAGTATTACACCTAAGTAACATTACTTCTATGTAAATCATAGCTTGCTACAACTACATATCCTTCTAACATTCTGAGTTTTAAACAGCTAACCAAATCTAGAGCACAGAAAATTACCCAAATCGAGAAGCACTGACAAGTAACTGTCCATTCCAGCCTAGGCGACAGAGCAAGACCCTATCCCTAAAAAAAAATTAAAAGATAATAAAAATAAAAAAGACTAGCAATTGTCACGTAATAATAAAGGAAAATGTAACCTAAAACCAGTTTTCCTATGGAAAGCTTATTTCCCTTCCAGAAGTATTATAAACAGAGAATATTAACATTAATCCAACCATGACAACTTCGTTTCCATAACTCTTTACCTTTGGCGCGTTAGCAGCCACCTTTGCTGCCTCTGAGTAATTTCCTTGGGCAAAAAGAGCATTAAATTTCCGGGCAAAAAGTTCTTCGGCGCCAGCTAAGTTGTTTCGTACAGCCATTCTCAGAGCCAAATCAGGGTTTTGTAGGACATTGGTGATATAAGGAATTATGTTTTCTTCTTCCACACACACTGACAGAACCTGCAATTTAAACATTAAAGGATGTCTGCAATGTATTCATTTGAATATAAATGATATCAAATCTGTTTAGAGCAGGTTACCACTGAGTAACAAAGGTAATAAAATTGTGGAATCATGACAGCTGCTTTCTTGCTGCCATGAAAGAATGAAAGAAAGGAAAAAAAGCCAAGGAGAGAGAAGATTAACAAAGTTCAAAAACAAGTGCCATAGGGTACTAACTAAGCCATTTTGGCGTTCCTAAATTATGACCATTCTGTAATATAACTAACTTCTTATTTCATATTATCCAAACTAACTGCTTTGATATCATCCATTCATTCTTAACATAGTCAATATCAAAGATTAAGTCTCCCATTTAATTGAGCACTGGAAGACAATTTCTATATAGTTTAAAAATTCTTGGGGAATGCAATCTTGACCACCTACAGAAAACCACACTGAAGAAGCTATAAAATCTAAACGAAATCTAGGGCTCACCTGGAGGAAGTTTAAGGTTACTCCTTTTAATTTTGGGATTATTTTTTAACAAGATTTTTTCAGTAATTTTCTTAAACTACATTTTCATCCCTTGAGGCCAGACTGTATACTCAATGAGGAGGGGGACCCACTCAATCCTCAAGCATCTAACATAAAGTACACAGTAGGTGCTTAATAAATACAGCATCGGTAAAGAGGCGACTTCTAACTGCTTCTTAGGAAAAGTTACCTACTCTCAATTCTCCTTAAAACTCACTGCCACAGAATGCTGCCCTGCTTGCCCCAAGTAAGTACTGTCAATTGCCCTAGAGAAATGGAGCCCCTCCTTACCCATGCATTCCTCTCCTCATTGCAGAGCTAGTTACGAGCTACTTACATTATCCCTAACAACACTTCTCAAACTATTATAATTGGTTGTCTGTTTCTCAGTCACTATTTTTGGGCTTGTCTTTAACTGTATTAATGTGCCAGACACTGACTGGTGCTATACAATTAACCAAAGAATAGTGACTATGACAGCAATTAATCAGTGTAAGTGTTATGAGGAGGGCTACATAAGTTATAGGGGCATAAAGCAGGAGCACACAATCAGGTCTGGAGTTGAGGTGGGGGATGAATAGGAAGGGAAAGACTCACTTTCTCTAGAAGAATTGTCTCTTCATATATGTAACATTTTTCAAAAACTGAATAAAGGAGAAAAAAATCTACTTCCTTTGCTTAGTATCTGGGAAAAATACTAATGTGGAAGAAAACTAATAAAAGGCAAGACCAATAACAGTATGAAGCTTTTAAAATTTTAGCCATTTTTCAGAAAATTAAGATACTTCCTGGCTGGGCACGGTGGCTCATGCCTGTAATCCCAGCACTTTGGGAGGCTGAGGCGGGAGATTCGCTTGAGGCCAGGAGTTTGAGACCAGCCTGAGCAACACAGCGAGACCCCGTCTCTACAAAAAAATTAAAAAATAAAAATTAGCCTGGTATGGTGGCATGCACCAGGCAACCCACAATAGGTATTGTAACATACTACCTTCTAACATGAAACATTTTAGTAATACTTAGGAGTTAGGAAAAGGGATATAGGTTAAATTCTTTTCCCTATAGTTGAAAATCTGCCTTGGAGATAAAAGACAGAAAACCCCTAAAAAAGTATAGTTTGTCAAATGTGACCCTAAATGGCTTCTTTCCATGGAGAGTCACTTGTTTTGACAATAAAGATGCACATACATAATCCTAGATGGCTATATGCCAAACAGTTTCTCTCCCTGTGACATGATTAATGAGAGACTTTGTAGTCATAAAATTCTGTATTTTTAGGTATGTATTATTTTCTGATATCCAAAGTTACCAATTACTTTTTGACAAAGGGCTAATGGTAATGTGTTTCTTTATCATTTTTGGGTAATTTCTTTTAATGTACAGGATTGTTTCTGATGCAGATTATTTTACTGCTTAAGTTTCAACTTTTCCTTACTTGTCCCTTTCTGTTTACTCCAATTATTCCAGCTGTGGCTTCATGAGGTGCAGTAACAAAGATTGTCTCTCCACTAATTCTATTCATGTAGATGCAGGTACCAGTCTCAAGATCATAGAGGTGGATATAACCATATTTAGTTATCAAGAATACCACGTCATGCTTTTCACTGATCTGTAAAAAGAAAATCAACACTTTAGTAAAATCCACAAACAGAAAATAAAAGAACTTTAATTCCCATTTTAGAGATGCTGAAATTCTGCTACTTCTAAGAATGACACTAGAAGATCTAGCTAAGATCATTGATGAAGGTGGCTATGCTAAACAACATATTTTCAATATATATAAAAGAGCCTTATGTTGAAGATGCCATCCAGGACTTTCATAGCTACAGAGGAGAAGTCAATGCCTGGCTTCAAAGCTTCAAAGGACAAGCTGACTATCTTGTTAGGGGCTAATGCAGCTGGTGATTAAATCGAAGATGTTCGTTGTTCACTCCAAAAATCCTGAGGCCCTTAAGAATTATGCTAAGTCTACTCTGCCTGTGCTCTAAAAATGATACAACAAAGTCTGGATGACAGCACATCTGTTTATAGCATGGTTTGCTAAATATTTTAAGCCTACTGTTGAGACCTACTGCTCAGAAAAATGATTCCTTTCAAAATATTACTGCTCACTGATAATGCTCCTGGACATTCAAGAACTCTGATGCAGATGTACAAGGAGATTGATGTTGTTTTCATGCTTGCTAACACAATATCTATTAAAGCCTATGGATCAAGGAGTAGTTTTGACTTTTAGGTCTTATTATTTAAGAAATACATTTCCCAAGACTACAGCTACAATGGATAGTGATTCCTCTGATGGATCCGGGCAAAGTAAATTGAAAACCTTCTGTAAAGGATTTACCATTCTAGACATCATTAAGAACATTTCTGATTCACAGGAGGAAGTAAAAATATCAGCAGTAATAAGAGTTTGAAAGATTCCAGCCCTCATGGATGACTTTGAGGGTTCAAGAGTTCCGTGAAGGAAGTAACTGCATATGTGGTAGAATTAGAAGCGGAGCCTGAAGATGGAACTGAATTGCTGCAATCTCATGGTAAAGGAGTTGCTTCTTACGGATGAGCAAAGAAAGTGGTTTCTTGAAATGGAAACTACTCCTGGTAAAGACGCTGTGAACATTGTTGAAATGACAACAAAGGATTTAGATTACTATATAAACTTAGTTCATAAAGCAGTGGCATGGTTTGAGAGGACCGACTCCAGCTTTCAAAGAAGTTCTGTGGTGGGTAAAACACTATCAAATAGCAGTGCATGCTGTAGAGAAATCTTTCATAAAAGAAAAGGTCAACTGATACAGCAAACTTCATTGTTTTATTTTGAGAAATTGCCTCAACCACCCCAACCTTCAGGAACCACCACCCCATTCAGTCAGCAGCCATCAACACTGAGGCACGACCCTCCATCAGGAGCAAGATGATAACTCACTAAAGGCTCAGATGATCATTAGTTTTTTTTAGCAATAAAGCATTTTTTAATTAAGGTACATACCTTTTTTCTGACATACACTATTGTACACTTAATAGAGCACAGTTTAAACATAACTTTTAAATGCACTGGAAAACTAGAAAATTATTGTGACTTTCCTTATTGTGGTGGTCTGGAACCAAACCCACAATATCTCCAAGGTATGCATCAGAGTATGTAAAAGTCTGTGTGTTATTTTACAAAGTTTCACTAATAAATTTTTTTTTTAGAATGAAGAGCACTCTTTTAAGCATCCCTTAAATTATATTGTCTATGAATAGTGGCTGGATTAATTTCCTTTAAGAGGAGAGATTTTAAAAGTCCATTTATTTTGTTTGACATACCTGCATTGCAACGGGAAAGTCATTTTGTGCTTCTGGAGGAAAGAAAACATCCACGGCCTTCTTTGGAAAGGGCTGATTCCCTGTAGGTGGTGTGCCAACTTCAATGATATGTAACTATTCAAAAGAAAATAAAATTTATATAAACCTAGATCTTTTAGCAGTTAATCATAACAACTTTATTTGTAGCCCCTAAATGGAAATAATCCAAGTACAACCCAGTATCCTGTAATAGATGAATGTTAAACTGTGTTTAGTACATTCGTACCATGGAATACTTGGTAATAAAAGAGAACAAATATCTCATGAACATTTTGCTAAGTGAAAAAAAAGCCTCCAATCTCAAAAGGTCACATATTGTATGATTTCATTTACATAACATTCTTGAAGTAACAAAATTATAGAGATGGAGAATAAATTAGTGGTGGTCAGGGGCTAGGGATGGAGTGGGAATGGGTGTGACTATTTATAGGTGGGTGTGACTTAAGTCATGTGGGAAATCGTGGTGGTGATAATAAAATAGTTATATATCTTGAATCTACTTGTGACAAAAATGACACAGAACCACACAATTGTACTAATGTCAATTTCAAGGTTTTTGAACTATACTGTAGCTATGTATTAAATAAGATGGAGCTCCCTATGAAATGTATATTATTTAAATATATTTTTAAAAGTCAGTTGAATATCTGAAATAATCACACCTCAAAAAATCTATCTGAAATAAAGTGCACAGAATGGTAATATATTACCTACAATGGTACTTCCTCATGGCTTTCAATTATTATTTAGTATTTCCAAATAGAAATCTAACAAATTATTAAATTCTTCTCTGCCTACAAATCTACACAGAGGGAAGTATAAGCTTTGTTGTCTAATCACATACATCCCATAAACTACATAAGAACATTTCAGTTTAAAAAGTCTGATGCTAAGTCAGGCATGGTGACACACACTTTTTGTCCCAGCTACTCAGGAGGCTGAGGCAGGAGGATACCTTGAGCCCAGAAGTCCAACCTCGGCAACATAGCAAGACCCTGTCTCTTAAAAAAAAAAAAAATTCAGTTTCCAAGATAATACCATATGAAAATTATGGGGTCTCATCCTTCATTAGGATTGGCCACATTGAAAAAAGGAAACCTTCCTTTAAAAGTCATGGTAGACTATAAAAGATAGAGTACCATGTATTTAAATAGTCTCAAGAACTTACAAACAGGTTTTCAGATACTATATAAAAATGATATTGAAGCTTTCTTCCAGTAAGACTTTTGTTCAAAAGATGTCCTGGGGCCGGGCGCAGTGGCTCACGCCTGTAATGCTAGCACTCTGGGAGGCCGAGGCAGGCAGATTGTTTAGCTCAGTTCGAAACCAGCCTGAGCAAGAGCGAGACCCCGTCTCTACTAAAAATAGAAAGAAATTAATCGGACAACTAAAAAATATATAGAAAAAAAGAATTAGCCCAGCTACTCGGGAGGCTGAGGCAGGAGGATCGCTTGAACCCAAGAGTTTGAGGTTGCTGTGAGCTAGGATGACGCCACGGCACTCTAGCCTGGGCAACAGAGTGAGACTCAAAAAAAAAAAAAAAAAAAAAGATGTCCTGGCCTTATGTTTTAAGGATAATATCTAATTTTTATAACTTATGTGTTTGTTTAAATTCCATCAATTCAGATCTAAATATCAGTGCTTTCCGTCCTTATTATATTGAGAGGTTGGTAGCATTATTCCTCAGTTCAGGGATTCTTTCCCTGAAATGTTAGGCAGAATTGTACCTCTTTGCTCATTTTCCCTCTCTGTTGAGAGACAGTAGATGATCACATTTTAAGCAATTTCAATCTTAAGTTTTTAAAACTTCTTATGCCAAGGAAAAAGACAATGTTCTAACAAAGTTGAAGTTCAAGTTTTCCGGCCTACCCAAAATCTAAACCCTCTTCCTGATTGGGGAGCAGGAGGGAAAATACTCTTCACAAGTTTTGATGGCAGGTAGAGCTGGTCTTCCATTTAGGAGCATCAAACACCAAATATTTGTTTTACAAACCTCTCAGAACTAAGATGCGGATTGTGACTTTGCTTATACTGGACGTTGAACAGAGCTGGGGATACAAAGTTATTCAGACTTTAGAGATTCTACTCTGGCAGTGGAATAGAAGCAGAAGGGTCCTCAGAGTTCTGTGGCATGGTTGTTGGCTGGGACCCTGGTTGCTGCCCATTTTCCCTTATTTCTCATTTTCCAAGCTTGGTTATACAGCCTTCCTTGCAGTTGTAAACTATCCAGTATCCTTTCACTAAATCTTCTATGCTCTAATCAACCAGACGTTTCTGCTGTCTGCAACTAAGAACTGTAACATACAAAGTACTTCAATTTGTCCAGGTGATTCCAATGTGAAGCCAAAGTTGAGGATCTCTAACTTAGGGCAATGTGGTCTACATTCCATCTGTATCAAGCCGCCTTAGGTATTTACTATGCAGATTATGGGCACCACTTACTAAATCAGATTCTTTATATGCAAGGCACACAAGTGTGCATTTTAGCAACCCTAATGATTCTTACACATAGTAAAGTTGAAAAATACTAACTTAAGGTCTTTGGTAAAGGTAAACAAAATAAAGAATATCAACAGCTAACATAATAAATTTTGAAAGAACATTATTCATTTTAGACAAGTATTATTGGATATAGAATTTGAACAAAGTCACCACAAATGTGAATATTAAAAACAAATTAACCATAAAGGAAGAAGACTATTTTGAAATTAGATGACTAATTAGTAGCAAAAAGAGACAAGTTGTCACTAAAATGATTACCAAGCTTACCTTCCCTCCAGCTTGACCCCGGACTGCAAAACAAAATAATGTTGATTCTTCTGCATTTCCTTCCATTTTAAACTGTGCGAAGCTAGCTGCATGTCCTTCAATGGGCTGAGAGACTTTCCTATCTACAGAATATAGTTGCATAGCTCCCACCACACGATTTTGCTACAAAGGATCAAAGAGAATAATGCTTGGGACCCAATGAATAAACTCCCAGATTCTTCAACTAGTGCAATAATTAGAATGCTTTATCATCTTCAGCAGGATTTTTAATTCTTGTTATTTATTTAGTCTCTTAATGTACATTGGATACCTAATATTTAGCTCAAAACATTAAAGCTTAACAAGAATGTTTAAAATGGGCCTCATACACAGCTTAAAAGATATACAAGTGTTTATTCCACAGTAAAGTATATATACTCCATAATAAATCCCAAGTCATTCATATAGGAACTCAATTTCTACTCAATCTGCAAGAGGTAAAAACACTTGGTAAGAGCACTCTGAAATTATATGGCATTAAGCCAGGAATCTTTATTTCTTAAAAAAAAAAAAAAAAAAAAGGAAAGAAAGAAAAGGAAAGAAAAAAAGTCTTCCAAAGTAAGTCAAATTCAACAGGATTGAGTATCGAAGACCTAATTTCAAAATAAACTGCATTCTGGGCACAAGAATTCTCTAGACCTCTTCTTTACCAAAAACTAGAAAATGTTACCTGTGCAGATATGCCAGTCAGAAGTAACCACTTTTGCTTTGCATCTGTACGGTAATTGATGATCTGACACCCTGCAAGGCTAGAATGGCGATCAAACATTTTCACTGGCTGAGACTCTCCTTCCATACTCCAATGATAAACGGCATTATCCGTAACAAGAGCAACCGTATTCAAAGAGATCCATTTCCAAAAGGTGACATCATCAGTCATGGTATGGGCCTTCATTTTACTTTTCATTTCAATGTTAAATATCTGAAGAGTTTTCCCAGCTAAAAAAAAAATCAAGAATTATGAATCAGTAAAAAGGTAAAGTTTAGGATGAAGATCTAGCTAGACAAGCTTTGTAATATCCAAACAAAAATGGATCTATCATGAGACTAATAACTACAGAAGTCACATTAATACAACAGCAACCATCGAAGAGATAATAGCTGAGACTAAGCAATCTACATCTACATCTTAAGCAAAAACTATATCACCTCTAATAAACACATTTTCAACACATACTATGACTTCCACGGAATTCTAAATCCCAACTAAAAAAGCTGTAACCTTCATACTTATAATTAAGTATGTTTACACATGGACTAAGTTAGTTGAGTACACAGGACAAAGCAAATCTGATACAAACACATAGGGAAAATGTCTACTTTTTTAAAGGCAGTCATCTCATCCAACTAAATCTTATGGAAACTGCTTTTTAAAAAGAGGATCTACTTCAACTCTGCCTTGTTACCACTAGCAGGTAAGAGAAGTGCATGCTACATTTAATTGGTTTAAGATACAAAGGGAAGGTAGAAGTGCTAGAGGAAAGGAAAGGGAGACAAATGAAGAGGACAGTTTCAGATGCTGTTAATATACTGGAGATAAGAACAAAAGTTCAAGCTTCATCCAATTAAGAAAGCAGGCATTAGTAAAAGAAGGATGAAATTTGCCTTGAGTGTTAAGAGTCCATTGAGTCAGATGCAAGGGCTTGTACTTGTAATTTGAAATCCATCACAGTCCAAAAAGTGATTTGGTTTAAATTAACACAGGTCAAAGCCCATAGTTATGACTAGGCTATCAAGATTAGTCCTTAGAGACTAAGGAAAACTCCATTCCCGAGCCACAGAGAATCTGGCTCCTGAAGGACAAAAATTATAAGACTGGTGTGGAGGCACCCAGAAGGGAGGCAAAACATACAGCTCTATACTATGACCCTTCTTACCACATGTGCAAAAACTTCTTTCATAAAACAAATAACGTTATTCCCATCCAACACAGTATGTAAACCATAACCAGACTTCAAAAATTGTGAGAGTTATAGTCCTGTTTATAAAAAGAAGCCAAGGTTTTTAAAACTGGCTTCAGTGGGAAGCAGTACTTTGGAATGACTTACTTTCCTTTGCTGCCTTCCTCAACCCCCAGATTATGAGACTTTTATTCTTTTTTACATGAAGGGTGTTAGAGTATATGTAAGTGGGATGGCTTGGTGGGGGGAAAGGGATGACAGCGTAACTCCTTAGAGCAGACACATAGGCACAAATTTATGATGCTACCGTACAATGCTCGAAAATCTTTTCAATTTGTTCTTTTTATAGAACAGGACAATAACTAATACAATCTAATTTAAGATAACTCACCATCTGCACACATAAGAAAGCATTAAGAAATGTGATAAGATAACAATAACATTAAAAATAGAAAAGAATTTTGACAAAATTAAAATGATGGCCTTTTAATAGTGAGGTGTGAGAGTTGCTTAGCACCTGAATTTAAATTCTTTAAGGAGGCTGAAGGAAGCTTAATACCCTAAAGTATAATATATTAGTTTTAACAGAAGTAAAATGCTTACTGTCACAAAACATCTGATCCTACGTGAAAGCTGGACCATCTTTCCTTGAGATCAATTCTTAGATATGTCATAGCAACTTATCTGTTTGAATATGCTTGTCCTACCCCCATTTACTCTCCAACCAGTATTATCACCAAATACAAAGTTTAAATCATGCAAAGAAAAGTCTGTTTAAAAAATTCAGCCCTTCTAACAAACTCACTCACAAATTGATCAAGAGATTACCGAGAACTTGAACTCTTCTACCTACTATCAAGAAGAAAAACAAAGCAAAAAAAAAAAAAAAGGCAATTAAATGCCTTTTTAAGAGTCATATTTTTGTCACCTAGTCCTCTTAAAAAACTGTCTCAAAGGGTCAATTACATTCTCATTCTAAAGTTTAAAGGGAAAAAAAATTAATACAGGCTCCGAGATCATATGAGATTTTTTGAACTCTATATAGATTAATAAGCTATACAGTTCTCTGTTGTGACAATTAAGTTAGTCTGAATAAACTCAAACACCCTTAACTCCAAAGCTTTAATAACCACCTATATACACACAAGCTTGTAACAATCAGTGTAAATTCAAGCCATTTTTAGAACCCAATAATGTGAATGAAAACACAAGCCTGGAGTATAAAAAGGCACAAAATGAAAGGCAAGTTTATCATCATAACAAAATTCTGCAATGTTTAGGTGCTAGTATTAGTAAAGTATGCTCTATTCCAGAATATGAATCACTAATTTATTTCCTCTGTAGAGAGATATGTTTAGCATAGTCTTATCATGCCACAAATATAAAATTTAAATGTATTTAATCTAAAACTTAAAATTATTCCAAGTAGACCTACACTAAATAAAACATTTCAGAGAAATATTCCAAGTAAATGTCATAAAAGTTTAAATCAAGTTCAGTATTAGGCTTAACTTTGCAGATTTTCTTTAATCAAACTTAATCAATATACTAAAAAAGCAGACCCTAATTTTATATTTGCATAAAATATACATAAGAAGAGTTTTAAGGAAAAAAATCTACAATCTTTTATACCTTTTAGTGCAATTACTTTGCTAGCTGGATTCATGATGGCGCTATCCGCTGAAATTGGTCTTCGAATTGGATTACTTGGGTCATTCATATCAATGATTACCACCTGGGCCTGCTCTCCCACTTTTTCTCTAATGCAGATGAATTTGTCTGACTCCATTGTCAGGGTACTGAAGCCAATGTTTGCTGGGTTGATACCCAGGTTCTGGAGCTGGAAAAAAAAATCAATAAAAACTATGTTACCAAGTGGATTAGAAAGATTTGACATTCATACATTGCCATCATTAGAAATCCTTACTTAAACATTAATGCTTTCAGGTCAACAGTGACATCTCCATTACATTGATTAAAGTGAGGCAGTTAATAGGCAAGTATTGGATCTTCTTTCAACAAATATGGTATTCAATTGTTTCAACTAAGGTAGAACAAATAGAGATGAAACTATAGGGAAGAGCAACATTTAAGAGCTAGCATTTATGGTTCAAGAGATTTGAAATCATCAATGTTTCTTGGTTTACTTTAAGATCTTTGAACTACTGGACCTGTCCTCTCTTTATCCCCCTTAACATACAGTAACTTGTTCAAATGCATTAGGCTTCAGGAATCTGAAAAATTAAGTTACAGCATAGAAAGATTTAAAATGTCACAGAGTTCTTGATCTCAAGGAACTTGGAAATAGCAAGAGTAGACAAATAAAGCTGCAATATTGTGCAAAAAGTGCCAAAACAAAGATATGTAAGAGGGACCTTGTCAAAGGCAGCTCCAAAGTTGAAACAACGTGTTTAAGGGAGGTAGGTTAGAGAATTCTCAACAGAAGGAGCATGTGCTAAGGCACAGAGATGTGAAAGTGTGGTCTGCTAAAGGAACTACATCCGGCAGGGGTGGAGAACCTGCGGCCTCAAGGCCGCATGTGGCCCTCCAGATCCGAGTGCAGCCTCTGGACTGAATCCAAACTTCACTTGTTCAGTAAAACTTGGATTCAGTCAAAAGGCCACACTCAAGGATCCAGAAGGCAACATGTGGCCCTGAGGCCACAAGTTCCCCATGCCTGAAGGGAGCTTCTTAGAGTTTTAACAATAAAAATAATGAAATTAGATTTGCTTTGTGTACTTAGAAGATACTAAAGTATCTGTTCAACAAATATAGTGGATCTCAAGATGGTAGATCTTTGAAAACGAATTAAGTGTGTAAGAACAGAAATCAGTTGTCAGTGGAAGGGGATCTCTACCACACTGGGTCATTACAACTCTGGTGACTAAATGTGGTGTAACAGATTAAATCCTACTAAAAGGCTACACGAAGGCTTTATTTTATTAGCCGTGGCGAGAATAAAGTGCAGTTACATTAACTCAGTCAGTGAACACAGGGGCAAGGAGTCAAACAACTGTCTAACCATTAATATAAACATAGTAATAAAGTAGAAGATTAACCTGTTTTACAAGCTCAAGTATAGCTGCAATGCAAGGCAAATACACCAGCTATGAGGTATGTAACCTATAATGAATTTGGTTACAACAAAACTCTATAAATTATTAATTTCACTTCTTCCTGACTTTAACTTTTATAGTTACTTTTAGTTCCTGAATTAATGGAGGAACATAAACATAAGTGGTCCCCAAAAACATACAAAGGGATTGAGGGTGGGCTTAAGGGAGGCCTTTTCCAAACCAGACTGTCCATCCAGTTTCAGGGTAGGTATTTACTTCTATTTTTCTTAGTAGAGGTTCCTTAGACTCTTGGTAAGTTTAATAGTTAACCTTTCCAATAATTGGAGAAAATATTTCAGTGACTCATGGTGTTCATAGAGCTATATACCTTAAAGCAACAAGTTAATTTCTAAACTACTCTGAAAACAAGAATTCTGTTTCTAAGTCTCTACCAAGTCTTCACCTAAGGCAATTTTGAATCTCAGCTGTCACGGGTTAAATCCTAGAGTGTTTGAGAAAGTCAGAGTAAAAAGTATGTTAGTCAAGTAGAGAAATTAAAAGAAAAACAAAGATGCAAATCACAGACACAACTAACTGAACCCAAAAACAGATTCCTTCCTACCCTTCAACTTCAAAGGCAGGTGGAAGATGCCTGTAAGAAAACACTATTAGAAAAGACAGTGAAGAGGAGGAAAAAAGGGAAGTCAAACAACCTGTGTTTCCTATTCCTTGCTAAATCCCTTGAAAAATGCAGTAAGAAAAACATGCTGCACCAGCTAGCAATGACCTTCAGCCTCAGGGTTTTACTTGTAGAAAAAGCAAAGATTTGGTTTTAAAGGGTTTTAAAAGGTTGCATGCAATCCTTGCAATCTATGTAATCCTTATACTCTTTTCTCATTAAACACATTCTACCAAGAGAGCGATGCATATACATTTGATCTCCATAAAGAATGTACTAGTACTATTTAAAATACTCCATGTGAAACAGATAAATCTTTCATTTAAAAACCAAAATTATCTCGGTAACTTACTGGCTCAGAAAACAAAGTTCAAAAAAATTTAAAAAATAAATAGCAAAATTAAACAGGAAGTGGCAAACTCTTAACAATGTTACATGTTCAAACATATTTAAAAAGCACACTTCAGCGATGGCCTTTTACACAACTAAACAGAAAACTGCTCCTTCCTAAAAAGTCTTTCCTAATTCTTAGGAAAAGAAATGACAGCAACTTCAAGATACCTATCCATATTGGTTAATTTACATTTGCTTCCGCCTCTTCAAATAAGGTAGGTAAGATTATTTTCCTTACTGGTGTTATTTTTGAATGAGAATGCCCAGAGCACTAAGCAATTCCTCTCGTATTTTCTTGTGATATATTTGAGAGAAATATGCTAAAACATACAACAATAGGACAAATAACCATCATTAATCACAATTCTGGTTTAGGTGTACCCCCAGAGTAGGATCATATAAATGGGTTGCCATTCTAGATAACTATGTCTAGTAATATCTGTAAGATTAAAACTATAAAAATGCAACATAGGCCAGGAGTGGTGGCTCATGCCTGTAATCCCAGCACTCTGGGAGGCCGAGGCGAGAGGATCGCTCGAGGCCAGGAGTTCAAGACCAGCCTGAGCAAGAGCGAGACCCCGTCTCTACTAAAAATAGAAAGAAATTAATCGGACAACTAAAAACATATAGAAAAAATTAGCCAGGCATGGTGGCACATGCCTGTAGTCCCAGCTACTCGGGAGGCTGAGGCAGGAGGACCGCTTGAGCCCAGGAGTTGGAGGTTGCTGTGAGCTAGGCTGACGCCACGGCACTCTAACCCGGGAGACAGAGTGAGACTCTGTCTCAAAAAAAAAAAAAAAAAAAAAAAGCAACATATTATTTTCAAAACAGCACATAAGTATTCTTAGTCAATTATACAAATGTGATGGTATATGAGCTATAGCACAGAAACTGAATTATGGACTATAGAACAAACCATGGATAAATTCAGAGGACATAAAACAGTCTCTAAACCTGCAGCTATTTTAAGAGGACATTTCCAAACTATAGCCACATTTTTTATACTCTCAATTGGCAAAATGAGGCTGGGCGCGGAGCTCAGGCCTGTAATCCTAGCACTCTGGGAGGCCGAGGCAGGCGGACTGTTTGAGCTCAGGAGTTCGAAACCAGCCTGAGCAAGAGTGAGACCCTGCCTCTACTAAAAATAGAAAGAAATTAATCGGACAACTAAAAAATTAGCCAGGCATGGTGGCACATGCCTGTAGTCCCAGCTACTCGGGAGGCTGAGGCAGGAGGATCGCTTGAGCCCAGGAGTTTGAGGTTGCTGTGAGCTAGGCTGACCCCACGGCACTCTAGCCCGGGCAACACAGTGAGACTCTGTCTCAAAAAAAAAAAAAAAAATTGGCAAAATGTTGTTACTGTTGAAACTGGAGATACTCTATTTTAAGAAATGGTTGGAAATTTTTATAATAAAGGTTTCATTTTTTTTTAATTTAACAGAACATTTATTTTGCTGTTATAAGAATATGGGGTCAATAAACTGGGGTCCGTAAAAAGGGACTATGTATTTTTTTGAATAGTTATCATATGCCTATGGTAAAGCAGTCAAACTGTACAGAAGGGTATATTGTGAGAAGTATCTGCCTCATCTTTCCAGTAATACCCGTCTCTTCCCCAAACAGAGATACTTTTGCATCTCAGAGATACCCTACAGCATATGAAAGTATATATTTCCACCCTTCCTTTTCCTACAACACTAATGGCACAATGCACAAAAGCATACAAATTATCAACTGCTTCCTTCTTTTTATAAAAGAGCCCACAAAGGCTCATTTGATTTCCAGGTTAGATTTTGGTTTACAAGTAGCACTACCTTCAGGATTTGATGTTTAAATTCAGATTCCAAAAGGTAGGTAACCAACCAGACTGTTAATCGGCCAACCTAAAATACTACAGTACCCTGGAGTAGCAGGTTACAGATGATTTAAAAAAAAAAAAAAAAAGTTTCCTTTTCCCTCTCCTCCAGTCTTTTTAGTTTTTGTACTGAGAAAACTGTATTTCAGATTCCCATAGAGAACACAGAAGCCGTGTGTTATCTGTTTCCTCATCTGAAATATGACAGTTATAATATCTATATCAGAGTTGTGAAGAATTTAATGTGAAGTACTAAGAACAATGCCTGACACACTGGAATAGATAGACTATCAGTACATAAACACATCAGTACTTTAGGCCATCTCAAGATTAGCCTTTTTTGTATTTGCATTTTATTATCTGCTTCATTCAGCTGTCCATAAGGTTGCCTGAAACTCTGGGTGTGAATTTCTTTTAACTACTGATAATAGATGAGTGGTCTCTGGTTGCTTAACTTATTCAGACACAAATGCTTTGGGTGGGGGGGCAGCAGAAAAGGAAATTACATTTTAAGAGTTCCAATTCTGCTGTTTGTCTATCTGAAGTTGTAGAAATCACAATCTTTAAAACCATGTAATATGCTCATGCTAAGGAACCCTCTCTTCTTATTTTTAGGAGCATCATAGAAAGGTATTGCTAAGGCTTTCTAACTTGGCAAATACATCTCCAACACTTTTGCTCCGGGAGCAAGCTGGGAAAGCTAATGTGAACAGATGGCATAAGGTCAGTATCATAAAAAATTCTCTTTACCCTAAAGAGCTTTGGACTGAAAAATAGAAGGCAAAAGGGAAAGCAAGCACATTTCTCAATGTGCAGAAGAGCTGAAGCCACGTGACTCAAAGCCTGGCTCAAAGCCACATACACGTACCGACACTACACCTTTCCAAAACTAGTTTCCAAATGTTTCCTAATCTGCCTATGCCCCACAATTCCAGGTCACCTTATCCAACTGAACTTTAAGCTCCTCAAATGAAATAACTTTCTTAAAGAATGGAAGCCTCTCTTCCATTGTGCTCCTTAACATGCCTAACTAGAGTTTGGAATCTTCTTATACAGAAAGACAACACTCCTTTTACTATATGTATACCATGAATTACTTTGCAGGACAATTACAGAAGAAAAGAGACTCACGAAATCCAGGAGTCCACACTAATATAAATAATAAAATATATAAATAAAAAAACAGAAGGAAAAGCTATTCCTTACAGAAGAAAGCTAACATAAAATTGGTGAAGGACCGATGGAATTTTTAAAAAGTCATTATCTGGCAATCATCAATGGATACCAAAACTAATGGTTGAAATTTTGAGGAACAACACATGTTTACATAGTCTCAGAGGATGTCTCTACAAGATTCTTACTACAAAGGAAAAGATGTATGGTGGAGAAACCTGTAAGATAGAACCTTTATCAAGTGATCAAAGTTTTAATATCACTAGCAATGAGTCAAATTGACAGCATGTCCTTCCCAACAATGATGTGCTAAAAAGAACATCACATCACTTCTGTGGTATATTGGCAAAATTATATAACCTGAAGCTAATCATAGTAAACCCAAATTGAGAGACATCCTATAAAATATCTTTTCACTTAAAAAATAAAAAATCTATGTCTTGAAATCCAGAGTGTTCCAGATCAAAGAAACCTAAAGACACAAGGAGGACCACTCGATGCAACTCACAATCCTGGATTTTCTTTTGATCTGAAGAACATTATTTGATGAAATCTAAAGGCGGCCTGAGATAACGGTATTCTGTCAAAGTTAATTTCATGACTTTGACAATTATAGTGTGATTTTAGAAAACCATTTTGTTATTCTTAGTAAATAAATATTAAAGTACATAGTGGTAAAGAGTTTATGTCTGCACATTACTTTCAAATAGTTTCAATATATACAAAGGCAAAAAAGGATAAATCAAAGACAGTAAATTGATGAGTATGGACAAAAGGGTATCTATGGGAATTCTTTGCACTGTTCTTCCAACTTTTCTGTAAATCTAAAACTATACAAAAATGTGAAAGACATTTCAGAGATATAACTGAAAGCAACAATAAAGATCTTGCTTGGATCTTGAGTAAACCAAATAACATTTGGTGGCAATGAGAAAAATCTGAATATGAACTGTTTTTAGATATTTAGGGGTTCTTAAATATTAGGAGGCTATAATGGTATCATGTTTATAAGAAAACATCCTTATTTTCTAAAGATCCAGGCTGGAGTATTTAGAAGTGAAATGTCATGATAGCCTGAATTTCTTTGAAATGTTTAAGCAAAATTTAAAAAGCAAATATAAGATACTGTTAAAAATCTATAAAATGGATACATAACTCTCCCCAGTCTTATGAAAGCTTAGAAATTTTATTTTTGAAAAAGTTTTTAAAAAGGAATTAATCTCCACTCTTCTCTACAAAACTTGAATATTAAATGATAAGAATTAGACTTATTAGGCAATTTACCTGTACAGCAGGAAGAATACAACTTCAAAAGGTAAAGATGACAAACTAGTCAGACTGACATAATTCAAGCACAATATTTTATGATCTGTAAATGAGCTATAAAATAGGTATCTGCCCAATCAGAACTGAGCAAGAGATTTGCTGCACTGTTCAATATAGTAGCCATTGGTCACATTTAAAATTCAATTTCTCAGTCACACTAGTCACATTTCAAGTGCTTAACAGCCATGTGTGGCTACTGTACTGCATGGCATAGAATACAGAACATTTCCATCATTGCACCATTCTATCTGAAAGCCCTGTTTTCAGAAGTTTTCCTTGGGAGTTCAACAGGAGAAAAGGAAAACTTATTAAACTCTGGCAAAATATGATGGACAGTTGGTAAAGAGACATCCATGTTATTTAAACAAGAAGTGGGTTAGGAAGTAAGTAGAACTTTCAGGTTTCAGAGTTCACAGGTCTGCAGAGGAGGCTTAAAAAAAAAAAAACCTAGAAGATATGAAAACTGTCAGTACACAGGAAAGAAAGAAAATAAAAAACAACAACAACAACAACAACAACAAAACACCCTGAATGCTAGCAAGCAGAACAAGAGCCCAAGGAAAAACTCCTCAGTCTGGGTGTCTCTTTTGCCTCAAAAAAAAGAATAAATATATACGTATCACTAAACATTAAAATGGCTAAGGCCTAGGGTCAGAAGTAACTGAGAAGAACAGCATTCAGCCAGGTGTGCAGCTGTAATAAGATGCAGTTTTTTCAAGAACATGAGAAAAGGGAGAACCAGTCCCTGTGCTTGGTAAGCTACCATTGCCTCAATTTCTCAATGTTCAATATCTTAAACCTTTTCAGAAAAGAGTATACAACTGTAAGATGAATCCCCAACTCCAAAAATGTGTGAAAACACCAAAGAAATTATATTGAAATAAAAAAATACAGTATATTTTTTAAACTTCAGCATTACTAGATTCAGAAATCCAAGTTAAATGCTCATCGTTTTTTAATGCTTTAAGCTTTGTTTTTCCTGCCTTGATTCTGAAAATACACTTGATTTGGTTGTAAATGCAGCAAACAGAAAAGGGAAGGACAGCATCCATCCTTGCTTGAGGGGGAGTAAGGCATGCTTAGGTGCTACATGAAAGGTTAAAGTGATTCAACACACATCAAGCACTTCCAACAGTGTGGGAGCACATAAGCACTCAATATTTTAGGGATTTCTGTCTCTTTAGTTATCTTGTTCTGGGACTATGGCATCATGACATAGACTGTTCTACAATGGATTGGTTTGAACATCAGGCTACTAATGTTACATACTCAAACCTTACCTGGCCCAATTTGCTTGTTCACACACTCCTAAAGACAGAATGGGAAAACCCTGACATATCAAGGAATCAGGAAACCTAGCGGTGTTGAGTCAGCATCTTAATATACATTAGTGACCAAACTATGAAAGTATTGTTAAGAGGACCAAATAGGCCATAAATATACTTTATCCAATAGTATATATTTATTAAGGGCAAAAAATGATAGCGTAAGACATACACCCAAATAAAACCACGATATTTTTCAATCCCCAATTCTTCAACTAGCTAAAAATGACTCTCCATTAGCACAAAGGCTCTCTCAAATAGTTCAGTAAAAAAGGTATATATAAAGGCAAAAAAGGACAAATCAAATATAGTAAATTGATTAATATGAACAAAGGGTATATATGGGAATTCTTTGCACAATCATTTGCAATGTGTTTGTGCCTACAAACACATGATTAAAGAAGTAATAGGTTTGCTTTGAGCCTAGTAATTTCAAACAACAGGTCTCACATCTGATCAGATAGGAATAAATTCATAGGAAATTGGCTTCTCTATATTAGTAAGTATATCGGAGAAGTCTGTTCTCTAATAAATGATCAATAAACTTGTAACAGAACTCATTTACCAGCTGTATCAGCTAAAAATCAAAATGAATTAACACTTGTGTTTATGACAGCATTACTAAGGACATATGTTTCATAATTAGTGCTTGGCTTTACACTTTCCAGATCCTTCCTCCTTGTTTCCTCTGAATAGTGACAATGTAAAGGAAGTACACATGACCTACTGTATTTCAGATGAAGCTATTTTGTAAGTGTTCTACATATAGTTTCATTTGCCTTTGCTGTAAGAGTCTTGTATCTTCATAAGGACCTAAGAGTTGTTACCACTACAGAGTTAAGAGGTCAATAATTTTAGAGACCTGCTAACACTTGGATGTCATTATGGTACCATTAATCTCCCAATATGGGTGTAAGTATGTGCTTAGAAGATTTGGTTAACTTCCTCTCCCAAGTATTTCACTCAGCATAATTTCCTTTAAAAGCTCCTGAATATTCTCTACCTTCTTTTTCAATCACAGTGAAAAAAAATGCTGACAGCAGCCACTTCACCGAGCCCTTCCTGAAACCTAGCAGAATGTCAAATAAAGCTGCAGTTGCTGTATTCCACCGGAAATGAAGAAAATGCTGAGAATGCAGCATTCCTTTAGTTCTTCCATCAACAGGATACTGGCTATTGTTTTCTGTGGGCTCCACAGATTTCAAGCAACAAATCAGAATGCCTTTAACCCTTGCTGACCCCACACTTAAACATATAGATTTGTTTCTACTTCATGTTCACCTTTGAGAGAATCACTGTCTCTTAGAATTTTTGACTCTGGTCACTAAGTCCAAACTGTAAGCAATATATTCAGGAAGGAACCACAGTCAGAGCCAGGGACTGTAAGACTGGCTTTGGTAAACTACCAAGAGACTATAAGAATTTTTCCTACTTATAACCAACTGCTGATTGGAAATTTTTAGAACTTTAAATTTCACTCATTCTTTCAAAATAATCCAATAATTATTATAGATGAATTATTAGATCAATTAATTCAATTCTGACCAAGCTTCAGGGGACTATAGGAAAGTTTTTATGCCCCAAATCTTGGAAGTGGATATGACTTTCCAAGATTATGTCCTTTCCTGTGTAAATGCCATTCAGTAGCTACAACAGATTTAAGGTGGGGGGGGGGAACGGGTAAAAGGGGGAAGTACAGCCAAATCTACCTTTCAGAGAATCAGAAAAGAGGCTTACTTTGAGAGTTCAAGATTATACTTAGCGCCAACTTAACACAAAGACCTTCACAAGATGATGAATGCATCCGGGCAGACACCAAGGGCTTGGCTTACTGGTATGGAAAAACCAAAACGTCTGGTCTCCTTACTATTAAAGCTATAAAGATTCCAAGGAAACTTCACTCTGACACACTTTCCCAAAGACCTCACAAAATATGTATTTAAGTGGCAGCCCGGTGTTAACGTTCAGTTCAACTCCATCCTACTGCACATAATCATGGATTTTTCTAGTCTACACCAAGAGACCTGTCAGGAAATTAGACAACATATATACTCTATCACTAATTTTTCTAGTTAGATCAATCATTCCAAGCATGATCAGCCTACCAGGTACTACAAGTTATAAGACTAGAACCATTTTATTTTACAAATGAGTCAGTAGAATATTTTCCTGTGAACTTAAATACCATAAATAACATTTTCAAATGAGTGAATGAAGTAACAATCAGCATGAGAAGTTTCAGGTTATCTCAAAATCATTTAATATTAACAAATTGAGGGAGTTCAAAGTAACATTAAAATGATTAAATGACTGATTTGTTCTCAGTTAAAGACTATTGAGCATCTATTACTTGGCAACTTAACATCAATTCAATATTGTAAGTACAATTTTTGTGTAAAATTACCTCCTTTGTGTGAAACTTCCCCAAGCTTTTTGGCATGAGGAACCAGTTTCATGGAATACAGTTTTTCCACAGTGGAGGGCAGGGTGGCTGGCAGAGCTCAGGCTATGATGCAAGCAATGGGGAGCATCAACTTGGCTGTAAATATCCATGCTCACCACTCACCACCTGCTGTGTACCCCCCTTTCCTAAATTTCATGAAAGACCACTTTTCCCAGGGATTGGGGACCATAGTCGGATTATAACTGACTTGTCATCACTACTGAGAAAACCAGTAAGGGGGAAAAAACAGGTTTTAGTCTCAGAGGGTCTTGGGGAGTCTAAATTGTAGCTCATGTCCTCTAAAAAGAGAGAAAACACATTCCATCTCAAAAATTATAGACACTACTTTACCAACTGAAGTTTAGTGTTAAAAAACTAAGATTACCTTGATTATTTTTTGGTCAGGGAGAGGGTGTGCACTGGATGCTTGTAGTTTTTTGTTTTTTTTTAATTCATGGTACTAAAACTTCCTCAGGCCTGTTCCAAACACGAAATCCTTTTAATCTTGTTTCTTTCATTAGAAAAGCTTTTCTTCCATTGTCTGAAAACAGCTTCCATTCCAATTATTTTTGGTTTCTATAATTCTTTCATTTATAACCTATCACACACACTTTAATCTGGATTTACTTCTGAATTCAAAATTTAAAAAAAAAATCTTCAAGTTATTCTGCCTTCCACATTGCTGGTTCATTCCACAGAGACAATTCTGCTCTTAACTCCTTCAGGACCAATTGTTTCTGTATATTTTTTGTTATTACAACCCATTATCTCCATGGGTCTTTCTGTTCCTTTTATATCAACTTTTTCGGTATGCCACAGATGATGCCAACAGTTTTCTTAAGTTTTCTTCTGGTTTCAGTAGAAAAAACTTTATTTCTTCAGGTCTCTTCCTAGCACTGTAGTTCTCCCAGTAACCACATCACTTAAACAATTACTGAGCAGCTACTGTGTGCTAGACACTATGCTAATACACACAGAATTCTGTAATAAACTTGACAGTTCCTTCCACTCACTGCTTAAAAGGTACACAGCAATTAACAATGGTGCCATGAAGTTATGATTCCATTTATGTGAAATACCCAGAATCCATAGAGACAAAAAGCAGATTAGCAGTTGCAAGGTGATGGGAAGGAGGAGGGAAACAGACTGCTTAATGGGTATGAGGCTTCCTTTTGTGGTGATAAAAAGGTCTTGCAACTAGATACAAATGATGGTTGCACAACACTGTGAATGTACTAAATACCACCAAATAAATTCTCTTTAAAACGGTTAACTTTAGGTTATGTGAATTTTATCTTAAAAAAAAAAGCCTTTGGTGCTTCGAACTATAAACTCTTAGGGATTAGATACGCTTAATTTATAATTCAAGTAGTCATTTCACTTATAAAGACATTTAAAATTATAAAATTATTGGCTTGGAAATTGTTTGCTACTCCTCACATTTCAGAAACCATTTTATTTAAACTCTTCATATGAGTTGTTGACATTAGTGTCTTCATTAGTACGGAAAAGTCATCTTCATTCCAAAGTGCTTTTTAAAAATTTGTTGCAGTGCAATCATACATGGTGCAATTTTATGATATGCCTCAAATTTCCATTTGCATATTAGGAGAGTTGTTTTTCACTTGTCTTTGGGTATATTTAATAAATTTGTGATCTCTAGAATCATACCCCTAATGGACTGTTTTTCAATTTAAAACATTTAATTATAACATTCAACAGTTCCAATTGTGAGGCCATATACAGAAGAATTGTTAGATGTGTAAAATTTGCCTCTCACCTATGGTAGCCTTTGCCAAACAGCATTTTGGTGTTCAAAACCGAAGTGACTGTGATAAGACACAATACTATGGAAACTCAGTAAAGCTTTTAATAAGGAAACTTTTTCCTAAAGGATATTTATGGTTAAAGGGAAAAAAAAAAAAAACCCGCCTTAGGTTTGCATAGTTCGATATGGCTGAATATAGAGTATTACAGAGAGTGGGGAAAGAGATGGGTTTTGCAAATATTTTCCCTATAGGTTTTTTTTTTTTTCATTATTCATCCTTAAATGAGATCTATCCAAAGTCAGCTGTTTGCCAAGCAGAGCATAAATGGATAGTCTCACTTCACTCTGTCCCCTTTGGTGGTTTTTTAAGCCACCTTTCTCAGATGAGCAGCTGGTCAGAAATAAATGAGAGCAATTCTCAATCCAATTCCCATTTTTCATCTATTATGATTCCCACAGTTTCAACTGAGGGTCATCAAAAACCGCAATCCCTGGGACACCCAGTGTATACTACTAGGAAGGTTCTTCCTTTCTCTACTCCAGAAAAGGACTGGATGTAGAAAATGCAAAAGAGGAAAGAGTTTGGTTTAACACCAAGATCTTGGCTTCAATAACCGGGTAGATGGTAGTTTTGTCTTTTAGTATGGCACATATGTTCAACCAAGTGGACAAAGGAAGACTCTCCCAGGGTATAGGGGAAGAACTAATATTTGAGTGTAAGGGTTAAGTATGATTCTATAAACACGAACACAAGCTGAAATAATCAAATAAAGCCCAGATTAAACATTGAGACATTTTCCAGAATAGCACACTTCAGAGCTTACATTTTTTAATGTGACAAAACATGGTTTTAATGGATCTGGCTCCTATTCTTTCAGAAATAACCATTAAAACCTGCTTTACTTCAGAACTTAAATCTTTATTTACTTAACAATTCAGAATAGGAAGTACCAATATTGCTGACAATTCTGCTCCAAAGCACAATCCTACAAGTTTGTAACCATTTTCTACCATTATACTACTCAAAATGAGCAAGCATATTCTACTCCTACCTTCCTTTCCTACCACCTTTAAACACAAATGTCTTCCTTTAGTTTCTATTTCAAGTTTATCAGTATAAACACGAAAACATGCATTTATAATAAAACAGAAAGCGGAAGTTTCTTGCATTCACTAGTGGCTTCGGACTGGGATACATTCACTCTTGTCATTAAGGAAAAGTCTATAGAAAAGTTTGAGAAATTCAGCCCTATGAGAAGGATGCAGATAATCCTAGTTACAAGTTAACCTGATCCCAATCATTCTGTACAAGTTTCCACAGGGAACTTAGATAAAGCCCTTTAGAAAACTATCA
>NW_012148452.1:1693686-1728453 GCF_000956105.1 Propithecus coquereli
AAATATTGCCCTAAAAACAAACTAGAATACTAGAATCAAAGAACACCATAGTATAGATACAACTGTGGTATATTCTGTAGTTCTAATTAAACAGACCATTTACCAAATTAGGCAATGTGCCAAAATGAAAGAACAAATATTAAAAGTCTAACTGTCCACTAGCTGTGTGACTCTACAAGTTACCTGCTATAAACTTTACTTTCCGTATCTGTAAAATAAGGCTAACCCTACTTATCTAAAGGGATTCTCTTGCTACTTAAACGAGATAATGAACATAAAATATTTAACAAAGTTCTTGGCACACAGTAGGTGATCAAATAGCTATACATGGCCAATGTATTTTGATTTTGTAGATTAGATTTCAGGACAATTAAGATTTGATGATAGTTCTTCCCCTGAAAGAAAAAAAAATCTTGTGTCTTCTATAACCCAAAAGGAGACTCACCAAGTATAAGTCTGACAGATGGGTTTTGCATAATACATTCAGATCCAAGCTTTCAGCCATCCCTTGAGTTAAGAGCATTAGCCACATGCACTTGGCCAAGAAAGGGGGAAATTAGATACCTAGAGCTGTAAACTTTGCTATGGCTCACAAGACAGGTGAGCCATATGATTTTACGAAGTAGCTTTAGCATGGCACATACGCAAATGAATTTAGAGAACCAGGCTCATTGTAACAGAAAGGACTAAAACATCAGCTATTAACTTACTTTCCATTTAAGTGAGAATATTCATTTCAACACTACCACCTTGAAAGAAGACATATATAATAACACTAATAAAGGCCTGACTGGCACTCCATATGGATATTTCATTATATATGATTCATCAAGTTTTTCAAATGGGTTTAATCAAGGAACACTAATTAAAAATACACCAGTGGCACACAATGAGAACTCATGGAATAAAAGGTTAATTAAAATTTTAGTGGAGGCAGTTTCAGAGCATGATCAGTTTTATATCATATTAATATTTGTATTAAATTCTGCACAATATCAAATGTTCAAATACATAAATGATCCACAA
The DNA here is from genome assembly GCF_000956105.1 of Propithecus coquereli. Lineage (NCBI taxonomy): Eukaryota > Metazoa > Chordata > Mammalia > Primates > Indriidae > Propithecus > Propithecus coquereli. The sequence continues at coordinate 1,694,713 of NW_012148452.1, forward strand.
TCAAGTTGACAATATCATGGTTGGAATGGTGTGTGGACAGCCTTTGCCAAAATCAATGCAAATAAGAATGAAAGGTACAGTCCGTCTTGTTTACCACTTTGTCCCTAGAGTCTAACACAGTTCCTGATATATAGTAAGAACTCAAATCTTAGGTGAATGCACTAACCCCAAATATTTATAAACCATAAAAATCTAGTTCTGCAAATGACTACTCTATCATTGATTGAGATACCTGAATAAAACATACTACACAAAATACTACATAGCAAACAATTAATGCTCCTGAAGTGCATTAATTATTATCAAGTACTTCCACATACAAGATCATAGTAACTCTGTGAGGTAGTACGCCTTAATAGAGAAAAATCAACACAGGTTACTGTTTTCTCCAATATGGAAGTCACAGGCTACATATGATACTGAGCACCTGAAATGTGGTTACTGTGACTAATTTTAAAGTTAATTAAAATTTAATAACTGATAATTGATTCAATTATTGGAAAACTTAAGTATGTTAGGAATCACTGATATGCAAATCTACTTTTCTAACTATAAATTTTATGAACTCTAAATACAGATCATGTATTTCCAACAAAAACGGGGTGGGAACTGATATGTGCTCTATGTATAAAATACACACCATATTTAGAAAATTCAATACACAAAAAGAATGTAAAATATCTCAGCAAATTTTATACTGACCACACACTGAAATAATATTTTAATGTAACTGAGTATACTCAGTTAAATAAAATATATTAAAATTCCATGTGTCTACTTTTAACATGGCCACAAGAAAATTTAAAATTACCTATGTGGCTCGCATTTTTTTTCTATTGGACAGCACGGGTCCCAACAACCCCCAAACCTCTGCTCTGTCCACTATACTACATTAATCATCTTTTAATAAACAGAGAAAAGTCACTCCTCTGAACCTAAGTCCAACAGAAAAAAAGCACACTAGGATACCGTACAGCTTCTCCTCTTAAGGCCAATTATTCCATTTATTTGAAATATTTTGCATCAGAAGACCCAGGTACAAATACCATTTTGACACTGTTCCCAATACTTGGAGTCTCTTTCTTCACTTCTTAGGCAATGAGTGAAGATCTGAAAGTACCCAGCCACAAATCACAGCACATAACAGCATCTCAAGTACACTGCCAGTTGTCATTCATCACCATCACTTTCCAAAAGCGACAGCATTCAGCTAAAACTTTTGAATAATGAATGCTTTAATTTTAGCTAACAAAATGTTCTAAAACACACAATAATTTATCTGAGTGGTCAAATGTTCAATCTTACAAAGCACATCAGTATCGCCTATAATTGTATATTCCAATGTTGTAGTCAACTGCCACATACAGCTATTTACCTTCAAATTAATTAAAAAGAAATAAAAGAATTAGGTTCCTCAGTCATAAAAGCCACAATGCAAGTGCTCAATATCCCTATGTGGCTAGTAGACATTTCCATAATTGAAGAAAGTTCCACAGGACAATAACTCCCAAAGAACAAAAACCACATCAGTAACTCTGACAGAAAAAACAGCTTGTTAAATATAATTCAAATATACCATATAGGATTAAATAAAAGCATTGAAAAATAATTTTGCCAAGGTGAGGAATAAATGTCAACAGACCTTTTAAAACCAAGATACCCATTCCAATTATGGTCAGAAACAATTGTTCCAAGAGCAAACTACCAAGGTTCCTAAAATCATGAATTTCACTGCACATTAAAATAAAAATGACTGTGGTTCTACAGACACACCATTCTATGCCTTCAATTATTTCCTAATCAAAGTGAAAGCATTTTCATCAAAATTAACCACACCTATTTAAGCTAAGTTGGCTGCTAAGAAAATCCTGAAAATTATGATGTATCTTGAACTTGGAAGCTATTCCCAGGCTAGACTGCAGCATAATTCTAGGCAGTATCTCGTACAAACAGTGCAGCTAAGCACATAGCACATTCCAGTACATTACTTTTTCTTTGCAAACCAAAATAACCATGGGAAGAACCCATTCAACTCAACAACACATTCCATGCCTGCATTTATGGATCAAAGGGCAAAGAAAAGGGTGGGGAGATTTTTAATTAAAGACCCAAAGAACCCAGGAATACAATGGACTGTGTCAACTGTCATACAGATACTTAATTTGCCAAAAAATTGAGAATTGCAGGCAACATTTTACACGTAGCCTAGGATTTTTTCAGAATCTGCAATTCTAACAATGTCTTGTCTTGCTCAAATAGGCACTCATCTGTTGACTGCTATCAGTCTAAACATCCTAAAAAAGAAAAAAACCTTCAGAACTTAAAATATTAACATTCATTTGCTGCTGTTCCAAGCCTTGATGACAGATCCTTCCGTTGGCCAATGTAGTTAAAGGGTATAAAAATAAATTCATTTACAGTTCACCTTTTGAAGTTTCACAAGCTAACACTATACTCATACTTAAGTTCCTCTTCCCCTCCCCCCCAGTTTTCCTAATTGTTTTAGAAAATTTTCTGCTACTTAGCGAATTGGCAGAGGCTCAGAGGTGAAAAACCCAAGATGCCAATTAAAATAATCTTTATTAATTTTAAAAAAGGGAGGAGATAATGTGAAGTCAAGAGATATCCTCAAAGAGTTTGGTGATTTGGGCTTTTTGTGCAATTAATTATTATCAGCTGGAGCATACCGTCATACCAGCTAAGCTTAGGTTTAGGCATGACATAGCACTCCAAAAAATATAACTAAACTTTTCAAGTATATTTGCAAAGTTGCTTTATACCCAAAATCTTCGAATTATGTGATAAGGAAATGGCTTCACTCAAGTATTGGAAAAAACCCTGAATCATTTAGCAATTAGACCTGTATTAAATCTGTCTTCCATTAGTGACAAGGTTGGATTCCAATCTTTGGGATCACTATCATTAAATTCTTGTCTCCTCTTTAATAGAAATGAAAAGCTATTACTCAAACCATCATTGGTCAACAAATAAGGTTTACTAGTTGGCTACACATCTGCCATGTAGAATAAACAGCAGCTGTACCTGCTTCTCTTGTGTATGGTTTACAAACATTTGTTTGCAGGAAGATATTAGTGTGAGGACAAGCTCATGTTTTTCCCTGTACACTCAACAATACCCTAACCCTCCATATTCATTTGCCACTCTACTTTAACAGAGATAACCACAGCGATTAAACTTGGATTGATCATAAAAATAACTTCTCCATGTCCACTCTGTCACTTAGCATTTTTAACCTTTTGTAAAATAGTGTTTTTACTGTCAAGGTCTATTCCGTCAGATGTGTTATTTGAAAACTATAAATGACTAAAAAAACTGCATTATTTAATTCATTTTGTGGGTAAAGATTTATTATTCTTTAATTTCAAGCCGTAAAGAATTCCTTGCTAGTGCAAGCAAATGTGATAACACCTGTAAAGAAATATGAAATTATGTTACTCATATCCTGAATATTAAACCTTTTTATTAACAAGAATCCTTTATGTATGTTATACCAATAAGAGAATGTAAATAAAATTGCCTTCAATGGTAGAGTCCAATAGGTCACTAATATTAGTGTCATATCATACTGTTATGAAATCAGCCCTTCAGAAAATGAGCTGAGGCAGGCTTAAGGGGATATTTGAAAAGAAAGCAAATTAATATGAATAAATTATTTCAGCTAAAGTAAAAACCAGGATTGAAGAACCACGAAAATTAGAGGCTCTGAAGAGACTTAATTCAGTAAAACCTTCTAGTGGTCACCTGCCTAGGCTGGCCATTGGCATGCTGCCAGATAGGACAGTATGCTGCCTCCAGGATAAGGAACTGTGGGGAAGAACTCTAGAATCTACTAAAGGGAAGCTAGTTACCTATAACCCTGCAGTCTCAGAACAGGTGTGCTCTATCCCGAGGGCTCTGTTTAATTCCATGCAATCCTGAGGATGATAACTCACATCAATCCCACAACTACCTGCTAGACTCCAGAAGACCTCAAGATAACCTCTGGTAACTCTTTCCCACCTTCTAGAACCAAAGGTGAGGAGAAGGGATTAAGAGCCACATCATTCCCAGAGAAATCAAGAAAGGGGGAAAAAAAGCGAGTTCCCCTAGGGGCCTTAACCCCACGCACTCCGACACTGGCATTGCCCTAGGAAATGCATTCCCCCATTCTACCCTCTTTCTGTTCCTTCAGTGACCTTCTGTCCCTACTGCCTCGGGGAAGGCAGGAGACAAGCCACCGCCGTTCCCCCCACCCCCCACCCCCGGGAAAGGTGCCTTTCTCCGTGGAGAGCCGCAGAGAGAAGAAAAAAGGTTGCTCCTCCCCAACCCACCCGCCCCACAACTCCTGGGTGCAGACACGATGGGGGAAAGAGGAGAGCAATGGAAGGTGACAGCCCTGCTTTGGCCCAGGGGGTGATGAGACTCCTTACTCTGAGAGACTCACTGAAGAATCCTCCCTCCCACCTCTCTACCCAAATGAATGAAGTGAATAAAATGGGAGGGGTGAATTAGTACGCCCAATTCTTGGCCATCCAGGAAGCAAGACAGAGAGGCCTTCGGACCCAGGCCTGGCCTCACAGCCCTCAGCCCTCTACACTCCGACGCTCGTCCTTTCCATACAAGCCACATCATTTAACCCTTTAAGCTAAGATAGCGCCCCCTCCTCCATCTACCCCAAACACGGATATACGCTCCCCACCCCCCGCCAGACCCTAGCCTGCCCGGGCCCAGACTCTAGCTTCTTCTTTCCTTCCTACACCCTCTCCACAGCCCTCACCAGCCCGGGCCCGGCCGCACCTGGAGATGCTCCTGAAAACGAATTGGCAGAATCTGGGCCATGGCGCTGTCGGGGGGTATGGTCTCCTCCTGTCACTGGGGCTGCGGGGCAATTGCTGCCCGGACTCTCCAAGGGAGAGGAGGAGAAGGGGAGGGGGGAGGCTGGGCTCAGCAGGATTCTCTCCGGGGACGCAGGAAACTGGCAGGCAGACGAAAGAGCTCGGGCCGGGGGCGGAGGCTCCAGGGGCCGGAGAGCCGCAATGGCGGAACCGGGCGCAGCGCAGACTCCGGAAACGGCTGAGCCCTGCGGAAGGATCCCAGGGACAGAACTCCGCCCAGTCGCCTCACGCCCTCCGCCTTATGTACCCTTCCGCGGGGCGCCGCGCCGCGGCCGGGCGCAGGAATTCGGGGCGCAGTGCGGGGAGAGCCTGGTTTACTGATGCGGCACGAGGACAAATAGAGAAACTGGAGGGACTACTTTTTTAGACTCATCACTTTCCCCAGTCTCTAGCTTTTTCCTCCCTCCCCCACCTTTTTTTTTTTTTGCATTTTGCCACATCATGCGACTCTGAGAGACCGGCGTCATTTCCGTAGGCGCTTTAGGTCCCACCCACGTACTTCCAGGTGCACGTGATGCTCATAGGGAAGGGTCGGCTGATTGCTGCCAGAATGGAGAGCGGGTTTTGTGGAAATCAGGTGTCTCCTGGGACTGAGGTGGCTGTTGGGCCACCTTAAGGCATGGCGGGTGCTGCTCCCTTCCCCTGCGGCCCCTGACTATTTCGACTGAGCCCCTTGCGAAAAGGACGTGGCGTGGGCAGATGGGCCCAGCCTCCCGCCCTCTCCGTGACTCAGGGAAACGGCCCCGCTGCAGAGCGCTCCCTTGGCAGCTGGCTGCAGCACTCCTCCCCCGCCTAGTTTCATACAGTGGGTGGTTTCTTATATCCCTGGGAGGGGGGAGTGAAATGGGGTTGAAAATCCTCCCTGCCCTTACACACGCCCTTCTGACGGTTAGACAACCTGACGCGCGGATTCTAAGTAGAACCAGCATTCACTTCGGGTGTTGTTAGAAAATTAGCTCAAAGGACAGTGAAGGCCATTTATGAGGTATTTCAAGCTGGCCTTACGATAGCTTTTCTTAACGTTTCTGCGGACATTTTGGCAGACATGTATCGGCCTAGCTTAGTAATGTGTCTGATGAAGAATTTGAGTAGCATAAATAATGTTAAGTGATTGGACCAAAATTGTTGCAGGAGGATTTTTTAGTCACATCAAATTTATGAGTCTCAAAATTTCCATAAGGAGGGTTGGCAAAACATCAAGGTTCTTGGAGGAAAGGGATTAACTATGAGCCGTGTATTTCAGTGGGGACCACCTCAACGTTGCCTGTAGGTTAACAGTGTAGGCTACGGCGCTTCAAAGCTAGAGCATCGTATCTTCTAACAGCACGAAGGTATCTATGGCATTCATTATCAATTAATAAGCTTCCCAGTACTTTCTTGCTAAAGTATAAGCTGTAATAATATTTCATAATAGCACCAATGAAGGATGAAAGAATTTGGTTCTGTACCTTTTTCATCTTTATAAGAGATGTGATCCACCCCCATCTCCCCCCACCCCCGAAAGAGCTCCAGAAAAAAGCACCTCAAGTCCACGATAATTTTTTTTGGTGCCCTTTTCAGTTGAAGAACACAAAACCCTATTGGGTATATAATAATTTTGTGTGTTAAGCAGTTTTGCTCAGAGTGAGAAGTCTGCTTAATCATTTTAGTTGCTTGTAGTGTTTTTCCCAAAATATTTACTATGTTTCATATACTGAGGATGAGAGAAGAATCTGGCAGGAAAGGGAAAGGGCAGACACTGCAAAGAAAAGCTTAGCCACCATTTTCTAAGAGTGAATATGCTTCGTTTTACATTGTTAACGCCAAATACTGAAGATGCTTTGTGTTCTCCAACATTTGAAATGACCTTTCTAATATCAGTCTAATAGGTGCTTTAAGTCCTTTTTGGAAATACACAAATTCTAAATTAAAATCTTAAGGAAGTTACTGTTTTTTATTATAGTATTGTAGTAGCTTAATCAGGTTACATTTCAATCTCAGAATCTGGGATACAAGAGCTATATCATCAATGGGTTACTGAAATTTATTAATAAGTATCTTGCATTTTCATATAGACCCTGCAACTTTAAGTACATTTAGAATACCCAAAGCAATTGATTTTTAACTTAGATATTTGATGTGCAATATCTAACCAAAAAGTGCACTCAGGTTCTGTTTAAAGTGACTGCTGTGTCATCACACATAGAAATCTAATGAATGCAATGTTCTGAGAAATCATTTAGGGAGAAGAAAAATAGATTATGATATTCTGGATCCTCATCACTGACCCTTCAAATCAATAAATCCAAAATTTTTCAAGAGAAAAAAAAGTCCAGATTAACCTTAAAAAACCAAAAACCTACCTATACTTTTTTAAAAATCTATAATTTGGGTGGGGTAGTAAGAGACGTTTTTTGTGGGAGTATGCTGTTCTTGCTAATGGTGTAGGGGCAGGAGAAAGGTTGTCAAGCCCTGTTAAGTTACCTAAGCAGTACCTTAATTTCATTATTTTCAGGCATTACCTTAAATTAGAGGGGAGAATAGATAAGGTAGTAAACCAGAAAACAAGTCCTACATTCTAGAATGTTTTTTTCTATGATATAATAATCTAAAAAATCTAATCAAATACTCTAATAGTCTTAATAGGACTGCTATGAATGAATCATTCTGGCTTTTGGTTTCATGAAATGTTTTAGCAAGGCAGCCACGTTAATAAAATAAATGGCCAAGTTCTTTCAGTTTGAAACTATTTTTGTCAGAATGTTCATCAACAGTAGGTCCTTGTCATGAGTCACAAAAACTACATTGAGTAGCAAAAATTACATTGCTTGATCTGTTATTTTGAGGAGTGCCACCTTCTCAAAACCTTATACAAGAAACCTATGTGCCACTAATTTTATGCCTTATAACAGTAACTATGATTACCCCCAGTGGAATGAGACCTCAAAAAAACTCTTTCACTGCAGGATTCCTCTGCAGCTGTTCATGTTCAAGCAGCCATGGCACTAAGGTCCCTGACTTTTAAAAATTTGATCTTTTAAAAACAGCTTGAATTAGCTGCATTGTGAAAGTCACAAAGCAAAGGCACTTCTCAGATATTCAGAGATTAATTTTAAATCAGAACTTTTAAACTAATCCATTGTACCAAATATTTACAATTCAGATTTTAACAAGCCATGAAAGACATACTTTAGTATTACCCAAGTAAGATACCTGGTTTTGCCATTTAAACAACTTTGAAACATCTCCCTAAGGCCATTGATAGAAATCCCAGTGAGATAAGACTGACTACATCTTTATGTTTTCATGCAAGATAAAGAACAGCAAAAAGATAAAGACCTGGATATCAAATGCCAGTAAAAAAAATGTCCTGTATAAGGCATTGACTATAAGCAAGGCTTCCCCTCAAAAATGAAAAATGAAGGAAACATTTTCAAAGCAAGAAAAAAAAATTAATGGCCATTTTATTTCAGTATGAAATGGACTTGAGCTTATACTCTTAACATCATTCGCTAGTCAGGTTTGTATTAAACCTTTATATATTTATATAGACAAGTTTTGTAAGGTATCATGGATGGCAAGATCTATAGTTAGATCTATAGTTAGTCTTTACCCTGTATCAGCATTGAGCATATTCCAAGTGAAAAGGCAAAACCAGTCCTGTAGGGATTCAACCTGGAATGCAGTCACGTTATATAGGCCCCTCCCATGTTTTCTCAAGATTAAATCAGATCCCCGCAGAGGAATGGAGTGGTTCATGACATTACCTTAAAAAGTCATCTCACGAAAGTTGGTTTAAATATAGCAATTCACAGAACATTGTGGACAGAAAAACCCAGAAGCATTTTAACTCTGATGATCAATAGAGGGTTAGATGCCAAGTAACAGTCTCTTTCACATGCAAAAACAAAAGTCACAAGAAGCTCTGTAGCTCACAAGATCTATAAAATCTTATATCAATGAAGATGAGAGTGTGGAAACGGCTGTTAAGGGCTTTTTTATTTTCCTATTTCTAAATATGTAGAACTCTGTTTTCACCCCCTAGAGTTATCACTGTTACCGGTTCAAAGCAAAACATGACCCACAAACATTTTCCCTTAGCAATTTTGAAGTTTTGTTATACTCTAGGGATAGTTCTGCTAGTAGCAATGCACATTTGTAGCCTTGTTAATGGTAGTAAACTCTCATTTTCCTCAGAATAGTTAAGGACTGACACTTGATAAACAAAGTTTTGGTTAACTCAATACTAACAAAGTTTCAAGGAATTATTATCTAATGTTCTTCAACAAACATTTTTCAGTACCTACAATATAAAATTAAATAATCAATGGTAAATTCTTTGTAAAGACTTTTTGAAAAAAATTGATATGGGCAAAGCAATTCTGAATCTTGAAGCCCTCAGGTTCATTGCAGTTAACAGTTTTTGTATAGTACTCCTGCAAATGTAGCCTGATCTGAATATGTACCAAACCTAGGACACACTAGAATTTACTTTTTTTAAAATGCCTTATCTTGTCATGACTGTTAAAAGTATATTATTATGTAAAAAACAAACCAAACATCTGGTTATTTCCTTTTCCTGGTTGCTCATATTCCAAATAACTTTGAGTTTAGGGTTCTATGTATAGAACCATACAACTACTATTCATTCTGTAACACTCCAGTGATGAAAAATATATAGCATTCATATGAGCCTACCTCATATTTATTGATTTAGATTTTATTTTTCTTTTCTGAGCCAGCCCCATTAGCACCGAGAAAAGTTCTCTAGGTTAGTTCCACTGGCCACTGACCACTAGGGATCAGTAGTTCCAAATACAAGTAGTCTCTCCTTATTTACTGGGGATATGTTGCAAGACCCCCAGCGAATGCCCAAAACCGCAGCTAGAACCGAACCTTATACAGTATATACCTATGATAATGTTTAACATAAATTAGGCACTGTAAGAGACTAAATAATAATAAAATAGAACAATTATAACAACATACTGTAATAAAAGTTACATGAATGTGGTCTTGTTCTGTCAAAATATCTTATCATACTGTAGTCACCTATTTTTGGACCACAGTTGAACACAGGTATAAGGAGGGTCTACTGTACAAAGTTTTCTACATGGTGAAAATAAAAACTAACCTGATAAAGACAGCTCTTACAGTCTATATATTTTAGTTACTGTCTAGCTGGGCCACCAGATTAGATGTGGAAATGAGATTAAATTAAAATTCCATTTCTTTAAAGAGCACTAAATAAAGTAGCAGACTAGCACATAAAGGCACACTATAAAAGGAAAACTCCAGCCCAAGCTGACTTTAAAATATTTCTACCTGCAAGAATAAGTAGCACTCAAATCATTCTTCATTTGACCTACTTAGTGTTAACCCAAGATACAGACCACACATTGCAAAACACCCTTCTTGAGGTGACACTGATAATCGTTCCATTGTTTAACTCTGGTTCCTCTCCCCAATCACACAAATTCTCACTTTTTGTTTCAGTCCAAGTCCTACTCTTCCTTGAAAACTCAGCTTAAAATTCATTTACCTTATTACTCCAGTTATTATAGCATTTATTGACTGCACCACCCATTTAATTCGAAGCCTCAGCTAACTTATGCTGTTAGTAATGGAGTTAGCACAACAATCATTTATAAATACATCCCATATGCAAAGCACCATACTGGGTCCTGGGCTGTATTTTAGCTTAACTTATCTCATTTCCTTTATTTTGGCTGAGAATCAAGTAATAATATTATTAGGTCAGAAAAACATGGATATTTTATCTGGACAAGTAAGGTGATTAATTATTTTCTTTGAAAAATCTTTAACAGTTTCACAAGGGAATTTTATATTATTTATATAATATTTATTTTAATTTTAAAGGAACAGCTAACAAATCATAGGATTACTCTGAAAATCTTTCGGAAATATTAAAATTTATTGATTTCTGATATTATGCTCAGTCCCATCGTCTCTGCTATGAAGAAAAGAAAAAGTAAAAACCAGAAAAAATCTGACATTTTGTTAAATTAAGACCTTTTCTTGCAAATGAAATGTTCCTTTAAATTAGAATGGGAATGTGGAAAGCAGCTTTTCTGGATTCAAGTACAAGTGGTAAAAAACTGAAATCGAAACAATAATACTGTCATCCCTTAGTATCAGCAGGGGTTTGGTTCCAGGACACCCTCCCCAATACCAAAATCTGGTAGATGCTCAAGTCCCTTACATAATATGGGTGGTATCTGCATATAACCTACGTATATCCTCCTGTATAGTTTAAACATCTCTGGATTACTTATAATAACTAATACAATGTAAATGATATGTGAATAGTTGTTATACTGTTTTGTTTATTATTTGTATTATTTTTTATTGGGTTTTCTTTGGAATATTTTCAATCCAATCTGCAGCTGCTTCAATCTCCAGGTACAGAACACCAGATATGGAGGGTTGCCTGGATTTCCTGACGTGAAAAATATTAATATATGAAATTTGAATTTCATTCTCCATACAGTTTATTGGGGCACAGTGATATTTGTTTGTTTATGTATTATCTGTTGTTGCCTTCATACTACAATAGCAGAGTAGTTGCAACAGAGGTTGTATGGCCAAAAAGCCTAAAATATTTACTATCTGGCCTTACCAAATTCAAATCAGGTAATTTTATTATTTCCTATATACAGTTTGAACATATTGAAAAATCATTAAATATCTAAATATGCAAATTAAGATAATAATGAGGCACCTTTTTGTCTATAATTAAAATATTTATCAGGGACCATAAGGGTGTAATAAGATTGGCACTTTCTTTCTCCATTGCTGGTAGGAATATGAACAACTGGTTCATCTGTTCTGCAAAGCAGTTAAAAAGCATGTATCAGGCCGGGCGCAGTGGCTCATGCCTGTAATCCTGGCACTCTGGGAGGCTGACGTGGGAGGATTGCTTGAGTTCAGGAGTTCAAGACCAGCCTGAGCAAGAGCGAGACCCCATCTCTACTAAAAATAGAAAGAAATTAGCCAAACAATTAAAAATAGAAAAAATTAGCCGGGCATGGTGGCACATGCCTGTAGTCCCAGCTACTCTGGAGGCTGAGGCAGGAGGATGGCTTGAGCCCAGGAGTCTGAGGTTGCTGTGAGCTAGGCTGACGCCATGGCACTCTAGCCCAGGCAAGAGAGTGAGACTCTGTCTCAAAAAAAAGCATACAACAGGAGCCTCAAAAATCACTTTTACTGCTGTATAGAACTTGACTATAAGAACATTATCGCAATTTATTAAACCTTTTCCTTATTGATAGCTATACATATGTGTACTGTTTTCAAATTTTTACTATTAGAAACAATGGTATATTTATTTTAATGAATGTTGTATTTAATATTTTTATGAATGCTGTATTTAACATTTTTATGTATTATGCAATATTTAGTATCAGCAACTGATGCTAAATCTACAGAAGTCAAATTTTATGAGGAACAGAATATTTTATAGAATTTCAAAGAGTTCCTAGGATTTAAATCTAGAGATGAATTTACTGGGTTACAGGTTGTACACAGCTCCAACTTTACTAGATACTGCCAAAATGTTCTCTAAGAGCAATTTATTCTCCTACAGCAACACTTTTCAGGCATATTAACTGTTGCCAATCTGGTAGGAATGACTGGCATCTTACTGTTATTTTCATCTGTATCTCCCTAATTATTACTAGTAAGGTTCATTATCTTTCCTTATTTATCAACCATTCCTGTTTCCTCTTTTATGAAATGACTGACCATGTCCTTTGCCCATTTTTCTGTTATAACACTTGTCATACTTTCTTTTTCCTCTGTTTGGTTTAGTAATTTGAAGGTGAATTCCCATTCTTTGAAGAACAAACTCCTCCATAACCGCCGCCTTTCCTCCAAGGTTATTTCCACCGTCTTCCCTGAACTAGATCCAGCATTCCCTTGATACTACTTTTCTCACAACCCTCTCAATGGAAATTGAAAAATGGAAATTCTTTTTATCAATACCATTGCCACAATTATCTCAAAGCTGTACTGATGTCCTTCCCTTCTAACAAATCCATATATCCCACAAAATAATTCCAAATTCCACAGGCTGGCTTTCAAAGCTTTCCATAATCTTACCCAACCAACATTTTCAGCCTACTACTACTCTCCTACATATACTCTATGCATCAAGTAAGCTGGACTGTTTTCCACCCATATCAAACACCCCCTGGGAGTTTCTAATTCTCTGTCTTGATCCATGCTCTTCCTAGTACCCATCTGTTTATCAAAAATTCATCCTTCAAGGAAAGCTCTCCCTTCCAATATAATACCAACAAATAAATATAGAAAAGAATTAAGAAAAAATCACCATTTTGCAACCCTAAGAATAAAACTGGATCAAGTAAGAATTGATGATGAATCCAGATGGTCATATTTTGAGGAATATTTTACATAATTTCAAAGTATCTCCCCCCAAATTACTTAGGAATTATAAGAATAGGTTGAAGAAAAAAACACCCTAACCAAGTATAATCAAAGTCAATATAACCAATAAGGGACAAATGCCATGTACCTCCAGATGTAACATCCAAGAAAGACACTGTATCACTTATGTAGTATATTCTAGTCAAAAACGCACGACCAAGAAGAAACATTAGAGAAACCGAAATTGAGAACATTCTATAAAATAACTAGCCTATATTGTTAAATGATGTTAATTTTGGGCTGGGCGCGGTAGCTCACGCCTGTAATCCTAGCTCTCTTGGAGGCCGAGGCAGGCGGATTGTTCGAGCTCAGGAGTTTGAAACCAGCCTGAGCAAGAGCGAGACCCCGTCTCTACTAAAAATAGAAAGAAATTAATTGGACAACTAAAAATACATAGAAAAAATTAGCTGGGCATGGTGGTGCATGCCTGTAGTCCCAGCTACTTGGGAGGCTGAGGCAGAAGGATCACTTGAGCCCAGGAGTTTGAGGTTGCTGTGAGCTAGGATGACGCCACGGCACTCTAGCCAGGGCAACACAGTGAGACTCTGTCTCAAAAAAAAAAAAAAAAAAAAAATGTTAATTCTGTGAAAGACAAAGACAAACAGAGGACCTTTTCCAGATTAAAAGAGACTAAACACAATATATGATCCTCGACTGAATCCCAAACTGGAGAAAAATTCTATAAAGGATGTTATTGAAACAACTGACAAAATGTGATGATGGATTATAGATCTAGAATATATGTTTAATAAATATTTACTGAATTAAGGGAACTTTCATTCCAAGAATCCACACAGCCCCCCACACCACATCTAATGAAATGCCCTGATACATATACCTGAGAAGAGAAACTGACAGGACTAAATGATTATGTGTCTGTAGCACTAAAGATAAAAATGAACAAATTAAAATGCTGGAAAGGTAAAGAGAAACCATTGCCACTCACCTTACTTCATGGACAAAGACATGGATTTGGGTCCTCATGAGATTTTTCAATAAAGCCTTCAAGTTTCTAATATTGAACATAAAACTGTTTAGATTCCAAAGGAAAAGAGTTTACTAGAAAAGAGTTAGATGCCTATAAAAAAATTTAAATTCTTAATTTTTACACAAAATATCTAAAAACACACATTATACTGTCTTTTGAGTTTAATGACACTAATAGCTTTATTTAACAAACATTGATGACTACTATGTGCAAAGCACTATGCTAGGTGCCATGAAAGATACAAAGATGAAAAAGACATAGTCCCTGCCCACAAGGAGCGTATAATCTAGTGAAGAGACAGACAAATACACAAATAACTAGAATACAAGGCAGTAAACGAGTGGGCAAGTGCTGAGTGTGGCCTGAGTGTGATACTAGATAGCCTCAAGGTTCTAATTTGAAACACTGGTGAAATAGTGTTGGCTGCTTTGAAAATCTCATCTCAAAATAGACATAATGGATGTTAAAATGGTCCTACCCAAGCAGCTGAAGGCAGTAGAGTAGGCCAGGTGGAAGGGTTGTTTGAAAGCACTGTTAGACCTACATACGTGGTGCTGATATAAGCATGTAGGTACAGCTAAAAAAGAACGAATATATATATATACACACACACATACACACACACACACACACACACATATATATATATATCATCTGTCCTTTGGTTAATGGCTATAGCTAATGTTTTAAACAATATACTTTTATATAAAAAGGAATTTGTATAATCCCAGAAAAATCAATTTAAGGATATTAATTCAAGAAAGAATCCTGCCATAGGCAATTTTATTTACTAATTGATTTTTTTCTCTAAATATCTATAAAGCTCTGTAGCAATTAAACAGTTAGACATCTAAGTATTGCTGAGTAAAACCTCTTATGTTCAGCCTTCTGAAGGAAATGGTCACATACCTGATATAAGACTATTCTAATAGCAACAAGAAGGCCTTAAAGAGATTTAAGGAAAATAATTTTTAATACTTCAATGCAAATGGAATACACGCTGATTAAATACAAGTCAATGTTCTTTGAAAATATGTCAATGACAGCATTTGATACCAGTTAAGGCCAGCAGAATTGAAGTGAGGAAAATTACATGTATTGTCTTTCATTGGTTTCATGTACGCCTATGCCTATGGCAACCCAATCTTTTCTTTGAAAATTCCACTTAATAGTATTGATGAGCTTTGATTTATAAGCTTTGATTTGCTTTTAGCCCATAGGCTAATAACAGCTGCTGACCACTTCCTCTTGGTAGTGTTGTCTGAAATAACTGGCAAAGTAGAAACACATCTCCTGGCTGCTTTTCCTACTTCCTGAATTGGAGGGTTCACTGCTTAGCCTGTTTCCTTCAGTGTGTCACTGTGGTCCTGGGTCCTCTGCTGCTTTCTTTCAAGGAAACGAGCCCGTGCATCTGATATGGATTTGTCATCATTTCTTCTCTGCATTTTCTTTAGGACTTCTTTTGATATTCCATCTGAAAACATTACAAATTAATCCAATAAAACTTTAGGTTTGAGATTCAGTGCTAGAAATGGTAACAATTCTTAGAGAAAGAGATGCCTGAATTTTTCAATGTTAAGAAAAGAAAAAGAATAAAGAGGAAATTAAATTTTGCCCTTTCGAAAAAAGGTATAGCCTATGGTTAAAAAATTAAGAGCACTGAAGCCAGTGATTCAGAAAAATGGACCGTAATTCCAGCATGTGGTACAGTGTTACAACACTGCAACAAAACACCTAGTGGCTAACTTTTCTTAAGACTCTTCTATAATTTCCTGAGCAAAATTCTTCATCATTCTATTTCCCAGTGATGTTATGTAAGGAAAATACAATATTCTCCATCATTCAACTTCAATAAGCTTTACTGAAAAGCTTTTTGTATATGTGAGCTTATAACTAAGCTTTCTGTCCTAGTTCAGTACCACAATTGTTTATGCCTCCCAAGCAGGGACCTAATATTTCATGGAAAAAGCCCCTCGAAAAAAAGGAGTTTCTGAGGTAGTAATTCACAAAATTTTATAAACAAAAATAGCAAAGCACTGCTGGGAAGTAGTATGGCATAGTGGTTAATAATAGAACAAATGATTCACTCACCCTTTAGCTGTTTTACATTTTCCTTATTTGTCCATCTCCTCCTTGCATCTTCTCTCACTTCACGCCGAGCCACACTGCTCAAATCATGTGCATTAAATTCATGCAACTTGGGTAACAAGTCTCTCACCCATTCATAACGAATTGGACACACAATTCTTGCGTAGACTTTGGTGGTAACTAATACCTCATGAAAAATGATCCATTCAAGTTTGGTTTCCTGTTCATGAAGCTACACAAAAGAATTCATTTAAGGATGATAATTCAATAACTTGCCCTATTCCACATTAGACCAGCCAAATAATAGCCCAAATCTTTCTGAATAAATTCCTATTTTCTTCAAACAGGAGGAATGGGCCTACCAATACACTTACACATATATGTTTCATATATGTGTAAGTGTGTATGTGTGTGTATATATATATATGTAAAATTTAACCTCAAAGCAAAAAGAAGACATTCATATATTACTTATTTTGACACCTTTACAAATGTCTTTCCTTTATTAAAAATAAGGTACTTACTGCTGAGGAAGGATGAATGTGAACTGGGCTTCCACGCCCATCCATTGTGCAAAACGTTCTCCCGACAGATCTATAAACAGAAAAACAAAATGCTGAAGACCAGAAGTAAGACAATGAAGTAAGTAGAAAATTAAGTTCAACAATACACAATTACATACACTCTTTGTATATTCTACTACAGTGTTAATAGGCAGAGGTTTAAGTTTATTCAACTGTCACTATAATCTGTCTACTAATTCATCTTAAATTAATGATATAATTTAAATAGTCACTACAATTAAGTATAAGCATTTCTGGTCAATAAGTAATAATATTAACAATAATGTTGTGTTTGTGCTTTAGAGTTTCCAAAATGCTTTCATAACAAAGCCTCAAAACAACCGAGAACTTTGAGAGCCAGGGCACTTTATTAAAAGAGGGTCAAAACTGAGACTCATAAATTAGCTAGCTTTCTCAGGATCACAGAGCTAAGGCATAGTGAAACCAAGTGCTAAACATAGTTCTTCTGACTTAAATGTAGTTTCCTTATATTATATTATGCTATATCTCTTTTTCAAGGGATAAGTGATTTTTTTGCTAGTCTAAAATCTGATAATTAGAAAATTTCACCTATCATTTTTCTAATTCGTGCTCTTAATTTCAAATTCTTATCCTCTTCTACACTTCCCTACATAAATGTCATTCCAAAAAACTTGTCAAAATAATAGCCCTAGTTCAATTGTCACCACAGCTGATTTCCTATAGTACTTTGTAAATATTCTTAGTGTATCCCAGATAAGACTGCATTCTAATTATTCATTTACATATCTGTGTCCTTCTCTAGACTTAAGTATCAAAAAGAGTTCAGAACTCACATGTTACTCCACCTTTCTATCTTCAGTACCTGTCCAGTGTTTGGTACACAGCAGGTAACCAAGACATACCATATTTTTAAAATTCTGAAACGATCTAAATTTATAGAAAAGTTGCAAGTACAGTACAAAAATCTTTTTTTACCTGAACCATTTTGAGTAAGCTGCCAACCTGGTGCCACATCATTCCCTAAATACTTGAGTGTGCATTTCCTACAATCAAGGATATTCTCTTACATAGCCATAATACAACCATCAAAATCAGGAAATTAACACTGATACATTACTAACATGTAATCCTAAGACCAAACTGAAGTTCCACCAAATGTCCTGATAATATCCTTTACAGCAAAAGAATCCAGTTCAGAATCATTCAGTGACTTTACTTTTCAAGTCCCTTTCGTCTCGTACATTCTAGAATTCTTCCTTAGTCTTTCTTTGACTTTTATGATCTTGATACCTTTAAAGAGTATAGGCTAGTTATTTTGTAATATGTCCCTCCATTTGAGTTTGTCTGTTTTAAGATGATTAGATTCAGGTTACGCATCTTTGGCAGGAATATCCCAGAATGTTATGTTTTCCTCATTGTATTTTATCAGGAAGAACGTGATTTCAATTTGTTTCATTACTGATTATGTTCACTTTACTTGATTTAGGTAGGATCTGCCAGCCTTCTCCACTGTAAAGTTACTTTTTTCCTTTGTAATGAACAAGAATTTTGTGGAGAGGAGCTTAACTATGTAAATAATTCTATTTCTCATTAAACTTTTAATTTACTCATATGTTAATCTGTATCACTATAAATCCATGATTTCACCTTTTATTGAGTTACAATCCTTTAACTATTATTTATTTTGATGCTTAAAATGTCCCTTATTTGATCAGTTGGGGCCTCTTTATGTTGGCTTCTAGGTACTTCTGACATGGCCTCAACCTTCATCAATCACTTCTTTGCTTGCTGGCAAAGTAAGATGTTCAGAGTTCATCTTGCACTTTCCTAGCCCCATTTCTCCAAAGAGCCTTGATTCCTTTAAGTGGCAGATGGTTGTCCCAAGTCAAGACCTGGGCACTAAGTGTATTCATTGCTATTATGTGCTTTTTTTTTTTTTTTTGAGACAGAGTCTCACTCTTTTGCCCGGGCTAGAGTGCCGTGGCGTCAGCCTAGCTCACAGCAACCTCAAATTGCTGGGCTCAAGCAATCCTACTGTCTCAGCCTCCTGAGTAGCTGGGACTACAGGCATGTGCCACCATGCCCGGCTAATTTTTTCTATATATTTTTAGTTGTCCAATTAATTTCTTTCTATTTTTAGTAGAGACGGGGTCTTGCTCTTGCTCAGGTTGGTTTCGAATTCCTGAGCTCAAACAATCCACCCACCTCGGCCTCCCAGAGTGCTAGGATTATAGGCGTGAGCCCCGCGCCTGGCCTATGTGCTTTTTTTTTAAACAGAGTCTTGCTCTATTGCCCAGGCTAGAGTGCCATGGCATCAGCCTAGCTCACTGCAACCTCAAACTCCTGGGCTCAAGCAATCCTCCTGCCTCAGCCTCCGCAGTAGCTGGGACTACAGGCACACGCTACCACGCCTGGCTATTCATTGCTATTATGGCATTGCTGCTCCCAGTCCCTCTCAGAGCTAGGTTATATATGTATGTATGTTACAGACATACAACAAATATATATATATACACACACACACACTAAAATCTATTTTTATTCCCATATATATCATCCATCCATCCCTCTATACTGAAAACCATAAGTTCAGAATGATGCACTGAAATTTCAATCCAACACCACATTCTCATCTTCTCGCTTTCAGTATTTCTAACTTCCTTCACTATTATCATTATTAATATAGTTATGTGATTAATTCCTTTGTATATAACGAATCTCCCATCACCACCGTTACTCCTTTCCCTACAAAGATGCTCTCTTCACTACACTCAGACTGACATCCCACACCAAAAACTCCTCCTCAAATTTCAAGCTCTGCCAACTCCATGCCAAGCTACCCTTTCTCAGGGATGCCATCCTCAACCTGTTTAGCTTGCATACTCCACAAAGGGCCACCCACGGCTCCACAAGTAAACTCTTGTCACTTGCCTTAGGTGATGATAACCCACAATGGACAGCCTACTCTACATACACTCCCTTCATACCCTGCTGGAGTTCTAATATCCCACTCTGAGACACTGAAGCTCCTACTACACAAGTGACAATTATGAAAAAGGTTGTTGTAATTGATGTCGTCATCATCACAGAGCCTAAATCACACCGTCTATCTTTAATAATAAATAGTTCAATACTGTAGTCAAATACAGTAGTTTTTATTGATCCATCTCCAAGCTCTTATTGCTTACCTTCGGGCTACATTTTTGAAATAGCCTGCACAAAGACATCTTCGTAGTACTTCATGTTTAGGGCCTTCAAAGGTCTCTCTTGGGAAATCACTTTGCTGTGGAAAGAATATATATACAGTGGTAAATATCACAGAACAATTTGAAATACTCCTTTATTTTGAAAAATCCACATTTCTAAAGACTTCTGCTTCTGGATAATAAGGGGTAAGAAGAGGGACCGGATTTACCTTTCCACCTGAAACAACCAAAAAGTGAATAAAATATATGAAATAATGATTTCCAAAACACTGTATATTAGGCAACAAAGGACAGTGACTCCTGAGAGATAGGAAATAAATGATGTAAGCCCAACAACTGCCCCAGCTTGCAGCGCTGAGAAGACTGTGGACCAAGGTACAGAGAAGAAGAACCCAAACGGAACCCGGAGAACTCCCTGGGTTAAGGAGACAGAGCTGAGAATCCAGGAAGGCCAAGGTGGCTAGAATTCACAGGACAGCATTTAGGAAAGAACAGAACTACACAGAGAAAATTCCAGAGAGATGTAAAAGGTGCTCCTCTAGTGCTCGGCTGAGTACTGATTAACACATAAATGTGAGGAAACTACCAATTCACAGGAAAAGAACCTCTCAAAAGAATAAAAAGTAACGGTGCATGGTGTTTACACAGGGCAGGAGAGATGCCTTTTCTATAAGCCAGACGAGAATATCTTATAACTCACATGGTTTTGAGAAGAGTACTCAGAAGTGTCTTGCCTCAGTGGGGAATAACTAGCCCTGGACTGAGCACTGCTCTGACCCCACCTACCAAAATCATACAAAAAAGATCAAACCATTTCAAAGTAACTAGAATATAAAAATATCCAGCACCTCACAAAGTAAAATTCATGATGTTTGGGATTCATTGAAAAATTATCAGGCATGCGAAAAAGCAGGAAAATACAACCAATAATGAGGATATAGATCAATTAATCAAAATCAACCCAGAACTGGCATAAATGTTAATAATATTTATGTTATAACTGGACTACATATGTTCAAAAAGTTAAATAGAGACCTGAAGAGTAAAACAAAAACTTTTAAAGACTCAAATCCAACATCTAGAGATAAAAACCACAACATCTGAGATGAAAAACATAATGGATGAGATTAATGGCAGATTAGACATTGCAGAAGATTAGTGAATTTGAAGACAAAGCATATAGAAAATATTCAAAAACAAAACAGAGACAGAAAGTAGAACAGTGGTTTCCAGGGGTTAGGGGGAGAAGGAAATGGGGAGCTATTGTTTGGTGGGTACAGAGTTTTAGTATGGGATGATGAAAAATTCTGGAGATGGAGAAGTGGCAAAGGTGGCACAACATTGTGAATGTTCTTAATGTCACTGCCCTGTACACTTAAAAATGGTGAATTGTGTTTTACCACAATAAAAAATTACAGAATTGAAAAAATAATAATTATGCTAAGTAAAAGAAGCCAGACCAAAAAAAAATAAAAACAAAGAACATACTATATGATTCCATTTACACAGAATGCTAGAAGATGCAAACTTATGTAGAGTAAGTCCTCACTTAATGTCATTGAAAGGCTCTTGGAAACTGTGACATCAAGCAAAATTATGCATACCTAAACATTTTTTTTTTTTTTTGCTCATCAATGTTATAACAAAACAACATTGAATAAACCAATGTTATTCTAGGACCCACTGTATGTCATTTCACTCAAAGTCAATTTACAAGAACCTATTGATGATGTTAAGGGAGGACTTACTGTACAGTGACAGGAAGCAGATCAGTGGTTGCCTGGGTAAGCGAGGCAGGAGAGTCTGGGAGGTGAGATGGATGGATTACAAAAGGGCATGAGGAAACTTCAGGAGGTGATGGATATGTTCATTATCTTGATTGTGGTGATGGTTCCATGGGTTTACGCAGATATCAAAACTCATCAAATTGTATACCTTACGTATGTGCAGTTTATTGCATGTCAATTATATATCAGTAAAGCTATTCTTAAATAGCCTCATTTCTGCAGATAAAATTCTTTTATTACTACTAGGAATCTTTCATGGAGTCAGGAAGATGGCTATACACAGAAGCCAGGAGAAAGGGAGGGTGGTAGAATAGAAAGGGTGGTAAGAAGTAACATACATAAATTAAAATTCAATATTAAATATATAGGTCCAAAATGCTCAAGAAAAAAACCATTATAGCAATCACCTGTTTAAGTTTCCTGATTAGTTCTCGAAGCTGAGCTTCCACACGAAATGCAGAAAATAAGCACCTCCAATGAATCCAGTGTTTTTGGCACCATGAAGCTGGAGCTCCACTGTAAAACAAAAATACTGGTATCTTTAAAAAAAAATCTTTAAGTAAAAGTCTAACATTATCATTCTATTACAAAAGTGGAAATCCATAAGCAACTGTCAACTCTTTCATGAAGTCTGTCCAAGTACTGAAAAACTATTTTAGGAAATTTGAAAAATGATTACATTAATGTAGGTGACCTTGACTAAATTAAAAATAATTTGTAAATGGATTTCTTTCTATCTATCTATCTATACGTATGCATTTATGCATTAATCTAAGCAGGTTCTCATCTAAGCTACCTATAAAGAAGCAAAATTCTATACGGTCATTTTCAGGAAAGGTTTGGCGAGAGAAGAAAGAAGAAAACCAATATTACATAATAAATGCTTACTAAGTAATAGTCACTTGACAAAGATAATCTCACTAATATTCAAAATACCTTGAAGTCAACATCATCCCCACTGAAACTTAGCACTTAAGTCACAGAGTAAGTACATACTAAAGCTGTTTATCAAATCGACATTTTCTAATACAAAGGACTAGCTCACATACCTTGATTTGCATTGTTCAAAGATGACAGCTAAAGTTGCAAAGTCATTAAATCCTCCAGCTTTAGCTGCTAATTCTCGATGTCTCTGTTCTGCTTCCTTCTGGTACTCTGGATCAACTAAAAGGAGAATCAGAGAGGCGATTTAGTTCTACTTTACATTAAGTGCCTATATTCACTTTGTTTTTGCAAGTACATTTAAATCTGCCTCACCCTCTGGGGTGAAATTACGCAGAACTATATTAACTCTTCCTGGGGGGCTCTAATTTCTCCCACAACTCCTTTTCTTCTTTTAACCACACTTTGGAGATTTTACCAAAATAGCAAAATTACATCTCCCAAATCATTTGCCTTTAAAGTAGTATTTGGAATTTACTTTTTAAATTAGTTTTTATTATAATAGCAACCCATGCTCATAGTAAAAAATATTTAATGGTATAAAAAGATATAATTTAAAACTGTAACATTCTGCAGTTTGTCACATTATTCATAAACCTATCCTCAAGGCCAACCACTGTTAATTATTTAGTATGTGTCCTTCCAGATATTTTCTATATGTATGCAAGCATAAATACATAGTGTTCCATTTTTATATAAATGAGATATATATTCTGAAATTTCCTCTCTTCATTTAATAACAGCTTCATGGAAGTACATGTAGAATTATTCATTCTCAAAAATAGCCACATAGTATTTATTCCTCAGAGGTATGGGGAACATAATGCAATTTAACCAGTCTTTATTTATCCAATCCCCAATTATGGGCAATTAGACATGACCTCCATAGATGTGGAACTAACCTACTACAAATATTTTCTCTTCTCTTTTAACTTTATATTGAAGTATAACATGTACACAGAAAACTACAAAGGCCATAAGTATATAGCTCAATCAATGTCCACAAACATAACACACCGATATACCCGACACTCAGTCAACAAACAGAATACTCCCAGCATCCCAGAAGCCCGTTTTATGCTTTCCTTCTAATAACTATCCATTCCTCTGCATAAGGGTAACCATACCCTGACTTCTAATCTTACAGATGGCTTTTGCCTGTTTTTAACCTTTGTACGAGTGGAACCGTACAGTATGTATTTGATGTGTCCGGTTTCTTTTGCTCAACATTGTTTTTGAGATTTATCTGTTAGTGACTTTGATGCTACTTCCCCTGATCCCATTCAGGCCTGATGTGCTGCTCTCTGATTGCCCTAGTCCCCATATAGCATTTTACCCAGGCTACTCTTTCAGGGTCCCATTTTTTCAAAACTGCATAAACATCTTTCCTTCATCCTAACACATCACACAATTCCTATTCCTTCAGTATAATTATCACAGCTAGATTTAGCAGAGGCACAATGTTGCCTGATTCCAGGGAGCAGCGCTTACATAGACTACAATGTGAATGTACAAAGCAGCAGTTCCTGATATTAGGAGGAAAGCAATCTGATTAAAGAAAACATCCATGGGCCAGGCGCGGTGGCTCACGCCTGTAATCCTAGTACTCTGGGAGGCCGAGGTGGGCGGATTGTTTGAGCTCAGCAGTTCGAGACCAGCCTGAGCAAGAGCGAGACCCCACCTCTACTAAAATTAGAAAGAAATTAATCGGCCAACTAAAAATATATAGAAAAAATTAGTCGGGCATGGTGGCGCGTGCCTGTAGTCCCAGCTACTCGGGAGGCTAAGGCAGAAGGATCCCTTGAGCCCAGAAGTTTGAGGTTGCTGTGAGCTAGGCTGATGCCATGGCATTCACTCTAGCCCGGGCAAAAGAGTGAGACTCTGTCTCAAAAAAAAAAAAAAAAAAAGAGAATATGATTTATCTCAGACCATACAAATGGTCCTACTGAAGTGAAGATATAAATGATTATTAATGCCCATCTCTTACTCTACTCAGAGATACTAATTTTTAACCCAAAACATCTCATTTCAAGCACCTAACTACCATACCACAAAAGGTTTTTTGCCAAAAGTTAAATTGCATTAGATTCCAGAATCAACCCCATCCTGGCTCTCAACATTAGGAGACAAGCCTACCTATGAGTCAGGGGTTCCTGAAATTCCTGAATCATGGTGTTTCCTGCTGTATCTATGTAAAGCCCCAGCCACCTGGGTTCCTTGGGTTATGAAGCCTTGAAGCTTCTAGCTAAAGTCTAGTTCTTTTCTTCCCTGCCTCCAGCTGACCCTAGAAACCTTCAATTTGGCTGTAATACCCACAACAGGAATTTACACAGATGATTCACCATCTCTCATTAAGATGTCAGAATAATTTTGTAATAAAATTTAGTGGATTACATTTTTTTTTTTTTTTTGAGACAGAGTCTCGCTTTTGTTGCCCAGGCTAGAGTGAGTGCCGTGGCGTCAGCCTAGCTCACCTTAAACTCCTGGGCTCAAGCGATCCTCCTGCCTCAGCTTCCAGAGTAGCTGGGACTACAGGCGCGAGCCACCACACCCGGCTAATTTTTTATTATTTCTATTTTTAGCTGACTTGCTAATTTTTTCTATTTTTAGTAGAGACGAGGTCTCGCTCTCGCTCAGAGCTGGTCTCTAACTCCTGAGCTCCAGCGATCCTACCGCCTCAGCCTCCCAGAGTGCTAGGATTACAGGCATGAGCCACTGCGCCCGGCCTAAAATTTTAAACTCGGCTCATATTTTAGGAAGATTAATTCTGTAGGGCTTCATTTCTGAAGGACAGCATTAAAGAAAAAAATAACGTTAAAAAAAATAACTGCATGGTCAGTGTTGGATCTCTTATTTAAAGTGGCTATTTGCTCAAACTTTAAAAAAATTTAGAAAGCACATTGCTACTCTGGCTCTCCTTCCCACATCGCTACCTTGTCTCTGTTTCTCTCACTGTCTCTGTCTGTCCCCACCATTACTCTCAAAGTTAAAAGGAAAGATAGAGCATATTTTTGTTCCTCTTCTTTACCTCTTTCCTCAAAAATAACCTAATTAATTAAAATTAAAACTGGCAAAAGTCCCACACTAAATTTAGGGAAGGGATAGGAAAACCTGAACTCATCTATACACAGTTATTATAATCTTGGCAAGTTTATCCAACTGATAGTTTGATTAGCCATCTTTAATTATTTTCTCAGTAGACTTGTTTATTTTCTTTAGTTTATTAACTTTCTCCAGATGAGATTCCATTATCAGTTTTACCCCAGGCAAATAGGTAGATGCCAATGAGGCAAAGACTATAAATAATAAACTGAAGCAGCAAAACAAAGCTCTATCAGCTGCACTTCTCCCTTTGGGAAGATAATTCAACAACAATCAATCAGAAAACAAAACTATTATATAGAAAACTTTTCAATAACAGTCCCCAAAGTTGACGCAAGGGAATAAGGTTATTAAGTGCCATATACACATAATGTATCCTTTGTTTCTAAAAATATTACAGTTAATACATTTAAAATAAAAATTTTAGAACCAACCCAATGTGATTTTCAATTTGTTTCATTTTAAGGCATTTAAATATTTAACAGACGTCACTCCACTGTCCGACTTCTAAAGCATTAATTATACCAGCAGACATTGTATACAGAGTTCACTACAGCAAAAGACACAGATTATTATATATGTTGAAACAATCATCATTTTGATGTTTAAAACCTTAATTCAATGTTCAGATCTGAGAATACTAGCCAGTTTTCCGGTAAGTTATGTAATAAACTAAATTAGGTGATCTACAATGACTGAAACTCAAGGCAGAAAAGACTGCCTAACTCTAAAGACTATAAATGCACTCAGAAGCAGGTGGAAAGCCAATGCACATTGTGGGTGTAACAAGATCGCAGCAAGTCACATGCTCAAAAACTGAAGCTGCATCTTGTAGCAGGTGAAGTTCTTAATGACCCGGTTTTAAAAGCCTACATCATTTAAATATACAGCAAGAATATCTCTTTAAGGATAAATAAGAAGCTAGTAGCAGTTTTTGTCTCTAGGAATCAAACCTCAGGACTTGTTTTGGAGGGAAACTTAATTTTCACTTAAATTCTTTTGTAGTGTTTGAATCTTTAACTATACATACACAGAGTTGACTCTTGAACAACATGGGGGTTAGGGGTGTCGACTCCCCTCATGCAGTCAAAAATCCACATATAACTTTTGACTTCCCAAACAACTTAATTACTAATTGCCTACTATTGACCAGCAGCCTTACCAATAACATAAACAGTTGATTAACACGTATTTTGTATATGTATTATATACTGTATTCTTAAAGCCAAAGAAAAAATGTTAAGAAAATAATAAGGAATAGAAAATACATTTACAGTACCGTACTGTATTTATCAATACCGTTAAGTTTATGTCATCTATTTATAACATAAATTGCCTGTCTGAAATAGTGGGCAGCTACACTCCTCAATATACTGTACATATCAAGCAATTCAACTTTTTCTTGTAATGTCATGACTTTGCTTCTTGGGAACACTTCCAGCATCACTAGTGGCATTTTGTATGGGTCTCTCTCATGGTATTAGTCAAGGTTTACAGTATTGCACTAAACATGAAAAATATGCGAGAATCACGAGAGATCACTTTTTACTGTGATATGCAATTTGCTAGAAAGATGGAATGCTCACACGGAGACGATCAGTGTCACGTGGCATTTTAAGCAGATACAACACTAGAGCTCACCGCAACAGCAACAGGAGGTGGCTATGGAATTATTACAGTAGTACAGTATGTATAGTAATACATTATTGTATTACTGTATTAATAAATTAATTTTATAGTTATGATATAAACTATCTTTACATTTGTTAACATTTCTCTTGACTGTAAATGGCACCATACATGGTCTATAAATGTTTATGTACGTTTTTGATAAATTTTAACTTTTTATAATAGATTTGTGTATATTCTATGGTAGTAAATGATACAATAGACTAGTATCTACATATATTTTATGCATCCATGACATACCTAAGTTTTTCTTAATTTTTTTGATATTTCTAGGCTATGTGGCTCATCTGTGATTTTCTTCCAAACTGTCACAAACCTCAAAAAAATTTTCCAATATACTTATTGAAAAAATCCACATATAAGCAAACTCACACAGTTCAATCTGTATTGTTCATGGGTCAACTGTATTGAGCATGGTGGTAAGAAGTTAGGTGAAGACTGTCTCCCAGAGAGACATCTATTAAACTAGTCAAAATTACCAAAGACAATTATTCAAAGGCTCTAGAGATTGATGGAAGGGTTTACCACAAATCTTACCTATGGAATTCAGTAAGAACAGTAGGAAGGATGGCCCACTCTCCACAGCTCTGTGTGGAAGAGCTATTCCAAAGGCTTGGCAGTCTCAAAGCAGCACCCTTTCCCTGACCTACAGTTCTTACTCTGTAGCGAAGATCAGGGCAGAACAGCCAAGGACAGGTAGTG
Source organism: Propithecus coquereli (assembly GCF_000956105.1). NCBI lineage: Eukaryota > Metazoa > Chordata > Mammalia > Primates > Indriidae > Propithecus > Propithecus coquereli. Next base: position 1,723,105 of record NW_012148452.1, read on the forward strand.
TAGTCCCCATTCTGCCACAGCTCTGTATTGCAAAAGAGCTGTTCCAGTGGGTTCCGCAGCTGAGTGGTAGCTCCCACTACTCCAAACTTCCTAGAGTTATTCCAGGTTTGTTTATTGGTTGGTTGGTTGGTTTGTTTACAGCCAATGAACATGCAGAGATCACATCTCACCAGGCTTTGTGCTGGGAAAGATGGAACCCTAGCCACAGCATCAGTTCCTACCATCCCCCAACCCTAAGCATCTGTTCTATAGGGAGGATTCAGATGGGGCAGCACCATTGAAAAGCAGGCCCCCATTCACCACCCCACCTCAACTCCTGCTCCATAGCACAGAGAAGAGATTATTTCCAGGGGAGAATGGGGGCAAGCATCGTCAAATATTGGGAGTACCTTACCCCACCAAGGTGGCCAATTTTATTTGGAGCCATTTATGCCCCAGGGCACTGTCAAAAACAATAGAGTAATCACTTAGCAATCAGTAGAGACTAAGAGCTCACAGCTCAGTGTGATACCAATAGAGGCAGAGGAATCAAAAATTAACACAGACAACAGTGAAAGAGACAAAGAGAAACCTAAAACCTGGTCATGTTCTGGAAGAATGTTCACATGCCCAAAGCTGTGCCTTCTGAGTGAAGAGAGAGGGAACATCTAAATCTCTGGTCCTTGGCTAAACACAGGACAAGTTCATACACTCCCTCAACTGCGAAAGTAGTCTCCAAACCATGTAACAGAGATGGCTTAAGAGGCTTAGGTACAAGCTCTGACTGATCATCAGCTGACCACTAAAGTTGACAAGTACAATAAACACATGAAAACTTCACTAGAGGGGCTCAATAATAGGTTTGGGCTGGAAGAAGAAAGAATCAGTGAATTAGATTTTTTTTTAAGACATGGACAAAATATTTGAACAGACATTTCACAAAGGAAGACAGATAAATGGCCAATAAGCACATGAAAAGGGGCTCAAAGGTATTAGTCATCAGGAAAATGCAAATTAAAACCACAAAGAGGTACATAATAGAATGTATAAAATGAAAATGCTTGGCTATGCCAAATGTTGAGGAGGACAGGTAGTGCAAGCTGCACTCTCAAACACTGCTGATGGGATTTTAAAATGGTACAACTACTTAGGAAAAAGGTTGGCAGTTTCTAAAGCTTAACATACACCCATTCAATATCACAGCAATTTCTTTCTTAGGCATCTACCTTACCCAAGAGATACGAAAATACACACCTACAAGTTTTACACAGGAATATTCAAAACAGCTTTACTCACACATAGCATTAAACAAATGTCCGTCGACAATTTATAGTATGCTCATACAGTGGAATACCTACTCAGCAATAAAAGAATAAAGCACTGATACATACAAACAATATGGATTAATCGCACATATATTGTCTAAAAGAAGCCACACACAAAACAGTATAGTGTATAATTATATTTAGATGAAGTTTCAGACAGGCAAAACTAACCTGAAAAGAACTAGCCACTTTGCTGATTTTTTTTCCTAAAAAAAATCCTGACTCAGAAGTGGGGCACTGAGGGAATTTTCTGGAGTGATGAAAATGTTCCATATCTTGACAGGCATGTGGGTTGTATGGGTATAAGCATCTCACAAAACTCATTTAATTATAAGATTTATGCATTTCACTATATGTAAATTTTACCTAAAATAAACTAAATATCAAACTCTATTTAAATAGGGTTGCCTTTCACAATAGTATAGCTTAGCAATTCTGAAATTCCTTTTTGTACATGAGGGAAAATGGACAATTTGAATATGGACTCTGGGTTAGATAATAATATTGTATCAATGTTAAATTTCCTAATTTTGATTAATGTACTATGGTTAAATAAGAGATTGCCCTTGTTCTTAGTAAACATAGATGTAAATATTTTGTCATAAGGGAGCATAATGTTTCCAATTTATTCTTAAATGATTCAGAAAAAGAGAAAGTGCATTTATATATATATGCATACACAGAGAGAGAGAAATAAAGCAAAGGGGGCAAAATGTTAAAATTTGCCAAAACTATATAAAAGGTATAAAGGCATTCCTTTACTATTCTTGCAACATTTCTGTTCACCTTTGAAATTATATTACAATAAAATCTTACCAACAAAAAAGGCTAACACCAGACTGGTTTTTATCTATTTAAATATTCCAACATGGACAAAAACATTTTCTTTTTCTAGCCTTAGAAGACTATTAGAGTTGGATCACCTTAACTCTTTGGTTTTACAAATGAAAAAAAGAAGTTCAGAAAACCTAGGCCCATAGTCAGATTAGGTAATGATGGAGTTGGATAGAACCCAGCACTCTTAACTTCCACTTCAATACTCTGTAATAGTTTTTGGAGTATTTTTAGCTTTAAAAAATTTTTTTTATTAGAGATGGGGTCTGCTATGTTGCCCAAGCTGGCCTCAAGCAATCCGCCTGCCTTAGCCTCCCAAGTAGTTAGGACTACAGGAAAATGCTACTGCATCCAGCAGTATTTTTATTCTTTTTTTGAATCAAGGTCTCACTCTGTTACTCAGGCTAGAGAGCAGTGGTATCATCAGAGCTCACTGCAATCTCCAACTCCTGGCCTCAAGCAATCCTCCCACCTGGGTCTTCCAAAGTGCTTACAGGTGTGAACCACCACACCCAGCCAGTATTTTTGGTTCTGATTCTACCTAATGAAAACCAGTCAACATTATTTATTGTATATAGTATTTTATTAGAAAAAAGTAACAATTAAGAGTATTACTACAATGAAAATTCTGACACTTAAGACTGCAATCAATTTGGGGTAGGCAGTACACTGGTTAAATTACAAAGTATTTTTATAGGGGAATGCTTCCTCCATTATAATCACGGCAATAATAAATCAATCTGGACTCGAGATTCACAGTCTACACAGGGAGAAAGCCTGTAAGATAGCTCACTCTATTGTCTGGCTGCAGAGAAGGGACACTGTCTATTCGGAAGCTCCTTGAAAAAAAATTACTCCACTAGATGAAAGCAAAGCTGATATGTATCAAATTAAGTTGTGTCTTATACTGACATATCAAGATAGGAAAGAAGCAGAAGTTTAAAGACTTGGAAACTTCAAGAGAATTCTCTAAGGATACAAGGGCTAAACTACTTTTTTTTTTTGATTCTAGAAAAAAAGGTTAATATATTACTAATGTACTGTGAAAGAACAAAGGTTCACCTTATTATCTTCCTTTTCTAGTGAAAGGAAATGAACTCTCAGCCAGAAACATTATAAATTCCCTGTGCCAAACAACTAAGTTAAAGGATAATAAAATATAAAAATGGTTTATCCTCAGTTTTCTGCCCTAGGGGTAGGCATATGGTAAACCTTCAATGAATGCTCAGTGAATTGCTGGAGATACAAATAAATGGAAAGAGATTCCATGGGCACGGAGAGGAAGACTCAATACTGTCAAAGATGTCAGTTCTTCCCAACTTGATCTACCCCAATTAAAATCCCAGCAAGTTATTTTGTGGATTTCAACAAACTGGTTCTAAACTTTATATGGAAAGAAAAAAGACCCAGAATTGCCAAAACAATGTTGAAATGGAAGAACAAAGTTGAAGAATTGGCCTTACCTAAGTTCAAGAGTTATTATACTATAGGCCAGGCAAAGGCTCAGGGCTGTAACCCCAGCACTTTGGGGGGTGAAGGCAGAAGGATTGCTTGAGGCCAGGAATTTGAGACCAGCCTAAGCAACACACCAAGACCTCATCTCTACAAATAAAAAAATTAGCCAAGCGTGGTGGTATGTGCCTATAGTCCCAGCTACTCAGGAGGCTGAGGCAGGAGGATCGCTTGAGCTCAGGAGTTTGAGGCTGCAGTGAGCTACAAATAGGCCACTGTATACCAGCCTGGGTGATAGAGCAAGACCTCGTCTCAAAAAAAAAAAAAAAGAGTTACTATAAAGGTCCAATAATCAAGACAGTGTGATACTGGAGAAAACTGCAGTCATGCTGAAAATTGCTGAGATGGAATATGGTGGTGCTGACAGCATCTTCCTGCGACTGCTGCTGCATAAGAAGTACACACTGCCCTACCGGGTGCTGGATGCCCTGGTCTTCCACTTCCTGGGGTTCCAGACAGAGAGCTGTGAGCTGCCTGTTCTCTGGCACCAGTGCCTCCTGACTTTGGTCCAGTGCTACAAGGCAGACTTCGCCACAGATCACAAAGAGGCCCTCCTGGAACTGCTCCGACTATGGCCCCATCCACAACTGTCCCCTGAAATAAGGCCTGAGCTTCAAAACACAGCCCCCTGACATATGGAAGATGTTCTCATCACCATGCAGTGAGGAAAACAGTCACCTGTCCTGGTCTGAGGGGTGTGAGAAGACACCAGGCTCCCTGTTTGGTGACTAAAGATTACAGTTAGTGGAGGAAGACCCAGGTGAGAGCAGTGACTGGTTAAAGGGCATCTGTGGCTCCCAGCCTAGGACAGGAAGGATGGAGGGCCTGGCTGGCTCCCTCCTCCATTGCCTTCCTTCTGCTCAGTTCTGGGACCTCACTTGAGAGTCAATACCCCAACATTCCCACTCTCCTGCGGGAACTTGGTTTAAGTACTTTCTCTCTGGCTGTTGTAAAGTCACTAGGATGCAGTAAAAACAAAGGCAGGTATTTATTGAAAAACGAAATAGACAAATAGATAAATGGAAGAGAATAGAGAGTCCAGAAACAGACCCACACGAGAAAAGTCAAGTAATCTTTGACACAGGAGCAAAGGCATTTCAACAAAGAAAGGACAGTATTTTGAACAAATGGTGCTGGAACATCCAACTAATAAAAGACAATACAGGAGAAAATCTAGATGATCTTCGGTATAACAATGACTTTTTATTATTTTGTAGGACAGAGGTCTCACTATGTTACCCAGGCTGGTCTCAAACTCCTGGGCTCGAATGATCCTTCTGCCTTGGCCTCCCAAAGTGCTGGGATTACAGGTGTGAACCACCGTGCCTGGCCAACAATGACTTTTTAGATACAACACCAAAGGCCCAATTCACAAAAGAAATAGTTGATAAGCTGGACTTCACTAAAATTAAAAACTTCTACTCTGCAAAAGACAATGTCAAGACAATAAGATAAACCACAGACTGAGAGAAAATATTTACAAAAAATACATTTGATAAAGAACTATTATCCAAATTACACAAAGAACTCTTTAAACTCAACAGTAAGAAAACAAACAACTAAACTTAAAAAGACCTGAACAGGGGGCAAAGGGCAGGATGTAAAAATATAAAATTAAAAAATAAAAATAAAAACGAAACTCTATTAGTACAAACTAACTTGAGTGGTTTGATGGACAGAGTAATTGAGTCAACTGTCA
>NW_012148452.1:1728503-1738762 GCF_000956105.1 Propithecus coquereli
AAAAACCTGAATAGATACCTCACCAAAGAAGATGTACAGATGGCAAATAAGTATATGAAAAGATGCTCAACATCTTATGGCATCAGGGAACTACAAATTAAAACAACAATGAGGTACCACTACACACCAGGTAGAATGGCCAAAATCCAAAACACTAACACCACCATGATGTGATGCAAGAGAACTCTCAGATTCATTGCTGGTGGGAATGCAAAACAATATAGCCATGTTGGAAGATAAGTTAGCAGTTTCTTATAAAACTAAGCATACTCTTACCATATGATCCAGCAACGAGTTGAAAACTATGTCCACATAAAAACCTGTACACAGATATTTACAGCAGCTTTATTCATAATTGCCAAAACATGAAAAAGCAATCAACATGTCCTTCAATAGGTAAATGGATAAACAAATTCCATACAACGAAATACTATTCAGTGATAAAAAGAAATAAGCTATCGTGCCATGAAAAGAAATGGAGAAACCTTAAATGCATATTGCTAAGTGAAAGAAGCCAATCTGAAAAGGTTATGTATTGTATGATTCCAACTATATGGCATTCTGGAAAAGGCAAAACTATGGAGACAGTAAAAAAGAGTAGTGGTTGCCAAGGGTTTGTAGGAAGGGATGTAGGGATGAGTAAGGGGAGCACAGGGGATGTTCAGGGCTGTTAAACTAATCTGAATGATACGGTAATGTCATTGAATATGTGAATATGTGTAATTACACATTTGTCAAAACCTATAGCATATACAACACAGTGATCGCTTTAGTTAATAATAATGTATCAATATTGGCTCAAAAGTTGCAATACCGCACAAAGAAAGATGTCAATAACAGAGGAAAATTGCTGGAGGGGATAAATGTGAACCCTCTGTGCTTTCTTCTCAATCTTTCTGTAAACTTAAAAGTGCTCTAAGAAATGAAGTCTATCAATCAAAAAAAAAAAGGCTGGGTGGGGTAGCTTATGTCTATAATCCAAACACTTTAGGAGGCCAAGGCAGGAGGATTGCTTGAGGCCAGGAATTTTTGAAGCCAGAAGTTTGAGACCAGCCTGGGCAACACAGTAAGACCCAGATTCTAAAAAAAAAAAAAAAAAACGCCAGGAGTGGTGGTACATGCCTGTAGTCTCAGCTACTCAGAAGGCTGAGGCAGAAGGAACACTTGAGCCCAGGTGTTTGAGGTTGCAGTGAACTATGATGAGGCCACTGCACTCCAGCCTGGGCAACAGAGCAAGACTCTGTCTCGAAAAACAAAAACACAACAACAATAAACAACAACTTATCAATAAACTTCTTACCAGGTCTAATGAAGACGTTTTCCACAGACAACATTGCTGCTATTGGAAGCAGTAGATCTTCACAATCCAGAGAAGCAGCCTTTATTACTGCACATGTAAGATGTGGAGGGAGAGGAAACTCCACCATAGACAAACCCAATCTGGTCACATGGCCACTCCTTAATAGAAAGAAAAGGTTCCCAAGTCTTTCTACATTGGGAGAGTGTAAATGCAATGTTCATCATTCAGAAAAAAACTGATATAATTTAGAATACCTTGAATCACCTCCAGGAATTCAATTCAATATAAGAAAATAAAAAACTGTGGTCATTGATAAGAGAAACATAAAGATGATAAATCCCTACTATCAAAAGCCTTTAATACATCCAAAAACTAAACAATGAGGCAGAATAAAGCAGTATAATAAAAGATACAAACATGCCACTGAAGCATAAAGAATGTCCTGAAGAAATGAGAGAATGATAATTATCAAAACTTCTCCCCTCACACAATCATGAGAACAAGGACTATGGCCCTCTTATAATTTTTATGTACTCAGCATAAAGCTTGGCAATGAAATGGTACCCAGAAATTACTTGTTAAATAACACCAGTATTAAACAAAAATGGTTTTATGGTATAGTTTTTAAATCAAAATTGTGAAGAAAGACTCAGGACAAATTCTAATTTTGAGTAAAATAATCCATCCAACTTAAACAAATAATTTTCTACTGATAAAGGAAGGTATGTTTAGAACTCTGTTTAAAAGAGATCAATATCTGTTTTTGTTGTGGTTTTTAAATTTTACCTGTCAATAGCATCACACTGGTAAAGCTGTTTAAGAGCTTCCAAAATAAGTCTCTCATTAGGTGGATCCAAATAGGGAAACCTGTGTGTTTAAATAAAACATGAAATGACTGGCCGTTCCTTTAACATGGTAGAATTTTATACACATATGATGAATGTTTCTTTAAAAGGTTTTAGTTTCATTTTTCAAGGGCTCCTCTTCTTTTTTTAAAACATTCTATGGGCTGAGCATGGTAGCTCATGCCACCCAGCACTGAGGCAGGACAGGCGGGAGGACCACTTTAAACCAGGAGTTCAAAACCAGACTGGTCAACATAGCAAGACCTCATTTCTAAAAAAATAAAAATGAAATAAAAAACAAACAAACAAAATTCTATGATCATGACCAGCATTCAGCAAAAGAGGAAATAATTTTTTCTGAATCACACTCCTCTAATTCAAGCAGCACTTTTTTTTTACTCCCCTTAGCTGGAACACTCTTACCATTCCTTTCTATTTAGTTTAATCCTGCCCCATGCTTCACAGCTAATGTCAAGTCTACTCTCTTCCGCAGTTCACATTTTTTTCCCAAATTTTTATAAAACAGTGGAGAAAAATTAAGCGAAAGTGGCTAAATTGTTCAATAGTACCTCAAAATGCTTTTAGATAAAAGGGCAAGTACATTCAATTAATTCTGCCATATTTTTGTCATTTACGTATGCCTGTGTATGTACTTATTAATATTTTCTGAACTATCTGAAAACAAGTTGCAACTACAATGCCACTTGTTCATGCCCAAATTATTTCAGCATACACCTCCTGAAAAAATGACATTCTCTTAAATTACATAATTTTATTAATGAACATACATAATAAAATTAACAAAAATATTCACAAAGGACAGCAGAGTGGCATATAATCAAGCATGAATATATATTTTTAAAAACTAGGAATAATAATTACTTAATATGATCTGCAGTGGGTTATTGTTTCCACCTTAAATCTTGAGATGAAAAATCATCTATTCCAATTTTTTTTTTTTTTTTTTTTTTGAGACAGAGTCTCACTGTGTTGCCCGGGCTAGAGTGCCGTGGCATCATCATAGCTCACAGCAACCTCAAACTCCTGGGCTCAAGCGATCCTCCTGCCTCAGCCTCCCGAGTAGCTGGGACTATAGGTATGCGCCACCATGCCTGGCTAATTTTTTCTATATGTTTTTAGTTGTCCAGATAATTTCTTTCTAATTTTAGTAGAGACGGGGTCTCGCTCTTGCTCAGGCTGGTTTCGAACTCCTGAGCTCAAACAATCTGCCTGCCTCGGCCTCCCAGAGAGCTAGGATTACAGGCGTGAGCCACTGCGCCCGGCCCTACTCCAATTTCTCACCTTGAAAAAGGTCCAATAAAGGACAAAAACTGCAATACCTTATATAAATGTCCATTCCAGGATTGACAGGTCTATTTTAAAATAAACAAACAAACAAACAAAAATTTCTTAGACTGTTCTATTGTTAGCTTTTCTAACAATAGGTCCTGGTAGCTTCTAGAGCAAGAATTGGCTAACGTTTTCTATAAACGGATAGAGAGTAAATAGTTTAGGCTTGCAGGCCATTTGGTCTCTGTCATGATTACTTAACTCTGCTATTATAGCAAAAGCAGACATATGTAAACAAATGGGCATGGCTATATTCTAATATTTTATTTACAAAAACAGACTGGAATGTAGTTTGCCACCCTGTGCTAGAGCAGTATCAAACTAGTCAGCTTCCTCCTCTACATAACAGTAAAAACTATTTTTTGTGAAATACTGCAAATTTTAAAAACTGCAGTAATTTTTCTCCCTTGATTCCAGCAATTATTAATTGTGTCAAGTACTCTTCATAAATTATTTGGTTTCTGTGAGACCCACTGTATCTAATTACCATCCTCTAGAACTGAGATCCCGAAACTCTGTGCCGTGGACTGTTACTGGTCTGTGGCCTGTTAAGAACCAAGCCACAGGGCTCTGCTGTGCACACACACCCCTCGACCCGTGGGAAAATCATCGCCCATGAAACCTAGGAACCACAGTGCACAGTAGGTAAGCGGTGGCGAGCGAGCGAGCGAGCAAGCGAAGCTTCATCTGTATTTACAGGCACTCCCATCTCTCTGAGCTCCTCCCAACCCCACCACCGGTCCGTGGAAAAACTGTCTTCTATGAAACTGGTCCCTGGTGTCAAAAACGTTGGGGACCACTGCAAAACACTCTAGTTCGTCAAACTTCTCATTAAACTTGATGATATCCAAAATTGAATTCCAATCGTTGAGTAACCAACACAGGACAGAAATGCTATGATTCCCTGTTGTATAGACATTACAGTTTACTAATATAAATAAAGTCTATGCCAGTGGGATTGTTTTTATTGTTCTTTTTAAATAAAACCATAAATGCAAGCTCATATTAAGTTTGTGGTGATCTGATAATTTCAGATCTTTCCCACATGTATTTCCTTATTGGGCATTCAAAACACAGGATATAAGATGTATCTTAGGCTGTTAGGCTGGGTGCAGTGGCTCACATCTATAATCCCAGCACTTTGGGAGGCTGAGGCAGGAGGACTGCCTGAGCCCAAGAGTTCAAGCAACATAGCAAGACCCCATTTCTACAAAAAAAAAAAATTTAAAAATTAGTGAGGCATGGTGGTGCATGCCTATAGTCACAGCTGTGTAGGAGGCCGAGGTGAGAGGATATTCTTTAGCCAACAAGTTCAAGGTTACAATGAGCTATGATTGCACCACTGCACTCCAGCCTGGGTGACAGAGTGAGACCCTGTCTCTTAAAAAAAAAAAAAAAGATGTATCCTATAAGATTTATACCTTGTTGGTTTTTGCTCACATTTCTGGCCTATTAAGATCACTCTAAAGCTAAGTTTTAATCATCTACCGATGAGAATCAAGACTTCAATATTTTTATTCAGTATCATTACAATGTTTGTCAGAAAACAGCTAAGTTCAGCATACTACCAGTAAAACTTCCATCTAGGCTACACTAAGCAATTAATTGATGCTTTTTGGATTTGGCTATTTGGCAACCATAGTCTATTCAGCAGTATTGTCATCTATAGATGACTTATTTATTCATAAAGATATCAAATGCAATTTTGTTAAATACTGTGTGGAAAACAAAGTACATTAGGTTAACATTCAATAAATTCTTGTGGAGCACCCATTGGTTCTGAACTCAAACTGAAAAGGAAACAGCTTATAATGACATATTCATTGTGAACTATTTGAATGCATACTTACTTATTATAAATCATCATTAAATTCTCTTAAACCATTTTTTAATAAACTATACTAGAATTTGCTAGGAATTAATGTTAAACTTACTGGCCAGTTGTTTCCAGAATCTACACTTTTCAGTAAATGAAAAAATCAGGACATTTGCCTTTCTCACAATTTTCTTGGTAACCTATTCTGCATAATTTCTCATAGATGGTTCACAATAGCTCTGACATTAAATCTGCGAGTTCTTTTAGTACCATGGAAATAATATCTAAACGCTCAAGGCAAATTCATTTATGGTAGTTAGGTTTTCTCTCATTATTTCCTAATCCATCTTAGTCTTCGATTCCTCCTTATTCAGACTTGCTCTTGCCTTTCCAGTTTTAAAATCATTCTTGATGGAAGAATGGAAAAGGAAAGCAAAATAGTAATTGAGAATCTCCATTTTCTTTTTGTCATCTACAAATACTATACCATCTATCCTAAACACTAGGTTCACCTTTCCTTATTTTACATACAACTTAAGAAGAAGAAAGTCGAGTTTTTTTGGTGTCTCATATTTTGTGGATTTTTAGTACATCCTAGATCTTAAGACTTAAAATAGAAAAATAACTCAGTGCAGATGATATTAAGTAATTATTGTTCCTATTTTTTCTAATATATATTCATTCTTGGTTAGATGCTGCTCTGTTCATGGCACTTTCCTTCTCTCTCATTGGTATCACTTATGACTACAGTTAGAATTTCATTTATTACACGCTTTCCTCTTTCTAGGATCTACATATTCTCATTTAGAAAATCTCTAGTTTTATAATTCTAAAACATTTTGAAATTGGCTTTCCAAGAGTATACAATACATATTTGGGTGTACCTAGTAATCATTTATTATTATGAATTTAAAGAATTTATGTCAAATTGGTATTAACTGATCAACACATAAGTGTACATGTAAGAATAACATCTATTGGATGTCAGTCAGCGAGGAGGGGGGTAAGGGGAGGAGCGGACAGGTATATGCATACACAAAGAGTGCAGTGCGCACCATCCGAAGGATGGACATGCTTGAAACTCGGACTTGGGGGGAGGGGGAGCAAGGGCAACATACGTAACCTAAACATCTGTACCCCCATAATATGCTGAAATAAAAAAAAAAGAAGAATTTATGGTCACCTTTTCCCAAGGTTTCTGACATGTTTAGATTCCCAACCAATCCAGACCAAAATAAAGAATACGACAGTACTTTCCTTCATTACTCACTCTATGAAATTTCCTTCCCCTACAACAATATTCTGTCCTATACCAATAAATTACATAGATTAACATTTGACTAATTTAATAGTTGTTCTATTCTCTGCTTTATGTGTCTCAACCTTGTTTCCCCAATATAACTCAAGCTCAGTAAAAGCAAAAAGTACTACTCTGTCTTTCATGGTAAACAGTACAATGCTGGCCATACCAAAAAAGCTACACAAAAACACTTTCTGACTGAAATTAGGATCATTAATACCTTTCATTACAAATAAACAGTAATCACCAAGTGATCCGCATAAACATCAGCTTGAGGCCCCTCTATCTAGCCAAGGTTAAAACATGAAGAAAGGATCACTTCCCAGTAAAGAAATGCAAAGAAGCCTTTTATTTTGGTTTGGCTGAAAAGCAACCAATAAGAAAACCAACCTTGAAAATAGGTTAGCCTCAATTCTCAGGGATGTATGAATCAAATACTGCAAAAGAATTTTTAAGGAATATCATGGCTTAACCTAACAAATTTTTCTTTTTTTCAAAATTTCCACATACCTTATGACATCATGTATGGCAAGGCACTTTAAGGTCAGAACTACAGATGTCAAACTAGTTCTCTTAATCTCAGGGATCACATGGTCAGGCATACACTGGTTCCAAAAATCTTTACTATATATCCGAAAGCATTTTCCTGAGGAAGTCCTGCCAGCTCGGCCACTTCGCTGTAATGCCTCACTCCTACAGAAGGAAAAAAAACAAAAAGTCCCCAAAATGTTTTGTGGGTTTCCCAAGTAATTTACTTCCTATCCCCAAACCAACTAGAAATTAACTAATCAACTGTTCTTTGAACAAAAAGGCTTGACCAAGAGACTTACTTTGAAATTGGAACCACCTCCAGGATGTCCAATCCTAATCTGGGGTTGTGATTTAACTGCTTCACAAAGCCACCATCTACCACATATCTAAGGAGAATGAAAGCAAGTTAAATTTCTGGAAAATAAGAGAAGACTTGTTAATTTTTGAACATTTTGGGTTTTCCTTTTCTAGCAATTTAACAACAACACAATGCCTTTTATGTTAAGTGTAAAACATGAAAGTCAAGCAATTGGAACCCTTATGTGATGCTGGTAAGAATGTGAAATGGTTCAGCCAAAGTAGAAAATGGTTTGGGAGTTCCTCAAAAAGTTAAACACAAAATTACTTTATGACCCAGCAACTCCATTACTAACTATACACCCAAAAGAACTGAAAACAAATAATCAAATAAATATTTATTGATAAATGTTCATAGCAGCACTATTAATAATACCTAAAAGGTAAAAACAACCTCGATGCCCATTAATCATTAATGGATGAATGGAAGAACAAATTTCAGTAAATATAAAATGGAATATTATTCGGCCATAAAGAAAGAATGAAGTACTGATACATGTTACAATGTGGATGAACCTCAAAAATATGCTAAGTGAAAGAAACCAAACATAAAAGTTCACATATTATATGATTCCATTTATATGAAATACCCATAATAGAAAATATATTGAAACAGTAAGACTAATGGTTGCCAGGGAGTAGTGTGGAAAGGAGAATGTGGATTACCTGCGTAATGGGTAAGGGTTTATGTTGGGGTAACACAATGTTTTAGAAATAGATAGTCCTAGTAGTATTGCACAATACTGTAAATGTATTAAATACCCCTTAACTGTTCACTTTTAAATGATTAATTGCATGTTATGTAAATTCACCTCAATAAAAAAATAAACTTTAAAGTCAGCTTTGGACCATTCTGACAGGTTCAGAATCTAATTCCAGCTAGCCCTTAACATGCCATTTGAAGCCAATTAAATGGAAAACAAGTCAGATAAAGAATTAAGGAAGAGTCCTAAGTCTTATCATTCACAGAAGACAACATTCTGAAACATGCTATTTAATGGCTTTTGCTTATGCTGGAAACAGAAAATTACAGAGGTCATTTATTCAGGAGAGCTGCTCCACAAATCCCATAATTAGGGGAAGACACAGAGAGAAAAACTCAGTAATGTTTATCTAATGTTCAGTAACCGCCTGTAATCCTAGCACTCTGGGAGGCCAAGGCGGACGGACTGTTTGAGCTCAGGAGTTCAAGACCAGCCTGAGCAAGAGCGAGATCCTCGTCTCTACTAAAAATAGAAAGAAATTAGCTGGACAACTAAAAATACATATATATAAAAATTAGCCAGGCATGGTGGCACATGCCTGTAGTCCCTTTTTAAAATTTTTTTTATCTAAAAAAAAAAAAATGTTCAGCAATAATTAGCTAAGTGGCTTCCGTGACTTTAAGAAAAATTTCAAAAGCTGTACCTGATTCCATCTATTGTCAAAGATGTTGCAGAAATATTGGTGGATATGACACATTTTCTAATTCCAGGTGGAGGTGGCAAAAATATTCTCCTCTGTTGATCTAAAACATACATAGAGAGAAAACACTGATTTACAATATGCATTTGTCAAGCTCAAGTTTTAAAGAACTCACTTTTTATTAAAAATTATATTTTCTTCATCTCTTTAATAATCTTGAATTCAAAATATAATAGCAAAAACCATTTCTCCTTCACCTTTCACTGTTAAGATTTCTAAATCTATGGAATCACAGGTTATTATTGCTAAAAAAAAAAAAAAAACCCTATAGCAGAGTCCATTGGTCAGAGCTCCCTTTGAAGATATTAACTGTGGCCGTCCTCTCCATTAAAAGGCACATATGTAAACACACAAAAATATTTCAAACAATTTTAGGGTATTCAGAGATTCTCTTTGGATACTCATGAACTCCAGATTAAGGACTTCTCTCTGTCTTAAATATTGATTAGCTAAGCAGTTTTTTTGGGGGTGGGGTGGAGAGTGTCTGCCTAACTTATGACTACTTCTCGAAAGAAGTAATACCACACTCATTTCTACTACCCACAAATTCTGAAGGGTGGGCCCCAGCAGCAATGCTTATATAACAGTAGGGTCCTTGTTCCTCTGGCCATAGTTTACAGTACCAGGGATAAACATTCTTCCCAAGCTAAGTCAATTTAATTCTCTACTGAATATGGAATAAGGTCCAAGAGACGTTCAATTTGATTAGGTTAGTCTCTCACAAAGAGGAAAGATAAATTCGTCAACCACAGGGAAGTAACTAACGTACATGGATAAGGGAAAGCCAGCCTAAAGAGAGCAAAGAATGAATCAGTCATGAGAATTGACAAGAGAGTAGTTTTAGGTTCCTGGCACTTCCCAGGCTTAAGAGGAATGATTGTGATACAAGTAGAAACACAGTTTTGGCCAGACTTGCTCTACTGCCAGGTTAAGCAGAAAACAGGGCAAGAAAGTTAAAAATGTGTGCAAGGAAATCATTACAGCATGAGGAAAAGGAGGTAAGAGAAGGCTGGTAAAGGACAAGTCTCAACGCACTGTGAAAATTGTTGAATTAAGAACAGTAGAATAAGTGAGTTGGTAGAAATAGGAAGTAATCATCAGAGAGCAGATATTTAAAACTGAGATGTCAAAAATGATAGTAATGATAAATTCTAGGTTGTAGCATTTGAATGGCTGGCTGAGGTGGCATAATGGAAAAAATCAGGGAGCTTTAATGCAAGGGAGTTGGGTGGGTATCAATGATACCCAAAAATTAGCAGTAATCATTCCAAGGAAAACACAAGCCAATCCACTGGG
>NW_012148452.1:1740184-1741881 GCF_000956105.1 Propithecus coquereli
TATTCCTAAAGCAAGTTCTCACCTTCTAGGAAGGAAAGGGAAAATACTTTCATTAATATTTAACAATCTTCCTGATTACTTCCATTCTCTGATTTTCCCACCAATGAAAGATTCTGATACACCTTACCCCACTTATTCCAGTACCTGATAAGGTACTAGGATGTTATTAATATGGAGAACAAAGGCCAGGCATGGTGGCTTACGCCTGTAATCTCAGAGCTTTGGGAGGCTGAGGCAAGAGATCACTTGAGCCCAGGAGTTCAAGACCAGTCTGCACAACACAGCAAGATCCCCATCTCTACAAAAAACAAAAAAATTAGCTGGGTGCACTGGCACGCACCTGTAGTCCCAGCTACTCGGGAGGCTGAGACAGGAGGATCACTTGAGCTCAGGAGTTTGAGGCTGCAGTGAGCTATGATCAGGCCATTGTACTCCAGCCTGGGTGACAGAGCAAGACCCTGTCTCTTTTAAAAGAAAAAAAAAAAAAGGAGAAAAAAATGGCACAGAGTCAGAAAGAAGTTCCAAAGGCTACCAAGGATATTGAGGAAAGACCACTCAACACTCTTAAAGGAGTAATGTTTCTAAAAAGATGCATTCTATGTATATGTTAAGGCCACTGAACCTTCCTCATAGAATTTCTTGTCCCAAATTGCCCCCAAAAAAGAGCCCAAAGTAGAAATTCTAGTCCCAAATCCCCGCAAAAAGGAGTCCAAAGCAGAAATATGTTTGTGTGTGTGTGAATATAACATAACTTAATGCAATAAACTTCAAAAGCTGTCAATCAAAGGGGGAGAAAAGAAGACTCTAGAACAGAACAAAGTACAACACTGCGCAGCTCAAACTCTGTCCTGCTTCAAGAAGTCATTTGGTTGAGTCAAAAATACCCTGAAAATTCTCACTAACACAGCTGCAAATCAAACTCCTGACACAGAAAAAGTCTTGAGACAATAATTAAATGCAGCTGAAAAAGATAAAGGCGCTAGAAGGAAATTTAAAAATATGAGAAGCGGACAATCCAACATAAGAATAATTGGTGTTCCTGAAAACTAACAAATGGGACATAAGCTATATTCAAAGACACAACACAAGAGAATTTCCCTGAAATGAAAAATTGAATCTACAGATCAAAAGAGCACATCAGAAATGTCCTTGATGATGTCTGTGGTGGGGCAATGGTTACACAGGTACATATGCTGTCAAAACTTAATGAACTATATACTTGAAACAGATATATTTTATTACACATAAATCACATCTTGATAAAGTTGATTTTTAAAAAGAGTACATCAAATTCCAAAAAATTTTAATCTAAAATAGCACCAAAAAATACTTTAATTAAAACTATTGAATTTTGTGGATAAAAAATAGAAATTTTCAGGCAATCAGACAGAAAAAGCAAGTCACTTACAAGGAGGGGAAAAAAAATCAGGCTGGCCTCAGACTTCTCCACAGCAACATTCAATGCCAGAAGACAACAGGACAACATCTACCAAATTCTAAGGAAAAAAAGTGTGACCCAAGAATATAAACCCGGCCAAGACGTAATTCAAGTATAAAGGCAAAAAGCCAGACATTCTCAAACATAAAAGGACTAAAATAAATAAATAAATCAGTTATAGTACTCATGGGCCCTTCTGTCAAAAAAAAGTTAACGAAATCCAGCCAATCTAAAATTAACAACAACAACAAAAAAAAAA
>NW_012148452.1:1743811-1746660 GCF_000956105.1 Propithecus coquereli
GAACTCCTGAGCTCAAACAATCCGCCCGCCTCGGCCTCCCAGAGTGCTAGGATTACAGGTGTGAGCCACCGGGCCCGGCCTACACATATTGTTATATCCCCTTCTATTCGAATAAACCACCAGTTACCAAATGCAGACCTGCCATATGAATATTACTTAGCCTCTATTTGTAAAATAAGGAAGTCTGATTATGTAAAAACATACATGTGGGCATATGTGCATTTTTCTAGAGGAAAAAAGCTGTGGTTTTCATCACTTTTTAAAAGGAATCTGAGATCCCCACACTCCAAAAAAGGCTAAGAAGCAATGAATTAGATAATTACTTTCAGAGCTAAAATTCTCTAATTACATGCAAATATTTGCCATTTATAAAATAACTAGCATATTTCAGCTCATAAATTTTTATGCAGTTAGGCTTTCCCCTAGATGCATGACAAGACAGAAGAATTGCAATACCTTGAACAAAAACGAGTAAGTCAGAAGAGGGAAAAGGTGTGAGAGAAATAAGAATAAGGTTCTAGATATAGTATTTGACGCAAGACATTAAAAGAATGTCAGCAGAAAGCAGAAAATCTGGAACTCAGTTTAACAAATATTTAATTAGGACTTTTTCAGCATATAATACTTGCCCTCAAGAAGTTCACAATCTCATAGAGAGGATAAGACAACCATAACACAAGGTAGAATGCATTAAGTGCCACGAAGGTACACCAAAGCACAAAGAGGTTCAAATGAGGAAGAGATCAAAGTCGTGAGAATTCAGAAAAGGTTTTTATAAAGTTATCTGCACTAGTAAAACAAAATAGCCAGATTCAGCCAGTGACAGGGGAGAATAAAAGGAAAAGGAGGAGTTCAGATTAAGGAAATGGCAAACACAGAGTTACATAATGGATGAGACGGACGAAAAGAAATAATATCTCCTACATTTTGAGCTTGAGAGAACAGGTATCACAAAGAGGGGGGGGTTGGGGGAAGCCAGCCTAGCAAACAGGATCATACAACCTTGTTAGAAGGGATTCCACATCACCTTTCCACTTTGACAGATGAGAATTCTGGATGTCAGTTAGGGAGATATTTTAAAATGTCCCTTCGAAACAGGCAGCCACCCTCATGGCTAGTCCAGAAATAATAGCAAAATATAAAATATCTACCTCATAATTTTTACCTATTCACTAAACCTGGCTATGGGTCATTTTGAACCCCCTTATTCCCTCTCCTCATTCCCAAGTGCAAGTTTTCTATCCCTGAAACATAATAGGAAATAAAAGAAATAACATTATAATAATGTCTCTCTCCATCACCCAAACTGCCAATAATAAAGAAAGTTAAGTCCTACATTGTATTAACCAAGCTAAAAAAGAAATCCTAAGATCCCAAGTGCCTGCCACTCTCTCCCTACTTCATCCAACTCTCCCTCACCCGTTACTCAGCACCTCATCATCAATGTGTGAATGCTTCTTTGCACTGTTCTAAACTGCTACAATAAATATTATTAAGTTCAAAATGGATCACTAGTAGCTCGCCCTTGGAATCAGAAGAGAAACTAAAATTTAAAAATCCTTCAGTAATGGCTCTACTCACACCCAGTCACACATCTTCACCATTCATACATATACGCCAATACAGAAAATCACATACACTGGAAATTAAGGATGAAAACAGGTTGAAGTCATGCTGGAAACATAATGAATACCAGGTTACTAAGCTGGCATTTTAATTTAGTTGGCAGTAGGCAAGGAATGAAAAGTATCCGCAGACTGATATAATCAGAGCTGTGCTTTTGGAAAATGATGCTTATCACTGCAGGTAGGATAGTAAATCAGAAAAATGAGTTAGCAGGCTATATAAACAACTCAGGAAAGCAAATTGAGAATCCCAATTCTAGCAATGAGTGAAAAGAGAAAAAGAAGAATGAACGATCTTGACAAGATAAACATAACAGAAAACCTGTAGAAGTTGCTGCTTGCTTGGATTGAGTGATCTGAGATGACATGATGCACAGACCAGAAAGCCCCATGAGGAGACCTAGGAGGTCAAGAGCACAGGAGTGAGACTGAACTAGGGACAGCTCTCAGGAGTTGTCCACAGAAATGACAGGTGAATCGTAGGAGCCAACCTCTCCAAAACAGAGAATTCTAAGAAAACAGCAAGGTAATAATGAAACCTTAAGAAACAATCATTTAAGCGGGGACAAAGGAGGGGAGGAGAGGGAGGTCTGGCAACAGCCTCAGAGAAAGAATAGTCAGCAGAACCAGATAATTAAATATTATCTCAGAAGACAGCATTTCAAGGATACTATCATTCATATCACAAAAATCAAAACACAAACAGAAAAAAGTCATGATATTTGAGAAATAGATCACTAGCAACCCCAGATTTCAGGAAGTTAAATAAGAGGCAATAACAGATACAGAACACTATTTCCAATGTGGTAGTAAGAATGAAATTATTTACATAGGAAAAAAACACATATATTTAGTCGATGGTTAATAACAAAGCAACCATAATGGGCTTTGAATTTATCAGTTACAAAATAAATTATAAAAGCATCAGTGGATCAAATCTCAAAAAAACAGTAAGAACCTTAAATATCCAATAATGACCCTAAGAATCCCCTTGACACTGTAAAAATCTAAAATAGAGATCTGTACTTCAATATAGAGAGTAAGGGCCTAATATCACCACAAAAGATCCAAAAAAGCACATGGTCTATGGGTCTTTATCAACACATATATTTCAAAACCTCTTTTTGTTAGTGTAAGGATAAGAATCACCTACTCAACAAAAACCACAATGCACATAAAATATAAAAACATTTAAATGCTAATTCCAATCAAACTCCAAATAGG
>NW_012148452.1:1750145-1751868 GCF_000956105.1 Propithecus coquereli
AGGTGAGCAAGCTGTGGGAAACAATATCTCCTTGTCTCAGCCAGTGTTTTAGAGGACTCCAGAGAAAAAGCTAAAGGAAATGGTACTTCCCACTCAATCTCTCCTCTTCCCTACCCATTGTCCTATTAAAAAAAGTGTCACTCAACTAGCATTAAAACAAGGTAAGAAAAACACCCAAAGACTAGGAGTAACAGCAATAATTGAGAGCAATAAAAGAGAGAGAAAATCCCAGTAGAGACCACTAGAAAGGCAAAGACAGTATTCCGGGGAGTTATTTTGAGCAGCATGCTATGGCCATTTCTATTAGAGAACATACGTAAACCAGGGATTGTTTTTTATTTGGCACCGGATTAAGAAATCCTGTAACTATTCACTATTAAAAGGAAAACAATTTTAAATTTGTTGGTGCTGTGCATATAGAAGATGCTTAATACTTAATAACTAACTTTGTTAATTAAGTTGTCAATTTTCCATTGACTTCAATAGTACAAAGACACAACAGGGATGAACCTTGAAAACACGCTAAGTGAAATAAGCAAGACAAAAGTACAAAATAGTACCTAGAACAGGCAAATTTGTAGAGACAGAAAGTAGACTAGAGATTACCAGAGGCTGAGGGGAGGGGAAATGAGAAGTTTAATCTACTGCTTAAAAGATTGAGTTTCTGTTTGGGGTAATGAAAACTTCTGAAAACATACAATGTTACACAATACTGTGTATGTACTTAATGTCACTGAATTGTACACCTAAAAATGGTTAAAATGGTCAATTTCATTATGTATATTTTACTACAATAAAAATTTTTTAAAAATACAAATGTAACCTACATGTCAAGGATTCTTACAGCTAAAAAACATAAGAGAATCTTAAGAAAAACAAATATAACTGTCACTTATAAACTAATTAAGGAGAGAGAAAATGGGATGAGCTAAAGTACTAACAATGGACAACAAAAATAAATTCTAAGGCTTTGTTTCTTTAAAATATATAAGGAATTTTAAAGTTAAAAAACTTTTAGAACTTCCTCCACTCTTTCTGTTAAGTTATTGCACTTAAATGAATGCTAATGCACTTAAATGAACTTAAATGAATACCAACAAAACTTTTGTACCTTAGAGCTGCAATCATCAAAACGAACTTGGTATCCTACTTTGGATCCCAAAGTGCATTTCATTTCTTCGGCCACTCTCTGAGCAACTGATATGGCAGCTACTTTTCGGGGCTGAGTCACACCAATCATACCATGTTGTGAAAACCCTATCAAAACCAGAGGTAAAAAACACAACAATGTTAGCAATTGTTTATTCCTACTAGAGCTAAATTGTTTCTGGACAATGAATACAAACTGCTTGAATGTTTCCAAAAGAAAACCCTGCACATTAGCAATATACTGTATTGCCTTTGCACCATGGAAATTTAAATATTAATTAAAACTAAAAATGCATATTAATAACCATTCAAAATATGTATCCTTTAATTAGGATTGAGGTTTTGTTTTTGGTTTTTTCTTTTGAGACAGATCTCGCTCTGTTGTCCTCCCACCTCAGACTCCAAAAGTAGCCGGGAGCATAGGCTCGAGCCACCTGCACCAAGCATTTTCTTTCGTTCAATTTCTGTCAAAGATTTACTCTGAAGAGTAAACCCTGAATTTTAAAACCTAGGGATCCATGAAATTCCACTTTTACTTCCTAAAATAAATTTACTTTTGCCACAGAAGTAAAAC
>NW_012148452.1:1751918-1753369 GCF_000956105.1 Propithecus coquereli
CCCAAGTAGCTGGGACTACAGGCATGTGCCACCATGCCCGGCTAATTTTTTTAATATATATATACTTTTAGTTGTCCAGCTAATTTCTTTCTTTCTTTTTTAGTAGAGACGGGGTCTTGCTCTTGCTCAGGCTGGTCTCGAACTCCTGAGCTCAAACGATCTGCCTGCCTTGGCCTCCCAGAGTGCTAGGATTACAGGCGTGAGCCACCGCGCCTGGCCCCAAATTTCAACAATAAAATTCAAAGTAGAAGAAACACCAATTTCCAAGGAATTTAAATCTCTAAAGGAATAAAAATGTTCATCATCTTCTAGACTTTCATCTTGTTAACACAGTTATTTGAGAAGACTCACTAAATTGTTAACATAGGGTCAGCTAATCCAGAAGCCATTGCATTTGGGTATATTTCAAAATACTTAAGCAACCTCCAAAAGACAAAGAGATTGTTACGATGCCTTACTTCTGACCTTAGTACAAGGTAGAGTAGAAGATAAGCAAGGAAGTGACTCATTCCTCTTAGTAGAGTGTTGCTACTTGAAAAGTTACACCACTAGTCTGGGATTTCACTTTCTCTTTTTGACCTCCACAGAAAGCCGCAGGCTTGTCTATGATACGTGGATTCCACACCTTATGTACTGCTATCACATAGTACCATTCCACCACTCAAAGAAGAAAAAAGCTGGTGGGATGTCTTCTGAAATAATGAAATTAATCATTCAGACTCAGGTCTGTTTAGTCAGGTTATAGCTCCATATAAGATAGACTAATAAAAATAATACTTAACCACTTAATTTCTTTCTTCTAAAAGGTTAGTATATTTACAAATATTTACTAACAAGCCTGACATTTCATACATCTTTTATCTAAAGCTAGTCAGATAAACATAAAAATCTAGGGCAGTAGTTAAGAAGGACCCAGATTTCCCAACAGAGGTAGCACTCTATAAGTGCTGTAAGTGAGCCACAGTCCTCACTTACAAATAGTAAACATTTTTAAACCATACTAAATGCTCACCAGTTAGAAATACCAAGATGTCTCCAGCCATTTCATTCAAATGGATATCCATGGTCACTTTCACGATCTAAAGCAAGAAACACAAGCATAATATGCTCTCCAAATAGTCATTCCCCTACCATCACCTCCCTTATTCCACAGAAAAATTAAATTTGGTTCTCAAAATTCCTAGGACCCATAAGCGCTGTCATTAAAATAGTAGGGAACAAATAAATTATCAAACTACCCAATTAACTAGAATCATAGATATAAAAAAAGACATAAAAAAGATGCCAAGTAATACCGCTTGAATATACGCAGTATTTTCTCTGTCTCGTGGGCCAATCAAATTGCAGAATTTCTCTCTGACTGGATAAAGCCTTCCAGGTATATCAAATATTGGACAATTTCCAAAGAACGCAGACAATTTGGCTAATTCCATAGTGGCTGACATTACCAC
>NW_012148452.1:1754879-1759647 GCF_000956105.1 Propithecus coquereli
ATTACCATTAAAATCTGTGATAAGCATTATAAAAAGTCTTTGAGGAGCGGTCAGGTTTATTAAGGCATAATTTCCAAATGATATAGTTTTTGCAAATAGTTTTATGAGTTTTGACAAGTGCATATGGTTGTGTAACCACCAGTATAATTAAGATATAAAGTGGTTTCATCACTGTAATAAATTCCCTGTGCCCCTTTGTGGTCAACGCCTTCCTTCACCTCCAGGGTCTGAGAACCACTGATTTGTTTTCTGTTTCTATAGTTCTCCTTCTCCCAAAATGTTATATAAATGTAATTGTATAGTATATACTCTTTTTTGGTCTAGCTTCCTTCATTCAGCATAATTGTTTGGGATTCATCCAAGTTGTAGTGTGTATCAATAGTTTATTAGTCCTTTTTATTATTGAGTAGTATTCCTTTGTATGGATATACCACAGTTTGCTTTTCAATTTATTAGCTGAGAGACATTTATGTTATTTTCAGTTTTTGGTGATTATGCATAAAGCATTCACATACAGGTTTTGAGTGACATAAGTTGTCATTTCTCTTGGGTAAATAACTAGGCATAGAATTGCTGGGTCAAATGATAAACATATGTTTATAAGTAACTGCCAAACTGTTTTTCCAAGATGGCTGGGCCATTTTGCACTTTTACTAGCCATGTATGAAAATTCAAGTTGCTCTACATCCTTGCTAGGACTTGATATTGTCAGTGTGTTTGTTTGTTTTAGCCATTCTAGTAGGTGATAGTGGTATCTCATTACAGTTTCAATTTGTGTATCTCTGTGACAATGATGTTGAACATCTTTTTATGTACTTATTTGTAACTCATATATCTTTTTGTGTTTTTTTGTTTGTTTGTTTTTTGTTTTTGAGACAGAGTCTCATTCTGTTGCCCAGGCTAGAGTGTTGTGGCATCAGCCTAGCTTACAGCAACCTCAAATTCCTGGGCTCAAGCAATCCTCCTGCCTCAGCCTCCTGAGTAGCTGGGACTACAGGTGTGTGTGCCACGATGCCCAGCTAATTTTTCTATTTTTAGTAGAGACGGGGTTTTGCTCTTGCTCAGGCTGGTCTCGAACTCCTGAGCTCAAGGGATCCCCTGCCTCAGCCTCCCGGAGTGCTAGGATTACAGACAGGAGCCGAGTGTCCAGCCCATATATCTTCTTTGGTAAAGTGTCTGTTCAAATCTTTTGCCCACTTGTATGTGTGCGTGTGGGAAGGGTTGCTTATTGTCTTATTATTGAATTTTGAGAGTTCCCTATGCATTCTGGATACAAGTCCTTTATCAGATATGTGCTTTGCAAATATTTTAGCCTAGTCAGTGTCTTGTGTTTTAATTTTCTTAGTTGTGTCTTTCAAAGAAAAGTTCTTAATTTTGATGAAGTTCAGTTTATTAATTTTTTTCTTTTTTTCATTGTAAGATATTTAGCAGCAAATTTTTTTCTTTTATGAATTATGCTTTTAGCGTAGTATCTTAGATATTTTTGCCTAATCCAATGTCATAAAGATGTTCTCATATGTTTTCTTCAAGTGTTTTTATAGTTTTAGGCTTTACATTTAGGTCTATAATCAAAAAACATTTGAGTCGATATTTTTATACGGTACAAGGTATCAGTCAAAGTTTTTATATAGATAGATGTCTAATTGTTCTAGCACCATTTTTTTCATAGGTGAAAAATTTAGCCAAGGAAGGGACTTACACTTTTATTTTATTATTTTATTTTTTCAGAGATGGAGTCTCACTGTGTCACCCAGGCTGGAATACAGTGATGCAATCACAGCTCATTGCAGCCTCAAACTCCAACAATCCTGCACACCACCACGCCTGGCTAACTTTCTTATTTTTTGTAGAGCCAGGGGTCTTGCTATGTTGTCCAGGCTGGTCTTGAACTCCTGGCCTCAAGCCATCCTTCCACCTCAGCCTCCCAAGAGCTAGCATTACAAGTGTGAGCCGCTGCGCCCAGTCAAAAACAACTATTTATTTAAACCAAAAAGGGTTGTTACCTTGAACTGACAAGTTTAAAGTTTGGGTTGGTTTTTTCCTCCCATTACAGAGTAAGGTAGAAGTTTGCAAGGAAAAATCGGTCCATCATAGAAAATAAAAAGAAATATTTTCTTTGCATGTTGGAATTATAATGTGAGTATATTCTTGACCCTACTATACACTTTATTGCAGGATTATTTTTGCACATTATGTTTTTTTCTCCTGATGTTAATGCCCTTCCTCAATTTGCACTATTACCCCTTTTGAAAGTAACTGTAGTCCCCACTGTATTGACCAAGGAGGTTCCAAACGCAAATACCAGCTTTGTCTGTTCTGGAAATGACAGGCTGAAAGCATAAAGCAAGGAGCAGAAAGGTTAAGAATAGACTCAGTTCTTTGCAATCACAAGAAAATGCCCACCCAGCCATTCTGCCCTTCTATTTAATTTGTTCCTTTCCTCTGGTCTAAATGCACTTATAATTAGGACCATAGAAAACCACGTACATCATGACCACCATTACTCACCACCGTGACCATTCTCCTGGGTAACACAGAACATTTAATAGGCCTGTCCCAGCATCTAATAACAAAGGAAAAACACATGGCAGATCACAATAATGATTTTGTGTCTTTCTGTAATGATGAAAGAAAAACCTGATCCTGCATAATAATCGCTTTGTTATTCATGGAACTTAAACAGCATTTCCTCATGAATTTTAATGTGCCATCCATTTTCTCACTACTTATCCCCACAGTTCTTTGTGAGCCATTGCAGAACGTTATTTTCTTATCTCTTTCTTTCTTTCAATGATATAAGTATTCTATCTAAACCAAAAAATTTAGGATGTCACTTTTTTACTGTATTGGTCACATAGGGCTGGTCTAGGTTGGCATCAAATAATCTGGAAAGGTCAATCTGTGCACTTATGATTTCTGTACTTTTTTTTTCCTATATGTGTGTTATTTAATTTTAAAAAGAGTTTACTTTTAAAAAATTATCCGGAACATCCTGTGATCTGAATTTGTGCCTTTTTAAAGAAATCATAATTAGTGGCAGTCATGATTCTTTTGTTCAGTGTTCTAGAAGTTTAGGAAGCATTCGTAATATTCTTTCTTCCTTATTTCTTTAGCGGGCATACTTCATTTTGAAATTCAGTCCCCTACTATGTGTAGACAGAGTAACCTCAAAATTACCTATTACTAGATTCAATTTTAAGCTATTTAAGGACACAAATTGAGTCTTACTTATCTCTGTATTTTATGAAGCATCTTGCTCAAGAACTTCCAAATAAAAGGCCCTCATATAAATATTTGCTTAATAAATAAAAAGTGTCTTTTGCAGAAAACAAATAAGTAGTCAGGGGCTGAGGATGAAAGGAGAAAATTGACTTTAAAGAGGTATAAGGGAACTTTTTACAGGGATGGAAATATTCTACATATTGATTGTGGTGGTGGTTACTGTATGCATTTGTCAAAAATTATACACGGAAAATTAGTGAATTTAATTACATACAAATTATATCTTAATAAAACCAATTAAGGAAAAGATCTTGTCATGATATCATGGTTTCCTTATAGGAAATAACTAACAACAAATGCTGTTAACAAATAAGTAGCACATTCTTTACATGAACAATTAACCTAATTTCAGATCAACCTTAAAAATCATTGATTTCTTTATTGCACTTGACTAGTCTTAAAAAATTGTTAATTTCTTGATTGAATAACCAACAATTTCTTAAATACTACTATGTGTCTGGTCGTGTACTAGATGATTTATGTTCTTAAAGTTCTTGCACCAAGTGCTAGGAAATAAAAATTGTTATTATTTTAACAATTGAACACTGAACAAAAGATTCATGAATGCCACATTTTTTACAGGAATAACAATTTTATACTGAGGGTCTAAGAGGTTAGGTAAACTTGTCTAAGACTAGATATTTTATTTTTTAAAAATCAGTGGATGCATAAATATAGTTTCAAAGAGGCTGAATTAACATGTATTTGTGATTTAGGAATTTTGAGGAGTCAGATGATTTTGTCCAAAAAGTACCTACGGTAATAAAAATAAAAATTTAAATTTAGTAAATAATCATTTGCTTACTGTATGCCAGGACTGTGCTAAATATTTCAAGGAATACAATGCTGAAAATATATAGACTTTGCTTTCCAACCATATACCGTATTAGCCAGGTACGGTCCCGGCACCGTGCTGCACCAAGTTTTATGTTCCTTCTCTATGTGAGATTCCAGTACTGGAAACTGAGCCATCATTTCCAAACAGGGCATCTGAAATGCCCTTAACCACAGGGAGAACTTGGTTCTTACAAAGGACCCACATCATTGGTGGCCAAGAGAGCTGAGGCGGAGAATTCTCATGTGGTAAATATCAGATTGAAATTAGGTGGAGGTGAAGGACTTTTCAGAGAATCAGATAGCAGGGGTCAGTTATTGATGACCAGCTTGACGTAGACATCTAAAAATGAGGGTCTCCAGATAAGACATTACTTAAGCTAGACGGGGATTTGACCCTAGAATGGCAGGGCTGTTAAGTCTTAACCAAATTGGATGGTCAATTCTCATGATGCCAGGACTCAAATTAAAGTTTGGAGTCCCAGAAACCAAAAAGTACAAATACCAAAGTTTACTCTGTTAGACTACTAGGTAGATAGTTCACTCTCCACTGAAGGGTCTCATTTATTCATATAGTCAAATAATCACAAGTGTAGGGCCGGGCGTGGTGGCTCACGCCTGTAATCCTAGCACTCTGGGAGGCCGAGGTGGG
>NW_012148452.1:1759697-1762516 GCF_000956105.1 Propithecus coquereli
CCAGGCATGGTGGCTCACGCCTTTAATCCCAACACTTTAGGATGCCAAGGCAGGAGGATCACTTGAGGCCAGGAGTTTGAGACCAGCTTGGGTAACAAAGTAAGACTCCGTGTCTACAACAAGTTTTTAAAAATTAGCCATGGGGGTGTATGCCTGTAGTTCCAGCTACTCAGGAGACTGAGGCGGAAGGATTACTTGAGCCCAGGAGTTTGAGGCTGCAGTGAGCTAACTGTAGTCTAGCCTGGGTGACAGAGTGAGACCTAAAAGGAAACCTATGATGACTTGGTCATTTAGCAGTCTCAAGAGAGAGTGAGGGGAGCTTGTACTATGAGTCAGTCAGATGGTGTTGGACTGCATGCCACTATTACATAACCTATTAACTGCTCATAGGATATTAGCAATTTCAGGATTAGGAGGAAAATAATTAGATGGCCATATCATAAAATTTAAAGAACTATCTAACTTTCAGTCCAAAAGTAAAAGATGTCATCATCACACTTTCTTCTCTTTTTTTTAATCTTATGTTTTAAGAATCTAGATATTGGCTGGTCCAAAGGTAGTGAGTTATTGACTGTGACTTGATTGTTCACAGTCGGTTACAGATTGAACTCCTTGTTCCACTACTTTCCCCCTTCTCACTACTGCACTTGACTGGTCTGAAAAAAAAATAGAATCCAGATATTAAGATTTGAGTAATTATCACAGACCATTCACCAAGCAGTCCTTAGTTCATTCATCAATGATTTTATTTGATTTAGAGCTTAATAGAGATTGAGACACTTCTAGTCATTGTCAATGAAAATTGTCACTTTACATGTGTGCATATAAACCTTAATAAATGCGTAGAATCCCCATTAATCTACCGGTAAAATAGGGCCTCTTCCAAATGAAAGCCCAATATTTACTCTAGCTTCCTTTTATTCATTCATCTATTCATTCAGTAAATATTAGAATGCACGACTATTTATGCACGCCCTTTTTTTTTTCAAGACAAGATCTTGCTCTGTTGCCCCTGGAGTGCAGTGATGTCCTCGTATCTCACAGCAACCCCAAACTCCTGGATTCAAGCGATCCTCCTGTCTCAGCCTCCCAGAGTGCTAGGATTACAGGTGTGTGCCACCTCAATCCTCCTGCCTCAGCCTCCTAAGTAGCTGGGACTACAGGCGCATATCATCATGCCTAGCTAATTTTTGTTTTTTGATTTTTTTTTTGGTAAGGATGGGGTCGTACTATGTTGCTCAGGCTAGTCTTGAACTCCTCGGCACGAGTGATCCTCCTGCCTCAGCCTCCCAAAGTGCTAGGATTATAGGCTTATGCCACCACTCCGGCCTATATGCGCCCTTTTTAATAGCCACACAGAGGCATAAAAATATGTGTAAGGTGTAAGACATAGTCATTACCTTCAATGAGATTTTCATGAGTCAAGGAGATAAAATATTTAGAGAAAAAACTAGCTAAAGTGAGCAGGGAAGGCTTCTTGGAGTTAGTGGCATTGGAACTGAGCTTTGAAAGTTGGGAAGATTCAAGTAAACGCTAGGGAAAGAGTCTAGGTAGAGCAAATTTCACAAAGGCACTAATAGAGTGACCAAGATATTACTACTTATGGATTATTGAGAAAATGCAGTATTAATGTTCTATCTCTGACCATGGTCTCTGTAAATCTTTCAGTTGCCTGAAGGTGGCAAGCTGGGTTTATTTGAGAAACTTCAGCATCAACATTATTTAAAAGAAAAATGAAACAGTACTATTTCTCTGAGGGGAAAAAAAACTTTCATTGACATTTAACTCATAAAATAAAAAAGTGAAAAAGACTGAAACATAATCATTTACTGTATATATTTAGTACTACTTACCTTAAGGCATAGATATTGCTTTACGAGTGCTTTTCATTCTAATATCTTAATTTTTATAGTCCTTGTTGATTTCTCAGTTATATAATTTTTTCATAGGAGAAAAAAAGGAGCTTACATTTATAAGCATTACCATTAAAATCTGTGATAAGCATTATAAAAAGTCTTTGAGGAGCGGTCAGGTTTATTAAGGCATAATTTCCAAATGATATAGTTTTTGCAAATAGTTTTATGAGTTTTGACAAGTGCATATGGTTGTGTAACCACCAGTATAATTAAGATATAAAGTGGTTTCATCACTGTAATAAATTCCCTGTGCCCCTTTGTGGTCAACGCCTTCCTTCACCTCCAGGGTCTGAGAACCACTGATTTGTTTTCTGTTTCTATAGTTCTCCTTCTCCCAAAATGTTATATAAATGTAATTGTATAGTATATACTCTTTTTTGGTCTAGCTTCCTTCATTCAGCATAATTGTTTGGGATTCATCCAAGTTGTAGTGTGTATCAATAGTTTATTAGTCCTTTTTATTATTGAGTAGTATTCCTTTGTATGGATATACCACAGTTTGCTTTTCAATTTATTAGCTGAGAGACATTTATGTTATTTTCAGTTTTTGGTGATTATGCATAAAGCATTCACATACAGGTTTTGAGTGACATAAGTTGTCATTTCTCTTGGGTAAATAACTAGGCATAGAATTGCTGGGTCAAATGATAAACATATGTTTATAAGTAACTGCCAAACTGTTTTTCCAAGATGGCTGGGCCATTTTGCACTTTTACTAGCCATGTATGAAAATTCAAGTTGCTCTACATCCTTGCTAGGACTTGATATTGTCAGTGTGTTTGTTTGTTTTAGCCATTCTAGTAGGTGATAGTGGTATCTCATTACAGTTTCAATTTGTGTATCTCTGTGACAATGATGTTGAACATCTTTTTATGTACTTATTTGTAACTCATATATCTTTTT
>NW_012148452.1:1762566-1765069 GCF_000956105.1 Propithecus coquereli
AAAAAAATCTGTTAATCAACTGTTTATGTTATCAGTATAGCTTCCAGTCAACAGTTGGCTATTCATAGTTAAACTCTTGGGGAGTCAAGACTTATACATGGATTTTTGACTTCAGGGGAGGTGGTTACCCCTACCCTTGTGTTGTTCAAGGGTCAACTGTAAATTATTTTCTTTATTCCTCACAAAAACTCAGAGAGGTAGATGATTACTATCCCCAATTTTCACATTTTAGAATCAAGTTTCAGCAAGTTGCCCATGGTGACAAAGAGCTAAGAGGGCCAGGATTCAAAGCCACACTAATAACCCCTATACTGTATTGGGAGATGGAATTATCTTGATCTTGGTGCTAAAATAATGTATTTTCTTCCAATTCTTGTAAATCACATAGAACTGGCCCCATCCTTATATGGGAACTACCCAGTGAGAGTATCTAGAATAAAACCTGCAAGCCAAGAATGAAGAAAAATAAAAGTGAAAAACTCAAATACTGTTTAACATTGTTCGTTTTATAACCAAGGACATTTAAAACATGTTACCATTAATACTCATGTGCTTGGGGCTATCCCAAATTGGAAGATCAACAATTATTTCCTGCCCAGTGAGTTTACAAATTACAGTGACAAATGAGACACAAATACAGAGTAAAAATAGAAAACACATCGGTTGAGTCTGGGAAGAAAAGTCAACGTCCCCAACAACATGGAATCTATTTCTTGTTATCTTTGGGTTACAAGAAAAACCTGAAAGAAAAGATATTTAAAGAAGTGTGAGAAGTATAAATTGCACCATGCTGCTATTGCTTCATATGCAGTCTTTCAGAACATTCTTGAATCCAAGCAATCTGTTTTGGAGCATCCAAAAGAGACAGGAAGGAAGCTCAACATTAAAGAGCTACAGAAATGGAATAGAATATTTAAGTCATCTTCAGGAAAGAAATAAAGTATAGGACCACTGTCAAGATGGTTACAAGGACTAAGTGATGCAAAAAGGAAAATTATCAAAGATATTATTAATACAATAACAAAGTTTAAAACGCTAGACAAATGGTGAGATGTGGAAACCTAATAAGAACAGAATCTAATTGGTCACAGAGAATGAGCAATGGTAGCAAAGTACATGGATTTTTTAAAAACTCCCTCATTTGACCAAAACAACAGTTGTTTTGGTAAAAAGGAACAGACTAAAGCCAGATTGTGGATGAGAAGAGAATTAGAGAGTAAACTGAAAATGTACTTAATGCATTAGGAGATGTCAGGTTACAATCAACTAAGGTAAATGAAAGGGAGAGAAATGAATAGCTGGGAAAAAGATGCTGCTACTGCAGTGTTTATGTGATGATTTGGTCCACAAAATTATTGGAGTAATAGAAGAAGTATTTAAGAAAGTTGAAACAGGTACTGAGAATAGCAAGTGCACATTTTGAGAAAGGATGCCGGGTTGGAGGATAGAAAACAAACTTTTAGTCAAGATAGGTATTACATAATGAATTTGCATTTGTGACAGATTCGTATCCAAGGTATGAGTCTGATTGTTTCCTTTTTCTATCTCACTAATAAACCAAGGGCCTTTCTTCCACCCAGCCTTCACCAAGGCAGAAACAAAAATCCAAGGATGGCTGGGCACTGTGGGTCATGCCTGTAATCCTAGCACTGTGGGAGGCTGAGGTGGGAGGATCACTTGAGGCCAGGAGTTCAAGGCCAGTCTGGGCGACATTTCGAGACCCTTTTTCTACAAATAATTTTAAAATTAGCTGGTTGTGGTAGCACACAACTGTAGTCCTAATTCCTCGAGAGGATGAGCCAGAAAGATTGCTTGAGCCCAGGAGTTGGAGGTTGTAGTCAGTTGTGATGGTGCCACTGCACTCCAACCTCTGGGCAACAGAGGGAGACCCTGTCTCTCTCTCTCTCTCTCTATCTATCTATCTATCTATGTGTATATATATATACAAAATCTCCAAAGACACTGCTGACCTAAGGGCCAAAATGAGAGCCTCCTGTGCATGTTCAAAGTATTGGTTATTTCCTCTATCAGACAGATAAGCCTGGGCCTAGGGAGAGGACAGAGAGAGGGAAGAATGTAATGAGAAAGGAAGGATTGACAGAAGGGATAAAGAGCCCTCAAAGTGGGCAAAGGAAAGGGGATCTTTTGTTAGGATATTCTAAAGGAAGAGATTCAAAGATGAGCCATCCTCAAGTATGGACCACCCTCCTCCCCCTTAAAAATAAATCAGAAACAGGCCTGGCATGGTGGCTCACACCTGTGGTCCTAGCTACCAGAGAGGCTGAGGTGGGAACATAATTTGAGCCCAGGACTTCGAGGTTCCAGTGAGCTGTGATTGTGCAACTGCACTCCAGCCTGGGCGACAGAGTGAGACCCTGTCTCTAAAATAAGTAAATGATTAATTAATTAAAATAATAGAAAAGCCACAGTTCACGCGGAGCCCATATAATGGACTGGCAAGGGCTGCAGGCCTTGGCATCAGACCAATCAGTTTAAATGCTTT
>NW_012148452.1:1775684-1777917 GCF_000956105.1 Propithecus coquereli
TTGCTGCTGAAGGTACAAAAAGAGAATTTCTTACCCTCTGCTGGTGGTGTTAATCTTTCCGGAAAGCTATTTGGCAAATTAAATACAAAGATCCAAAAGTGTTCATATCTCTTTATCCCTTCAATTTTACTAGAATGTTGTTTTAAGGAAATAGAAACATAATTTTTAAATTAATGTAAAAAGAGGTTCCTTATCATTATTAATAACAATACAAAATTTTAAACAATCTAGGTGCCAAAAATAGGGACATAGTTAAGCAATTATATTTCCATATGATGAAATATTATACAAGTATTAAAAACAACATTTACAAAGAATTTTAATGATACAGATTATATATATTTATATAATATGTGCATCATATGCAGACAGAACTGGCTACATAATTTTCTGGGCCCAGTGCAAAATGAAAATGCAATATCCCTTGCTTAAAAACTTTTAAGAATTCTAAGAAAGTGGCCAGGTGTGGTGGCTCTTGCCTGCAATCCCAGCACTCTGTGAGGCTGAGGCAGGCAGATGTCTTGAGGTCACAAGTTCAAGACCAGCCTGAACAAGAGTGAGACTCCTGTCTCTACTAAAAATAGAAAAAATTAGCTGAGTATGGTGGCGTGCACCTGTCGTACCAGCTACTCGGGAGGCTGAGGCAGAAGGATTGCTTGAGCCCAGGAGTTTGAGGTTGCAGTGAGCCATGATGACGCCACTCTACTCCAGGCGGGGCAACAGAGCAAGACTCTCCCCCCCCCCGAAAAAAGCAACAATAGAGCCTCAAACCAAGTGTGGGACCCTTCTGAACATGGGCCCTGTGTGACATGGATGCCCTTGTAACTGGCCCTGTGTGTAGAAAAAAAAAAAGACTGAAAGAAAATATCCCAAAATGTCAATAGTAATTATCTTTGGGTTTTGGGGTTACTGATTTTTATTTCATGCATTTAAAATTTTTGTCACAATAGACATATTACTTTTATAATCAGTAAAAAAAAAAAAGTATGTCTTTTAAAGAGACCCAAATTATACTAAAAGCAGGGCTACAATGAATTGCATTATATTTCGCTTCCAGGCTCTTTTAAATATCCATTTGGGGGCCACTGGAAATAACAGACTCTATTTTTGAAGTTTCTATACTGTGTTTTTGAGTCACTGTAGAGAATAGAGCAGGATATAAAAATGAAATCAGTTCTTTGCTAAGTCAAAAAAAAAAAAAAAGCAAGCACAAGCTGAACCACAAATAACACATCCCATCTATTTTTGTCCCATGTATAGAATTAGATTTGGTTGGACATTGAACATTTGCTTGAATGGTGTAATACTGAAAATTCCTTCTCCAGCATCCCTAGACCTATATTCATATAATTAGCAGCCCACACTGGCAGAAGGAAGGCCTATAAGAAGCCTATTGCATCCTGAGCACTTAGTTAAGTCCAATGAGGAATTTAGCAATACATTTTTTTTAATGGAGAATGGGTGCATCTGAAGACAATAAAAGACACTTTAAATGACAGAGCATTGAGTTAAAAATCATACAGAGGGTATTTACAATGTGTTCTTTTAGAAGTTACATAGAGAAGCTTTAACAAATTGCATTCTTAATGACTTATAATTAGTTGTTATATTTTGGCACTAAAGAAGTACAAAAGCCAAGGCAAATCATTTAATCTTTTTAGTGCGGCAAAGGACAGTTGTCTAGGCACAAGATACTGTCCCTGCAGACTTCCTGAGTGCAGGCTTCATATTTTGGTATATTCTCTACTGTATTGCACACTCAATTAATACCTCCCTCGTGCAATTTCAGACAGAAGGAACATGAAAAAGAAAAATTGTTAGTTATTTATCATTCCTTCCTTCCTCCCGTATTCTATTAATTGTGTTTCCTGAAGAAAAGCTTTTCTGAGCAGGTACGGATACAAACTGAAGGGGCCAAAAGAGGGCCACTTGTTCCACATTAGAAGGGAAAAGAGACGTAAACGGAAGATCATGGAGGGAAAGAGGAGGATGAGGAGAAGAGGAAGTATGAGTGTCAAAGACAGGGAGGGAGGCTGAACGGATCCGAGAGAGAAAAGAGAGAAAGATGGGAGGCTGCTGCTTAAGGAAAGAAACTCAAGTAGGTATTTAAAAGGTGCTGCTAGTGGTGCATTGCACAAGCCCCTCTTTTGTCTCCCTCAAAACCTTCAGTAAAAAATTCATTACCAGCGGGGCGCAGTGGCTCACGCCTGTAATCCTAGCACTTTGGGAGGCC
>NW_012148452.1:1777967-1780496 GCF_000956105.1 Propithecus coquereli
ACATGAATACTTACACAGAAGCCCAAAACCCAATTTTATTAAACAATAGACCAAAAACTGGAACACAGCAGAAAATTCTCAGCTGGATTAGAAACCACCTGTGTTTGCTTCTGATTCATGGTTCAAGTTAGGTCCCTGTTCAGAGTGACTGATATCCCAGAAGGCCAAGTGGTAGGTAACCATGGAAACTGGCTCCTGGAAACTGGCTCCCTTCATACAGTACCCAAAGGCAGGCTGGCGGCCCGACGAAGGAGGGGGGAGGATGAATGGGTAGAGAACAAAGGCTTTATGAGTCTGTTTAAGAGCAGAACGCATTTCGGCGTTGGGGTTCACTTTTTTGCCCCCCAGCAAGGTTTTCACCGAACTTGGGTCTGGGACCGCCCCCCTCTAAGCCAAAGTGCTCATTGGACGCAAAGTTCGCGGATGGCTTGCAGGGCCACGAGAAGGCCGCGGCTTCCTCCCTACTCTTCTCTACCAGCCAAAGGCATACTTTCAACCCCGAAAACCCCCATGCCATAACTCCCACTGGCTTCCGTAGCGTCCCGCGGACCGCACCTCTATCAGCGATGGAAACAGCCGAGGGCCGCTCTTCCTGGAGGTCTCTTGACCGCTCACCCTCCTCCTGCCGCCTTGGCGCCCTGCCCGCGACGGCGGGAAACCGGGACATAGACCTGGCCCCGAGCGGAGGTGAGCACGTCCACCGATCTGAAGAGATGGGAGGGGGGAAAGGCGAGGACGCGCCCTGATGACGTAGAGGTGTTTACTTCCGCGCGTGCGACTCGCAGCGAGGGGAGGGGCAGCTGCTCCTTGACGTGGCGCTAGGCTGCTGGAAAGCTCTGAGATCGAGCGACCGGACCGGGAGCCAAGTCCCCTCCCACAGGGGTTTCCCCACAACTGCCATGTGTGCTCCGCCTCCTGCTGCTAAGCCATCCCCGAGGGCCCGAAAGCCCCCTCCAGTTTCTCCTTTTGAGTGCCTGAGGCCGCAGCGACACCCCTTTTCTCCGACACAGTGGTCACTATACAGCCCGTTCTGCATTCACACGCCTGACCTGATGGGACCCTTTGCCGGGAACTGGAACCATCCGAGTGCGTGTTCAACAACTCATTTTCACCATTCCTGTGTTCAAGGCACACAGCTCCTAAGTTGCAGAGCTGAACTTTTACTTAAGTAGTTTGCAAAACTACTAAACAGGTCCCCAACGCTGTTCATTTCTTTCACAGAACCCTGCATTTTAATTTATGTGCTCATTTCTTTCACAGGACCCTGCATTTTAATTTATGTGCATGTTTTTCCAACCCTCAACTAGACAATAAAGCCCCACAAGAGCCAGAACTTTAGAACACCACTGTACACCCAGCACCCAGTGCAGTGATTTGACTTGGGCTATCAATTGTTGAACTTGCTGCATGGATGAATGAATAATTGATCTCCTAAGAAATTAAGCCCACTTTTAATAGATGTGCATTTTTTGGAAACCACAATAGCTGAAAAGTTCAACAGATACACATTTGAGGGGATGACTTTTTCAGAAGAGGTACTTTGTAGGGCAGTTCTGTTACAGAACCTGCCAATTTTGTAAATAGTGTCAACTGTAACAAAATCAATGCAATGTGAAGATTGTTTCTTGGAGTTTTCAACCGTTCCTGCTGTTAGAATTAACCAATGCTTAGTACCAAAGAAGACAACTCAGATTATCACTTTACTATCAACTAAAGGCCCCTACTGTCTGACCAGGCTTCAAAAGATGTACCTATCATAAGGCTGTTTGACTCCAAGATTTTTCTGTGCTCATTGAAATGACTTACACCAATTCCTTTTAAATGGAACTGATCAACAATGCCTAAAATCCAAGTTTATCAGATTTTGAATGATACCAAATGAGGGAGAACTTGCTAACAACGTTGTATCTCAAAACCTGGGTATTACAGGAATAGATCTGGTAATAGGAGACCCTCCCAGGTTTCTCTTGTCTATTAGGGGCATCTCCCAACCTCCTGGATTAGATTAGAAATTCAAAATATTACAGATCAGAAAAACAAACAAAGCAAAAATATACTTGTAGTACCGGCAAGGTATTGGTGACCTCAGTAAGTATTGCAGTACAGGGAAGCTGTATCAGCAACAAAATATAGTCACTTTCTAAGAAAATGAACAGAATCATTTCAGACCAATGATGGTTACCTTTTACTGAGCACATATTGGTCAAATGTTTAATATACAGTTGACCCTTGAACAACACAGGTTTGAACTGCTGAGGTCCACTTATACTCAGATTTTCTTCTGCCTCTGCTACCCCTGAGATGGCAAGACCAAACCCTCCTCTTCCTTCTCCTTAGCCTACTCAACATTAAGATGAATAGGATGAAGACCTTTATGATGGTCCACTTCCAGTTAATGAGTAGGAAGTATATTTTCTCTTCCTTGTGAATTTCTTAATAACATTTTCTTTTCTCCAGGTTATATTATTGTAAGAATACAGTATATAATATGTATAACATAAAAAAAATCTGTTAATCAACTGTTTATGT
>NW_012148452.1:1796265-1798118 GCF_000956105.1 Propithecus coquereli
TGCTGTGAGGTAGGCTGATGCCATGGCACTCTAGCCCAGGCAAGAAAGTGAGACTCTGTCTCAAAAAAAAAAAAAAAAGAAAAAAAGAAAGAAAAGCTCAGTTGTATGCTGACAGTATGTGCCTGGAGGACTGAGGAGTGAGGCTCAGGCTGCGATTTATAGTCTGAGGCTGGAAAGATAAGCAGGAGACTGAGCATTTGAAGTTTTGTAGGTTGTAGGGATTTTGATCTTTATCCAAAGATAAATTGGAAAACTATTGTAGGTTTTTAAGTAGGAGATTTGAATTTTGAAAAGATCACTCTGGATGTTGGTGGAGAGCAGATTGTAGATGGATAGGAGAGGGTTCAGAGACACCATTTAGGAGGCTATTAGAGCAGTTCCAGGCAAGAGATAACAGTAGCTTTGATCAGGAAGGTACTTCCCTGAATAGCTGAAGTGCTTTTTACACTGAACTTTATAATCGGCCTTGTCCTTCAGTCTCCATCTCCTCCCCACCCTCATCTACTTTTAAAACCTGTTTACAAGGACATCAAGCCCTTACTACTGTGAGGTCACAGCCCCCAAAATGCACATTACTAAATGTTTTCAAATGTCTTTGCCTCCATTTTTACTGGTTCCAACAGATGCTCTCTGCAAGCACGCACTGAGCATTCAACGAGGTCATTTCAGGCTAATGTGTGGTCCTTGAACAGTATTTTATTGCTCTAAATAAAACAACTGAGAGAATGTACCACGACATAAGAGATTTTGTAAGAACTTAAATGAAAGGTGGTGCCCCCTTTTTGAGAAGTTCTGTAAGGAAAAATCTTGATTTACATTCAGTCATATAAACCACCTGCTTACTATGGACTATAAGAACTAGGGTTACAATGGTAAAAAATATGCAGTCCCTGCTCTCACAGGACTTATATTCTAGAACGGGAGGCAATTAGAATAAAATATAGTAAGTACTATAAGATATGAGCTACAAGAGACAAAGGAGACATGATAACTAAGTGCAATACGATATCTTGGATTGGACCTTGGAACAGGATAAGGACATTATGGAAAAATTAGTGAAATGTGAATAAGGTCTGTAGTTTAGTTAATAGTATCAGTATTATCATAGCTGTATTCATGTCTTAGTTTTGACAAATGTACCACGGTTATATAACATGTTAACATGGCGGAAGCTGGGTGAAGCATATATGGGAACACTGTACTATCTTTGCAGTTCTTCTGCAAATCTAAAGTTATTCCAAAATTAAAAGTTTGCTGAGAAAGGAAGAGGAGGAGGAGGAGGAGAAAGAAGAAGATGAAGATGATTTGGGAGCCCCTAGCAGGGACACCCAACCTAATTTGGGAATCAGGGAAGGCTTTTCAGGGAAGGGATGTTTAAGCTGAAAACTAAAGGACAAGTAGAAGTTAACCAGTCAGGAGATACTGGAAGAGACATCCAGAGATAGTATATGAAATATTTACAGTTCCAGAAGCAAGAGAAAGCATGATGAATTCTAGGAATCGAATGAAATTCAGTATGACTAGAGCTTAGAATAGGGTGGTGGGATGGGGAAGAGAGGAGGGGTAGAAGATAAAGCCAGAGTGTTAGGACACCAAGGGCCTTAGAAACCATGTTGAGAAGTTTGAATTCCGAGGGCAATTCCAAGAAGAAATAAAAATGATTGATACATATACTTTTTAAAAACCTACTTTACTAGTAATCAAAGAAATGAAAATTAAAGTCATTGGATAATATTTTAACTTAATTACCAAATCTTTTAAAATTATAATATTCTTTGCTACTGAAGGTACAAAAAGAGAATTTCTTACCCTCTGCTGGTGGTGTTAATCTTTCCGGAAAGCTATTTGGCAAA
>NW_012148452.1:1801813-1804802 GCF_000956105.1 Propithecus coquereli
CATAGCTCACTGCAACCTCAAACTCCTGGGCTCAGGTGATCCTCCTGCCTCAGCCTCCTGAGTAGCCGGAACGACAGGTGCGTTCCACCATGCCCAGCTAATTTTTCTATTTTTTGTAGAGACAAGTCTTGCTCTTGCTCATGCTGATCTCGAACTCCTGCCCTCAAGCGATCTTCCTGCCTTGGCCTCTAACAGTGCTGGGATTATAGGCTTGAGCCACTGCACCTGGCCTTAAAGTATATTTTTCAAAGATAGTTCAGTGTACTTTTTAATATCAGTTTTTAGCTATAAACATATTTCATTTTCTTGCATCAATCTATATTTAAAACACAGTGATCATTTCTTTTAGTTGTGAAACTAAGAAGTGAAAAAACTACTACAATACAGCTTGGCCTCACCCTCCCAGCACGCAATTAAAATACTCTTCTTAAAGAGTAATTTTTTCATGAAATGAAACTCAGGATATTGAGAAAATGCAGCAGGACAGGAAATAATCTTGCTCTCCTCAGGGGCGTAGAAAAAGGCAAGAATTGGAAGTCAGTTTCCCCATGGAGGTCAAATAGGCACAGAAAGGGGCAGAGATGTGTCCAGATGCTAGGAGCAAACCTACCTCTGGCAGGTAGAGCAAGAGACAACAGGTAACAATCCAAGAAAGCAGTCAGTCCCCACTGGCTCAACACAAAGAAGCTGGAATGTTTCCCTGCATAGATCTCCAAATACCGAGAGTCGCCCGTCAGATATATAGGCTGATGTGGAGTATGCCTTCAGTCCCTAGATATGATAAGAGCACAGACTGTTAAGGACAAGGCAGGGCCTCCAGGTCTAGGGAGAGTCTGCTTCTCAGTAGGTTCCTAAGCGAGGGATTGAGGCATAGGAAACAGAGACGTAGTTATACAAACTGGTTACCAGAAAATCTGGTCTTGGAGACAAGGCAGAAGCCCAGTTATTGAAGCCATTAGGTCAGAGACGGTCTAACAATGAGTATAACTTTGTGCACCAAGTCATTGGGTGCTGGGCCTTCCAGAGGCTAAGATTTGTTTTAGAGGCCAGATGGTTGGTATCTGTGGAGATGGGGAGAACATAGAAGTTGGGAGCGAGGCAGGTTTTGACAGACACAAGGAAAGATTTTACTATGCAAGTTCAATAGACTGTGTTTTTCATTAGATTAAGTCCCAGAGCAATACTAAAGTACAACAACGGAATTGTTTAAAAAAGAGGAAGAATCCACATCTGATCTGAAGTACCCAGGGCTGTAGGAATATCATGACCAGCAAATTAGGTACAATGTTGGACCACATTTGGATAAGAATAATTTGTATTATTGATTTGTATTCATCTCTAAGATGTGCCTCTCACCGTGAAGTTCCATGGGTAAAGATTTGGCTTCAGTTTCTATCTGGAAACCTGGCACTATTTACTTACAAATTAAAAATACAAGTGAATCATTTACATGTCTCCTAGAAACCAGAGTTTGTATGTTGTATACCTCAAGTAATTTGGGTAATGCTGTGGGTTGAGTTTTTTTTTCCTTTTTATATTCTAATTAAGCCATCTATCACTTCAATGTGACAATTTTCTCAAGTATACTCTTCTTAAAACTATTGAACTTTATTTAGTATCCTATAGTGTGAAAAATTTTGCCTCCTAGGGAAAATCTCATGTGAGGGGTCATCTGTTATTTTTTGGAGGGGAGATGGAGAGGAGTCTTCTCTGATCCTCTTCTTTTGAAAGCTATCACCCTCCTACTCCATGGGATTCTGGTGGGTCTGTCAGATACATGGGTTTAGATTCAGAATCCACTTGATTCACAGCTACTATATTCTCCCTCTCCCCACAGATACCAGCCATCTGGCCCTAAACAAATCTCATGGATTGATGAACCAGGCTGTCCAATCAGAGGACCTAATTCCCCGAAGCACATAATTGTTCAAGGACAGAGCAAGTGACATACTCTACTTTCCAAAGATTGATGCAAATGTTGGGACAGTAGAGCTGCACTTTTTTCTCTGGAATTGCTAGCATGAGAATAACATAAGCCTGAGCTATTATCTGGCTGTCTTTGCTTCCATATGGAGAGAGCCTGCCTGAAAATGAAGCCACATAGAGAAAAACAGAAGACAAGAGGCAAAGAAAAAGGTAAAAGGAAAGATTTCATGGCATGATTTGCACACTTAGATCCAGTTATGCTTGAAGCAGGACCCACCCCTCGGACTTCCCACTTCCAGGAGCCTGCACATTCTCTTTGTTGCTTGCACTAGCTTGCGTTGAGTTTCTATCACTTACAATTCAAAGTGTCCAGATGTTAAAAATCTACAATCCAGCCACATGGAGCTTTGTGGCACTCCCACTGACCCTGGTCACCATATGAATGCTGACCAGAGGTAAGCATTACTAGTTTTTGCTTTGTTGGAGGAACATTTGAGAATTAATTTTGTGCTATGTAATTTCCACTTTTTGCCTCCAATTTCCACTTGTTGCAATTGCATGCAATGAAGGCACACAGAATAATTGAATAATGAAGGGTTTCATTTTAATTTTCACCAGGGAGTTAATATCAAGCCACGAAACTTTAGATGTGAGCTTGCTTTTCTGATCATCTTTGGTGACAGTATTTTGAAAGAATTTAGTTCATGTATGTGCTTGCGAGTAAGGAGTAATCTTGCAAGATATTCAAGCGTATTGCACTCTGTCGTCGGGCATGAAAGAAACAGATTTCTCTGTATCACTGGGCATTCAAAAGAATGTATAAAAATCACTCCTAACTGGTGTCTAGCATGTTTCCAGCTTTGCTGTTTGGAAGTTCAAAGCCAATCTGAGTCTTGATCCTTTACACGTGTTTTTTCTTGTCTCTAGATGCTTTGAAAATCCCTTTGTCTCTGTTGTTCTGAAGTGTCACAGTCATGTATCTTGGTGGGGGTTTTTCTCCATTCCTTGTTCTGAGTGGATCCTTTCACTCTGGAAATTGATTTCCTACAGGTCTGGGGATTTC
>NW_012148452.1:1805337-1807336 GCF_000956105.1 Propithecus coquereli
ATTTTCATTTTAGAAGTAATTACATGCAGTGATAGCCTAATTTTGTTGGCATGGTAGTTAACAGACAGCTGCCTTTATTTTAAATGGAATTGTAGGGGTTTTTTTGTTTTGTTTTTTGTTTTTTGAGACAGAGTCTGGGTCTGTCACCCCAGCTGGAGTGCAGTGGCATCATCGTAGATC
Organism: Propithecus coquereli; assembly: GCF_000956105.1. NCBI lineage: Eukaryota > Metazoa > Chordata > Mammalia > Primates > Indriidae > Propithecus > Propithecus coquereli. Next base: position 1,805,518 of record NW_012148452.1, read on the forward strand.
ACAGCAACCTCAAACTCCTGGGCTAAAGCGATTCTCCTGCCTCAGCCTCTCAAGTAGCTGGGACTACAGGTGTGCGCCACTCACGCCCAGCTAATTTTTTCTATCTTTAATACAGACAGGGTCTCGCTCTTGCTCAGGCTGGTCTCAAACTCCTGACCTCTGGGAGGCCGATCCTCCTGTCTCACCACTATATACTCACCACTATACTAAAGAGGAATGAAGGAGCATCTTGTTATGGGATGTGGGCTTGTGCTGGTCAATTGTGGAGGGAGCAGGGGCTTGTTCTAGATTGAGTTCTGTCAAGAAGCAGGGGCAATTTGATGATTGGATATCTTAATTTTTACCTGGGAGGGAGAGTCGCTCATATAGCTACAACAGGGGGATATTTTGTTATTTTTATGATTGTTTAAATGTCCTTGTCTCTGTCCATGTTCAGATACGAATATGATGTGACCTTGTTATTGTCTTGGTCCACCATGGTTACCCAGTGACTTTCTCTGGTTATTGTTGTTATTCTGTGAGGACTGTTTAGTGAGGGAACACTGTGGACGAGTTGTTAGCTGCCAGCTATAGGCTGTTAGGGCCATTTTGTTGTTATTGCTTCACTCTCTCAATCAGCTGTTAACTTTGGACTCAGACTTGTGCTTGAGTTTCCACATGGGACTCTATGAAACCCAGTTGATAAAGTATGAGCAAGAGTTTGGGAGAGGGATAATCCCCCTGTTTCTGTATAGTTGCCATGCAATTACTTTGGGAGTTTCCTGCTTCAGGAATGCTGTTGGCCTGATGGCAGTGCCCGTGCCTGGGCTCGGGTCCCGGGGCGAGAGGGAGCTGCTGCCCTCCAGTGGCTTCCCAAGTAATTACATCATCAGTGACTTGATGCTTAGGCTTCCTGAGGACCTCAGGAACACCTTGGGGCAGGGCAGAGCAGAAGGAAAGCAGAGTAAGAGCCAGCAAAATTTCAAGTATTACTGTTATGTGGCCCCATTAGTACTCTTAACTTGGTGAAGCCTGGAAAAATATGGATTGCATGAATTGTAGGTTTTTAATGATTATATACAGTATCACTTTTATAATCAGAGAAGGTATATGTTTAAGATAGAAGAATAAGAATTTAAACATTTGTGTTAGACCAAGAAAGGACCATGCAACCTAGAAATTCAGAATAATTAAAGATGAGGGGGTTAGAAAACTTTTTAATATCAGGGGCTACATAAATAAAGGTTAAAATTTTACTCAAGTTGGAGAGGATGCTGAGAGATTGAAATCCTTGTGCATTGCTGATGAGAATTTAAAATAGTGCAGCTGCTGTGGAAAACAGTACATCAGTTCCTCAAAAAGTTAAACATAGAATTATCATATGACCCAGCAATACCACTTCCAGGTATATATCCAAAAAAGTTGAGAGCAGGGGCTCGAACAGATATTTTACATCTATGTTCATAGCAGCATTATTTACTATAACCAAAAAGTAGAAATAAGCAAAATGTCCATTGACAGATGAATGAATGAAGTGCAGTGTATACATATAATGGACTATTATTCAGCCTTAAAAAGGAAGAAAATTATACATGCTACAACATGGATGAGCCTTGAAGACATTATGTTAAGTGAAATAAGTCAGACACGAGAGGACAAATATCGTATGATCCCCATTATATGAGTTACCTAGCACAGTCAAAGTCACAGAGACAGAAATACAATGGCGGTGGCCAAGGGATGGGGAAGGGGAGAATAGGGAGTTATTGTTTAATGGGTACATAGTTTCTATCTGGGAAGATGAAAAAGTTCTGGAGATGAATGGTGGGGATGGTTGCAC
>NW_012148452.1:1807386-1807941 GCF_000956105.1 Propithecus coquereli
TTTGGCTAATTTCTTTCTATTATAGTAGAGATGGGGTCTTGCTCTTGCTCAGGCTGGTCTCGAAATCCTGAGCTCCAGCAATCCTCCCACCTCAGCCTCCCAGAGTGCTAGGATTATGGGCGTGAGCCACTGCGTCCGGCCGCACCAATATTTTTGTAGTGGGATTTGTGTTGCTTGGATGAGATGACATTTGAGAGTAGCCTTCCTAGGAAGGCTAGGAAGAGGACCAAAGAGGCTGAGATATACTCGCATCGCAGGTCAGAGAGGGGAAAAGGAAGGACTCCTTTCTTTCATGTTTGTTTGTCACAGGCAAAGAGAAGATACACACTCATTTGTGTTTAAATTTATCTGGTCTGCAAATGTTCACACATTTCAGTTTTACTTGTTCACTTATTACTCATTAATTTAACAAATATCATTGCGGCTTCTACTATTTGCCATGAACTATGCCCAGTTGTTTGTGGGGGTAAAAACCAAGTATTATAATACAAACCCGGTCCCTGTCCTATTGGAGCTTACAGTTTAATACCTTATGGTCTAGCGCGGGGAGAAGAC
>NW_012148452.1:1818736-1820973 GCF_000956105.1 Propithecus coquereli
ACACTAAAAGCACTGAGAAAGTTTTCAATAATGAACATTTAAAATGACACAACAGAAGGAAAATCTGGGTTATTTTTCCAGAAATCAAATTGGTTTATAAAATAAAGAGTTGTTTTGAAGTATTTCTTTGTCTTGATGCAATAATCACAGGACATTGAGCCAGTCTACAAAATAAGAGTTCAGCCAAATTAAAGATGAAATGGAAAATATTTTTAAATGTTTCCTATCTAAAATGAGAAAACTGATGCAAGTAGAACGAAAAGTAATAGCTTTCTGCTCCACGAGATTTTTTATATACACTGCATATACATCTTCTAATGAGTTTTGAGTAAAAATTGTTCCTAGAAAAACAAGCTTAATTGAGTTAAAACTTCTAGACGTTAATATTAAAAGTTTTTGCCTTTCTCTTTTAGAACTTCTGACTTGGAATATTCCCTTTAAAATATATATATTAGCTTTTTAAGTTCTCAGTGAACAGTGTGGCTTAAATTTACTGTATACCAGTGATAGCTATGAAACCATTGAATTCATTTCCACTAACAAAGGAGCATATTTTTGTGCTTTTTAAACCACATTAAGATACTGGATTCTAAGTTGTTGCAGACAAGGATTTATTCTTGAAATCAGTTCAAAGCAGTCAAAAGTCCTGATAATAAACTCTATGGTTTCAAAGAATAAACATAGTATTTTCTCTCTCAATATCTTTCTTTCATTAAAAAGCTTACTAAATATTTGTTATTTAATAGGTGCCTTTGTTCACTCCTATGGATACGAAAATGATAAATTACATTCTTTTTTGTTTGTTTTTCAATTTTTCTTTTTCCATCTGTGAGCCCTGGTGGTGGAGACCCCTCCTCACCCACATTCACCCTAAGTCAGCACTGGCCCTTGGTGGCTTTCTCGTGTAGCTGCCCCTCACCAGGGGAAATGGAATGGGTGACCCTGCTCAACAGCTCCTGGCCAACCTCCTGCATGGAGCTCTGCAAAGACTGGCAGCCAGGCCTGGAGGCATCAGAGCTCTACCTGGCCATCATCCGTGCTTCTTCTTTACAGAACTCTAGCCCAGGAGGGAACAAGATGACAGCTTGAAGGCTCAGGATTTGCATCAAGGCAGATGGACACCAACCAGCACTCATTTCACACCCTGCCAGCTATGACCTGGGCTGTGAGCATGACGGGCCCACCAGGCTTCTAACCCGTAAGGACGAGTTCCTGTCCAGGGTGGATGCACATCTCATGCCCCCCACTCCTCCCCACACTTACACAGAGAGGAGTGTGGGGGCTGTTTCGGTATTTTTTTGTTTTTTTTTTTTTAGAGATAGGGTCTCACTTTGTCACCCAGGCTGGCTGGAGTGCAGTGGAGCAATCATAGTTCACTGCAGCCTTGAACTCCTGGGCTCAAGCGAACCTCCTGCCTTAGCCTCCCGAGTAGCTAGGACTATAAGTGCGTGCCACCATTCTCAGCTAATTTTTTTATTTTTTGTAGAGACGGGGTCTCACTATGTTGCCCAGTCTGTCCTGAACTTCTGGCCTCAAGCAATCCTCCTGCTTCAGCCTCCCAAAGTGCTGAGATTACAGGCATGAGCCACTGCACCCAGCCTAAATCACATTCTTTATCTTCAAAGAGTTCACAATGAGGTGGAGGAGGCCAACAAATGAGCATATAATGTGCAATAATAAGCATAAACAAATATATAATATGCCTGTGCAGTATGGTTAGAAACGCACAGAATAATACAGAAATGTAGAGGAGAGAGGGAGGGAAGGAGGCAGAGAATGCTTCCCTGGAGCAGGGCACATCTGATCATGTAGTATGTCTTTGAACTAATATAGAGGGTTCCTTATACTTTGTGATCAAAATGCATTAAAAACCATTTTAAAGTATTTTGGGGTTTCAGTATCATGTACTTAAACATTTCAATCTGGTTTTGCATAGAAAGCATTCACTCTTATAAAAACAAAGTAGAAAATCCTCTTTAGTTTGAACAGAGAAGGTCTCAGGAAGGAAGGGACGATTGCTCCCGTCTTTCCCAGCCCAGTTCCCTGCAAAACATTCCTGTCTCAGCCCCCTGGTTTTGATTCCCTTCACTAACATTGGCACATTGGCGCCCAGCAGTGTGGACAACACTCTTTTGCTGGGGACCAGAGGAACAAGTCTGTCATTCCTCTGTGATACCCCACTGAGTCTTGTCTAAGGAAAACTAAAAAGGAATTAATTTCAGTAAATATAAATATAA
>NW_012148452.1:1821138-1831303 GCF_000956105.1 Propithecus coquereli
TAAATAATATAAAAGCCAAAGCAATCTTAAAATCATCTCTGAAAGTCTAAATTTCTTTACGTGGCATTCCAAGATTTCCGTAATCTTGCCTTGCCCCCAACTTTCTCTCCAGCGTTACCCCTTGCTATTTCCCTTTGTATATTTTGTGCTCCAGTGATGTCTGATTGCTCTCAGTGTCCTAAATAGGTCAGTGCTTGCTCATACTTTCACACCTTGGAACATGAGGGTCCCCTGCGGGGAGTGGAATGACTCCTGTTCCCACACCTCCTCTCCAACTGTCACCTTCTCTATGAGGCCATCCTTACCTCTCCAGGGTGGGTAGACACCCCACCTTGGATTTCTCAGCGCACTTGGGCACATACCTTCACATCAGTGCTTCCCAAACTTTCTTGAATATAAGACTCAACTATAGTGTTTGTTAAAAAAACAGATTCCAGAGCCACAGAGTTTCCATGGGAGAAGCCTGGTAATCTGTATATTTAACAAGCAGCCCTGGGGATTCTCATCTTCAGAAAAGTTTTGGGAAAACTGCTCCACACCATAGCATTTGTCATATTACAGTACAATTATTTATCTGTCTCTCGGTAGCCTGCGACCTGCATCTGTTCATTTTTGTATTCCTGGTCCCAATACAGCGCCCAATTCACAGAAGAAGGTGAAATATGAAAGAGTGAAAATTCTAATGTGTGTATTTCTTATCATAAGAATGCTGGAAACATTGGGAAAACACTTTTTTCACTTCTCCATCCCCTTACTCCAAGATAACTACCATTTACCTTTGTTAAATTGCTCTTAACTGAGTTTGTTCCTCTTAGAACCTCGGCTAGTGACCTATTTCTCACTATCCAGAAGCTATACATCACCGAAGTTTTACCCATGCTAGGATTAAGCCTCAGTTTTTTTCTGCATGAAGATAATGTTAGCAGTTCCTACTACATTGCTTTTTTAGTGAGAAATAAATGGAATAATATATGTAAAACACTTAACACAATGTCTAATATTAGGAAGTGCTAAATAAATGAGGTAATAATAATGATAAGGGCCAGTCAGATGTTATTGCCCTTGTGAAGCCAAAGTACAAAAAAGGAGCCCACATGTGATGCTTTGAGCCACCTCGAAGGGTATACTTGAAGACTTAAAAACCCTTTCTCCTGTTGCCAAATTTCAACATTCTTTCTGATTCAGCCTCTCTTCCCCTATTGCTATAATAATCCACATTCCGTGGCAAAAAATAGTATTATCAAGGAAGACAGGAAGAGTTGACATGTTAATGCAAACTTTGTCCCTATTTGGAAAAGTTTGTCCTTGGACATTCCTCTAAATATTTGTCTTTCAAGTTCTTAGCATCCTGTAATGTTTAATACCTTTCCATAAATACTGATTTCCAAAGGATCAGAACTTTAGTCACCATCTTGGCACCTCCCCACGATGTCCAGCATCAATACATCGATACCAGAATATGATCCATTCTGTGGTAGGGGAGAAGATACTGGCCGAATATTCTGGGTCCAAAGAGATTGCAGGTTATTGACTCAGTTTAATAAACAAAGAAATGCAAAATGAAGAAGGCTGTGTTGTTGCCTAATCCTGGATGACAAAGGAGAAGAAATATTAACCCAAGAGATTAAGCTGCATGCCTAGGCTGCTTAAGTGATAATCCAGAATAACTCAGCTCCGACTAGTTATCCCTCCCCCTTTTCAACCTCTGCACTCAGCACATTTTTCCCCTGCTAAAGGCCAATCTCCTTTAAAAATATAATCTTTACCTACTTTAAATCTACAAGATCCTTTAGGAGCTTCCTGGTTAACCTTTTGAGGTTAACACCCGGATCATAATAAATTCGTAGTCTTTCCAAGCCTTGGTATCTGCTCCACCCTATTCTGGTGCCCTCTGTAAGATTCGGATTACACTGACCTAGGGGAAGACATACGTCTAGGGGGAGCAGTCTCCCCAGAGTCTATCCATCTTAGGCCTATAATGTAATGAGACTTGAAATACAGAATCTACAATAAGACACAAGGTACTTAAAAAAGCCTCAAAGCTATTACATTTTAATGTGAAACAACCATAATAGCAACACTAATCTGAATATATTATGGACCTTATCCCCATCTTGAGACATACTCAAGAGCATTTTGGTGGAAATGCAACCTACTGGCAACATTTCCTTTTTTCTGGTATTTGAAGTTGTGAGACTGAATGAAACATGAGTACAGACAGAGAAGATACGACAAATCACTTCTCAAATAAATGAAACTGCCAACATCAAGTGACTTATTTACCTGGAAGAAATTCACAAGCCACTGTGTGGTCTGGTTCACATGACCATTCCAGATTTAGAAAGCATTTATTGAGTACCTACTATATACTGGGCATGGTTCTGTGTAAAGTCTCAAGCTTTATCTTATTATCTGTCTCCTTTTATGGATAAGGAAACAAAAACTTAGTGAGGTTAAATCCTTTGCCAAATTTTGAACATAATTCAAAATTAGTGTTACGCTATTATATCCTGTACCAAAATATAAAAAGCAAGATATCTTTGAACAAAGGGGAATTGAGAACTAAAAATTTTTTCTTGTTTTTCACATTTTTTTGCATTCCAGAAATATTTAAGGAATATTTATTGAGCACTTACTATATACCACTGTCCTAGACACTAAGGATGCAGTAGTAAATGAAACAGAATGTCATAGAATGTTGCAGAGCTTACATCTGAATGGGAGAAGATAGAAAATAAACAAATATCTAGACGGGCATAGTGGCACATGCCAGTAATCCTAGCAGTTTGGAAGGCCAAGGCAGGAGGAGCTCTTGAGGCCAGGAGTACAAGACCAGCCTGAGCAAGAGTGAGACCCTGTCTGTACGAAAAAATAAAAAAATTAGCTGGGTGTGGTGGCGCGCGCCTGTAGTCCCAGCTACTCAGGAGGCTGAGGCCGGAGGATCGTTCCAGCCCAGGAGTCTGAGGTTGCTGTGAGCCTAGTAGAATTTCCCACAGAATTCCATGGGAAAAAACCATGATGCCATTCGTTGACCAAAAGTCAATGGATGCTGGGCCAACAAATAATGACTATTCATTACATCACCCATCGCCCATACTGGGCAGTCTCTGAAATAGCCACACAGCAAAACCGTGATGTAGCAAGATTGTGTGAGAGCCCAGCCTAACTACTCACACAGGAAGCCTGGCTTTGCTCAAATAGGCCAGCCGCAGGGCATTTGCAGTGTTTGCAGTACAGTCTAGGGAACTGGCAAGATCCTCACGAGGCGACGCACAACTACAGAACATTTTACAATGTGAGGACAAAAACTGAATATTCAGGTTGTTGCTAATAACTTATTGCTCCTTTGAAGATAAAATCATTCCCAGCTTTAATTTCTTCCTCAGGAAACTGCAAATAGTAATATCTACCTCATGGGTTATTGTAAAGATTATTGTAAGAAAATGGTATTATAGTGCCTGGCAGAGAGTAGTCATCTGATAAAAGTTAGTTTCCTTTCCTTGGATTTGAATACTCTGCTATGTTTTTATATAATGTACATGAGTCGTGTGTTTACAATACCCTAAACAGCTAATAGTTACAGAGCACTTACTAAGTGCTGGACAATGGTCTAAGTACTTTATGTTCAATAATTCATTTAAGCCTCCCCACAGCCTTTTGAGGAAGGAAATATCATCCCCATTTTAGGAGATGAAGCACAGAAAGGTTAAATATCTCGCCCACCGTCTCGCAGCGAGTTATTGGTGGCTGTGTTAATTCAAACACAGGCATTCTGACTCCAGGGGTGATGCTGTAAATCACGACAGCACGCAGCCTCTTCCTGAGAACATCTATTTCATCCACTTTAACTGTTTGTTTTACGTCACCTACCAAAGCCTGTGCACAAATAAGCACTTAATAAGTGCATGTAAATATGATGGGGTGACAGACATGGAGACATTCCTGTCTTCTGCCAAGAAAGAGTCTCAGGTTTAGCTTTTGGCCATCCTCTCCCTGGGTAGCCCAGCCAATGACAACACAACAGGACTGCTAGGGCCTGGCCATTTCTGCTCAATGCAGGACTCCTCTGATGGGCAGTCTGTGCTGGAGAGCTCACTTCTGGGTTGGCTGAGACTTTGTCATCTCTGCACAATATTCTCCAACGCTGTCCTTGCACAATCCAGCTTCCTCCCTTTATCTTTCACAGATACTACCCCTTCTCCTAATAAATCACCTACCTTCCTAAAACTCCTTCTCAGCATCTGATTGAAGGAGTGGTCTCAGAAAGCAGGTGATAGGAAGGAATTTGGATTGGGACCGCTCACCACTCAGCCTGCAAGAACCTCATCCAGAATGGTACATGGGGCAGGGAGAATTTGTGGCACAAGGTGGCAGCCCAATTGCTAAAATTTTCACTGGTGGACACTTTGGAGACTATTTCAGTGGAGGGAAATGTCCCGGCTGGTGCAGCAATTCAGGCTTTTGAAAGTACAGGGGTGAGGATGGTGGGGAGGATGGAAACAATGCATACAGGGACAGTGAATTGGTTGGTTATTAGGAAGTTGCAGCGATGCTCTATGGGGGGAGGTGGTGGATAATGAAAAATCCAAGACCATTAACAAACAACTGAAAACTAAATGTGAAGGCTAGAAGGTCTCTTTGATAGTTTAGAAAGAGGCATTTATTCCTGCAGTGGAAGAGCAGAAAAAGATAAAGGTCAAACTCCAGACCTAATAAGCAGGGTTGCAGAGCTTCAAACACAGTTGAATGCTCAGCAGAGTCAGGTCTGCTATGCAATGATCAGGACCCTGGTATGTAAAATTGGGGACCCTTACACATGGGATAGGGTCATTTGGGTACATTTTCTGACAAGTTTTATTCCCTGGACTCTTCTGAATCTTCAGAGGCTGCAGAGGGGCTCCTCCTGCTCCCCTGCCCATTAACAGCTGGTGCTCTCCAAGTGTGAAAAAATACTATAGAAGTCTCAACCTCACAAGACAACAGGAGTCCCCCTCAGCATCTGTGTCACCTTCTCTTCTGGCTCTAAGTCAACGCTTACGTTAAATTGCACTGTCATTCAGAAGCGTCTGTTAAGAGAGGAAGGTATTATAACCAAATGGGGCTATAAGAAGGAGCCAGAGAGGACTCCTGGGACTGGTTTTGAGGGTTCTTGATCAAGGGGGCCTGAATATAACACTGGTTAAAGGACAATTTATTAAAACCCTATATCACTGCTTTCCCAGTACACGGGATTTAACACCCTGGCAAGGGCCCCAGGGGATGGTGCAAACTCCCTGCTAGGGTGGCTCTTGGAAGCATGAAGAAAGCAATAGTCCATGCTGAGTGAAGTCAAAATTGCCCTGGCAGCTGGGAGAGGAAGGAATAAAGATGCTGGGAGAAGTAGGTATGTTGGAATAAATATTTTATGTGAGCCCAGAAGACCCACTAGAGGATTATGTTACGCACATAATGTTACACATAAATGGAGCCCAGAGTACACTCCATTTGCCACAACCATTAGGAATATGCTAGTGAGACTGGTGCCATCATCAGTAAGAAGTCGGGTACTGGCTGGGGCTCTGGGTAGGAGAGACTGTCACCAAGCTGGGCTCATGGATAGCAGCGGTCATGATGGGACGCTGGTCCCATGATGGATGCAAAGGAGGCCAGGGGACAGCATTTAGCTACCAGAAGCCAGGGGGATTATAATTAGCTTAATGACTGGAAAAGTGGAATGGCAGTCAAAGGGGCCTGACACAAAGAGAGTTGTGGAGGTGGTTCATAGAATTTGGCATCCCAGAGGGCAAAATGGATGGACAGCCCATGAGGATACTGCTTAATATATACAGTCAAAAGAAAACAAGAGTGGAGGAGCAGGTGTCTGCAAGCAGTTGCTATAACAAAATGTCATGACTGGGCACACAGCAAGAGTTCTATCTGAACTACAAGATAGGCTCCTGCCTGGGCACTTTGAATTCTTTGTGTCCATGAATGAGCAAACAAGAAGAAGAGTTACCATCTTGTCAAGGGTAATTGGCCCTGATTAGCAGTTGGAAGTATATCTGCTATTATGAATTAGGGGAAAGGAAGAATATGTATGAAACTCAGGTGATCCACTTTATGGTACTCTCTTGCCCAACTGAGAATGTATATGGACAAGTTCAGCAACCCCAGCTTGACATAGGTAAGGTTACCAGTGCCTTCATTCAGGAACGAAGGTTGTGTCACACCACAAGGCAAATCACTGAGACCAGTAGAGATGACAGCTGAGGAGTGAGTAAATTTAGAGTGGCTAGTGGAGAAGAGAGAAGATGAGTACCAGCTGCAGGCCCAAGACCAACTATGGTGACAACGGCTATAGTTTACCCCACGAATCTGCCTCTTCTAAGTTTCTCTGCAAGAATAGAGGCACATTGGAACCTGGGAGGAGCTAGTCCCTAAATGTGAATGGGGAAGTGGAGCTGCATGGTACAAGGGGTGGACTGTGGCATATTATGAAGACACATCACTCGGCCCTCCCTTCAAGATAGAACTTCCAGGAACCAGGCACAGTGGCTCACGCTTGTAGTCCCAGCTACTTGGGAGGCTGAGATGGTAGGATCTTGAGGCCAGAAGATCAAGACTAGCCTGGGCAATATAGTGAGATCCTGTTTCTAAATAAATAAAAATTTAAAAACCCAAAATCTTAAAAAGTAAGACTAAAAGGGATCCAACTAATTCCAAGAAAGTAAACTCATGCCAGGAAAAAACAAAAAAGCCAATATTATTTAAAGGAATAAAACAAAATCCAACAATCAACAATGTAAATTCATAATGCCTGGTTTCCGGTAAAAAATACCAGCTATACAAAGAAGCAGAAAAATAAGGACAATTACCAGGAGAAAAAACTCAATTGATACAGACCCCAAAATGACAAATATTATACACAAAAGTACAGCCAAAGAACAAGAACAACAATAACAATATAAAAACAACTTCCATTCAGCTGCAAGGAAAGTAATTAGCTGACAGCCTCCAGCTACAGCATCTTCAGACTACCTCAGTTTTCAAGCTGAAAACTGCTCTTCTTGAATAGCCCCCAGGTAATAACTGCATAGTGGAAGTACTAAGGGCTGACAATTTCTGGCCAACGTGGATATTGGCAATCTTTGCTCTGCAGCTTCCCACTGAGTTGGTCAAAACTTCATCAGATCTGCACTGTATTCTGAGATGCTCCTTGTTCAATCCTGTTTCCTGCCCCCACTTTCCTTTCACAAGTATAAGATCAACATTATGGTCCAAAGGCTTTACCTGTCCAATGCTGCTGCTTCTCTCTCATCTCTTTAACAAGCATTTCACCTAAATCAACTGCTTGTGCTCTTAACTCCATCTCATTGTCTGCTTCCTGGAAGATCCAATCGACACAGATGGTTACAAGAGATGACTTCCTCCCTAAGGGACTTTGGGCAAATAAACTCTCCAAACTTCAGTTTTCTCAAGTGTAAAATGAGGATAATATTAACTCTCTTCATTGGGTGGTGGGGGGGGCTTAAATATTTAAATATTTAAGAGAATTAAATAAGGGAATGCATGTAAAATGTTTCTCAAACAACCTTGCACATAGTAAATTTAATAAATGTTAGTTGTTATTCTAATGGAAAAGGTAAGGCCAACTATGGATGGGAATTTGTTAACTTTCTTCACTCCTGATGGATATGGTCATTTGCCTAGCATAGGAGAAGTGTTATTTTTTTTCCCCCTATTACCATTAACATCTTCACCTTCAGTGAGAAAAGTATTAGTTACGCCAAACCAAGAAGATAAAAACTGACCTCAAGGACAAGTAATTGTAGTGGTTTCTAGATATATACTTTTTGATATAATAATATCAAATTTTGAGATGAAAATTGCATTGTGATTATGTAACCAAATGTAAATCTACGTGTTAAAACATGAAGAATACTATGCATTTTCCATATCTAAAAACTCTATTACAAGGTTAGGTAATTTATTCTCCTGCAATGAATTTTGATGTCATTTTCTCAAGTTCATTACCATGATACATTTTAGTTTTCAATAATACGTGGTTTCCTTTTTAAATCAAAACTTTTCATTTGATCTCACTCTCAAGTATAAACATGTACACATCAATTTGGGCTAAAATTTTTGCAAAGGTAGAAAGAGGAATACCATTAGGAACTTTATCCAAATGTTAAGAAGAGTCTAGCTCAGCAAAAAAAAAATATTTACCCATCCAGTGGCTATAAACTGCCTATGATGAGGTTTGTGTTGACTTTAAGTCACAACTAAATTTATGGTACAAGGTCTTATTAAAGTATTTATTACTTCCTCTGGCGAGTCCTTCAGCTAGTAGAATTTTAAGACATATAACCTGGAGGATTTACTTAATTATAATCTTCATTTGATTTTAATGGAGAAAGTAATCATTACAGTGCATTAACCCATGGGGTAGAAATAATCATCCTTCAGGACAGAAGCTGATACCCTCTTATGTTTAATTTGGTAATTTTCTGACAGCTGCACCATTTTCTGCATCTGATGTATTTTTTTTTTTTTGAGACAGGGTCTCGCTCACTCTGTCCCCCAAACTAGTGCAGTGACATCATCATAGCTCACAGCAACCTCAAACTCCTGGGCTCAAGCGATCCTCTTACCTCAGCCTCCCCAGTAGCTGTGACTACAGATATGTGCCACCATGCTGGCTAATTTTTCTATTTTTTGTAGAGACGGGGTCTCATTATGTCGTTTAGGCTGGTCTTGAACTCCTGGCCTCAAGTGATCCTACCACCTCAGCCTCCCAAAGTGCTAGTATTACAGGTGTGAGCCACCTACATCTGTTGTTTTTAAAATTAATTTTGAAGAAATTTCCTTACTGTAGGCGGACAATTTGAAGATGAAAAATTCTCACCCTGTGAAATTCTTACCCAGGGTACTTTATTTAACTTTTCCACCAAGGACACCCTCCCCAACTCAGATTAATAAATTCACAAGTGTGAATGCACATGATCTTTCTGAAAAAAAAATTTTTTTTTTTTTGTTATCTCTGCAGGTCTGGTCAATTAGAACAAAAATGATTGTCTTTTCTGTTTCTTAGAATATTATTCTAAATTTCTGTTTCAACCACTGTCCTAACAACCCCCATGAATGATCAGTTGGTTATAAAATCATAAAGACACACCTGGTGTGAAATAATAACCACATTTCCCCCACCCTTCTTCTTTAAGAAGGCATTAAAGCTTAATATTATATAGTTCACATATTCCATACCTAGTCATTAGTTGCTATTTCACAAAAGTAAAGCCACTAACATATCATGTAATATTTCTTCCTGTTCCACTGCTCCTGCCTGCAACTGTTTAGAAGCTCTTTCTATCCCTGTATTTGCTTCCAACATTGCATACATTTTCTTCTTGTGCTTGAAAATAAATGTCAAGTTCTTGATCTTTTCTTAAAGATTCATTGCCAAAGATGGTTTCACAGCAGGAGCCTTCCTAGGGAGAGAGTTGGCTCACTTTCCTACTAAGAACGTAACCTGGGAATGATGGAAAAATAATTATAGTCAATGTCAGAGAACATATGGGTTTCTACCAAGAAGCCTGCCAAGTAGGACCTGCACTAATCTTTTCCATTCATTATCAGCCAGTTGACTCTAGCAGACGAATTCCTCATATTTGGATAAAAGAAAGTCCAAATTTCACACATATTTCTCCCACATCTGAGAGGTTTCTGAGTGAAAGCAGTGAATACTTTGCATTTCTTAAGCTTAGTTTCCATAAAATGACATTATTGTGCTTTCTTGTCTATAAATGTGAAACTGCCTTATTTCTACTGCATTCTTTAATCTGGGTGACCCATGAAGGTCAGTACACACGTAGGGAAAGAAATGAGTCCATTTTAATATGTACATTCAAAAAACCCACATTTTAAAATCGTGGTGCTTTGTGCTGATGTGTGTTTCAGCTGGATACACCCCAACAGAATGTGTGATTTTTAAAAGAGGAACAATGCTGAGTTGTTAATAATCAAATGGAAAAAGACACACCTGGTGTATATCATTATGGACTAAGGTCCTGAGTGTTTTAATTAAGATTTTTATTGTTACAAAGTGGCTTTCCAAGTATTTTTCCACCGAACTTATATTTTACTTTACCATTCATCCTGCTTCTCTTCGGATATATGCCAGGTG
>NW_012148452.1:1834358-1837586 GCF_000956105.1 Propithecus coquereli
TCCATGTCCTCGAATAAATGAGCAAACGAGGTTTCAAAAGAAGAGTCACCACCCTACTTATTTAGTATGTGTCCTACAGTTGTCAGGTGGACAGATCTTTGGGGTAAAGATTTTATTTTACATGGAAACCATATGCATAGTGTGCTCAGTGATTACAGGTTGACAAGCCTGAAAGGAAGACTAACCCCCAAGCCAAAAGACCAAGTCAGGAGGTTTCACTCTCTGGGGTTAAGGCTGAGAATTACTCACTAACCATGGATAGGATATTATATAACTGTATACTTCTTATCAGGATTCATTCTATGATAGGCCTTGGATTAGATTTTTCAGGTGATTAAATATCTATACACTGGGGATGTAATGAAGGTTATGGAAGAAAGGAAAGGTGATGGTGTGAGAAAGAATATAGGCAAAGGCCTGGCGTGGTGGCTCGCACCTGTAATCCTAGCACTTTGGGAGGCTGAGGTGGGAGGATTGCTTGAGGCCAGCAGTTCCAGACCAGCCTGAGCAACATGGCAAGATGTAGGGGCTGGGCCTGGAAGAAAGGATGGATGGACGGATGGAAAGAACGTGAGCAAGGTGAATGAAGGGTCAGGCGAAAACGCCTGCCCAAAGCTGCTTGTTTGCTGAGTGCAAAGGTCAGCTGAAAACAGTTGACCTGCATGGAAGCTGTTAAAAAAAAATAACAAAAGGCCCTGACCCTGGCACGTGTCCTTGGAAATAAATATAGGGAAGAACTTAGCTGAGGAGACCATTTTCTCCTTTAGATTTTGGTCTCTCCCCTTCTCTCGAGTAATTATTCATTCCTTCGCTACCAAGCTCAGGAGCAAAAAAGCAGCCGCAACAGTGAAACCCTGTCTCTACAAAAAAAGTAGAAAAATTAGCTGGGCATGGTGGTGCACGCCTGTAGTCCCAGCTACTCCAGAGGCTGAGGCAGGAGGATCGCTTGAGCCCAGGAGTTTGAGGTTGCTGTGAGCTACGATGATGCCACTGCACTCTAGCCTGGGTGACAGAGCAAGACCCTATCTCAAAAAAAAAAAGAATACAGGTGAAAATGCAGGAAGACTTCAGTTAAAATTTGTTCAAGAGAGTTTAGTATATCTGGTGCTCACAAATATGCAGACATTTGAAAGGAAAAATCCCCAATGCTGTGGACCCTCGGATAGCCTATGTAAAACATCCCTCAAGACTTTTAACTTTACTCTAATTCCATGCTCACCAAGCAGTCAATATTTTAATTACTAATTCTGTTTCCTGTATATGCTGAAGAGAATAGCCTGAATAAGAAGCATGTATAGCCAATAACTGGAAATGTGCATTCCCTCTCCAAATTGTGCTGAGAATAAAGTTCAACCTCCTTATCAAGATCTCCCAGCCCTCATGACCGGCCCCTGATGACCTCTCTGACCTCAGCTCCTGTCACCGTCCTCCCCCTTGGCTCTGGGCTCTAGTCACACGGGCCTTCTTTCCATTCCTGCAATTCCACAAACTCCTTCCCACCTGCAGTCCTCCCCTTCCGGTTTCACCTGCCAGCCATGCTCTTCCCCACATCTCCCCACGCCTGTTTACTTCTTACCTTCCAGTCAGGTCTCAGGTCAAATGTCACCTCTCCAGACAGAGCTCTGTGCCTTCTGTTGCAGCCTTTCCCCTTTTACCTCCCCTCACAGTCCCGGCCCATCCCTCAGCCTGTTTTAGGTATCACTATATAATATCTTCTTTGTTTACCTGCTTATTAGCTAATTCCTCCCGCTGGAATAAAAGTCCAAACACTGCTGTAGCCCAGAGTCAATACTCAACAAACATTTGTTTAATGGATTGAGTGTGGGAAAGAATGAACCATGAGTTGCTATAGACAAGAGAGAGGAAATGCCAATAGGAAGTGCAGACCTGAGGTAAATGGAACCTTCCCTGCTGCCCACACTGTGACTTTCACAACACACCACTCGTTGCATGCGGCTTCTTTGTTTTCGTATGTCCCTTTATCCCCACTCCACTTTAGACTGTGAGCAACCTGGGGACAAGGACCATCGTCTTCACGTTGGCATCCCCAATGACTGAATAAATGTAGGATCCTTCAATGACCTGCTGGTGGAAATACACAGTTCAGAGAAAAATTTGAGATTTTCTGTTGGGTGGGCCAACTTCACTGGCTGGGCAAGAGCCTGCCAGAATGGGAAGTTTCTACGAGGAAAAAGAAACGTGCGTGTGGGTAGTGAGAGCACCAAAAGATGGTAAGGGTGGGTCCTTTAACCCTTCCTCTTCTGTTATCTCCACCAGCATCCTCCAGTCACCCCTAAAAAAGATTCCAGGCAACTCCCCAAGCTTCCCCCATTCCAACCAGATTGGTTCCCTGAGCTTTTCCTGCTTAGAAACGCCAGAGTCATTCCTATACATGGAAATCAGACAGAAACAGCTCTCACTTGACACAAGTCCAGAAAGAAACTTATGAAAACAGCCCAGCTGAAAATAAGGGTGCACAAAGGAGCATCAGTAAGAACCAGCATTCAACAAAGAGTGACTAGAAAGGACTGTTGAATGTTTTAAACATTGCCAAGCTGAGTAACATGAGACTGAACTTGCTATTTAGCTCAACTATATATAGTTTGCATCCTGGAATTCACTCCTACTGTATATAGAGTTTTATTCATGCACTTGAACTGATTCTGTGTGCTGGACTGAAGTGTTCCAGCGGTGCCAGAAAATGGAGAGAAAACGGAAACCTTCCACGGACCTCTGGCTTGTTCGTGACCACCACTGCCACTCTCACAAATGCATGGTGGCAGCAGAAAGCTAATTGAGACCAGCCATAGAATGACAGGGTAGAACCCGACTGAGGAAATACCTTCAGTTGAAGACCCCGCCTGGAAAATATGCCTCCTTTCAATCTTTTCCTTGTGGAGTATTTAAAGACTAGCTATGATCATCGTCAGAAATAATACATATTAAAAGAGGGCTTAAAGATCCAAATAATTACCCAGGTTTTATAACAAAAAAAAAAAGAGCACAAAAATAGTTTATTGTCTTGTTCAACTCAACAAAATAGTTCTATTGCACTGCTCGTCATTAACTGGCTCATAAGTTTCAGTTTTTGGAATATAAGCAATTCTCTTTGAACTTCTGCTCTTTCTTGATTAGAACAGCAATGTTATGGCCGGGCGCGGTGGCTCACGCCTGTAATCCTAGCACTCTGGGAGGCCGAGGCGGGCGGATTGTTTGAGCTCAGGAGTT
>NW_012148452.1:1837636-1841008 GCF_000956105.1 Propithecus coquereli
GTACCACCCTGCCCGGCTAATTTTTTCTATTTTTAGTTATTTGGCTAATTTCTTTCTATTTTTAGTAGAGACGGGGTTTCGCTCTTGCTCAGGCTGGTCTTGAACTCCTGAGCTCAAGCGATCCTCCCACTTCGGCCTCCCAGAGTGCTAAGATTACACCTGGCCTTAAAACATTTTAACTCAGAAAAATATTCTAGCTATATTTGCTCTGCAACTGGTTTGACAAAACCTAGAAATCTAATTTTCCAAATACTGGTCCCATGTATTTTGTTAGGATACTATGCATATCATCAAAAGGTCCATAGTTCGTTCACTATTTGTGGTGTCCAAATAAGATTATAGGAGTTTTCTTTTTCTTGAGTAGGCTGTGCTGTGCTTATTAACAATATAAGAACACTTCACCAGACTCCAAAGCCCTAGTGACTTATGTTCTCAAGTTTATTAATAAGTTGCTGGTTTAGAAATCAAAATTGTTTTCCCTTCGACTCAGTGGGATAAATGGTAGTTGAATTCCAAGCATAAACCCCAAATGTGATTGACTTCTAAGTCACGGGAGCAAAACAAAGCCTGAGTTCCAGCTGCTGGGAGTGAACACCTGTGCTGATTACTCTCCATTTATCGCCTGCTCTGTGCTCTGGAAGGCTGGCTTCCTACAAACTGATTTGTTTACCTGGGCTCCGTTGCTGGCTGGCTTTCGGCTGGCTTCAGTCAAGGAGGGGCACAGACCAGAGATGGGAGAGTAAGAGAAGAGAGAGGGTGGGGTATTCCTTCAGCTGGTCCTGTGCTGCTTAGCTGCTGCCAATCTGGCAGTGGCTGTGTCCCTACAAGACTACATCCCTTGCTGGGCAGCCTCGTCCACAGCTCCAGCTCTTACTGAGCTCTGGGCACACTGTTCGCTCCCTTTGGCCCCCAGTCTTGGGGGTATAGTGGCTCTTTGCTCTTGCTGTTCTCTGGTATCTGAACATCCTGTGTTGGTTCTCTTAACTCTGTCTATGCCTCAGCTAATAATCCCTTCATTAAAATTTCTTCATTTGTACCATCTAAGCAGATTTCCATTCATCAAGACCCTGATTGAGAGGATGAAGGAAGAGGAAGGGAGAGAGTTTCACATTCCTTTCCTGGGTGCAGATGTCGCTAGTGAAATTTCAGGCAGGATTATTCATGCATCTAACCGATATTAATCAGGTTCCTCTTATGTGCCACTCATTGTGAATAAAGCAGATCTAGCCCCTGCCCTCAAGGAGAGACAAAAAGTAAACACACAAATGAATCACCAAAATAGTTACATGTTTTGGGAAATCTTATGTAGGAAATAAACAGGGTCCACTGATGGGGGAGGAGTTTTAAAGAGCAGAGTCATATGATCTGATTTATCTTTTTAGTATAAAAGATCACTCTAGCTGCTCTAGGAAGAGGGACTCAGTGAGAGCAATTAGAAGGCTATTAAAGTAATCCAGGCAGAGACGACTGTGTTTTATTCTGAAGTGGTGGGAATGGAGATGGAGAACAGCAGCCGTCTGCGAGTCTCACGTTGGGGGTAGAGCCGACAGGACTTGGGGAGGTTTGGGTATGGCGGGGAGGTTGGTGGGGAGGCACGGGAAAGGGAAGGGTCAAGGATGCTTCCCAGGTTTCTGGTTTGGGCCACTGGCTGGATGGTGGAGCTGTTTGTGGAGAGGAGGAAGACTAGGGGGAGAATAGGGATGGTAAGAGTGTTACCAGGGAGATGTCTATGAGCCATCCAAGGGGAAATGTCAAGCAGGGAGACAGCTACCCGAACCTGGAGCTCAGAGGACAAGTATGAGCTGGAGGGTCCTTTTTCCAATCTCTTAGTGGTCAAGCAGGCTTCTCAGGTCACCCTGGCTTATGCCAAGAGGGACCTCTGAGAGGCCTGGATGGACTCACTAGCACTCTACTTGGGGTGTAGATGTGAAGCCCCAATTAGTAAAAAGCATTCCTATACCTTGCTTTGTTGTGAGTGTGCATATTTTCTTTGAAGAAAAGGAAAGGACAGCTAGTTGAATACAAGATTTGAGAATTCCTAGGTCCCCGACTAAATACCATCATCACAACCTTGCCTCTAGAGTTCCAATTTCAACATGACTTAATGCTATATTTAAAAAGCAACTCCCAGAGTCCAGTTTGAGTGACATACAATAATGTCCTTTGGGAAGACGTGTGCCCATAGTAAGAGATAAGGTTCCAAAGCTTTTCATTCTGGTTGCCATGGCAACAGCAGCAAGCGCTCTGGAGGTGGGAAGGAAGAAGAGGGAGGAGAGAGAAGAAACCAGAAGCTGTGGTGGCTGTTAGTCTTTGGCAAATAACGAAAGACAGATTTTTGCAAGCTGCATGAAGGACATGCCCCGTACATCCAGGGTGGTTATAAGTATACAGTTTGTAAGTGGACAATTTGTTCAATTTAAGGACCAGAGATACACACGAAAGCTTTATCAGACTAGGGGAGAAGGAGTACATCATGCATCTGTTTTATTCCTCATGCTCAGTGGACTCCCTGGGGCTCCATGTCCTCGAATAAATGAGCAAACGAGGTTTCAAAAGAAGAGTCACCACCCTACTTATTTAGTATGTGTCCTACAGTTGTCAGGTGAACAGATCTTTGGGGTAAAGATTTTATTTTACATGGAAACCATATGCATAGTGTGCTCAGTGATTACAGGTTGACAAGCCTGAAAGGAAGACTAACCTCCAAGCCAAAAGACCAAGTCAGGAGGTTTCACTCTCTGGGATTAAGGCTGAGAATTACTCACTAACCATGGATAGGATATTATATAACTGTATACTTCTTATCAGGATTCATTCTATGATAGGCCTTGGATTAGATTTTTCAGGTGATTAAATATCTATACACTGGGGATGTAATGAAGGTTATGGAAGAAAGGAAAGGTGATGGTGTGAGAAAGAATATAGGCAAAGGCCTGGCGTGGTGGCTCACACCTGTAATCCTAGCACTTTGGGAGGCTGAGGTGGGAGGATTGTTTGAGGCCAGCAGTTCCAGACCAGCCTGAGCAACATGGCAAGATGTAGGGGCTGAGCCTAGAAGAAAAGAAGGATGGACGGACGGAAAGAACGTGAGCAAGGTGAATGAAGGGTCAGGCGAAAACGCCTGCCCAAAGCTGCTTGTTTGCTGAGTGCAAAGGTCAGCTGAAAACAGTTGACCTGCATGGAAGCTGTTAAAAAAAAAATAACAAAAGGCCCTGACCCTGGCACGTGTCCTTGGAAATAAATACAGGGAAGAACTTAGCTGAGGAGACCATTTTCTCCTTTAGATTTTGGTCTCTCCCCTTCTCTCGAGTAATTATTCATTCCTTCGCTACCAAGCTCAGGAGCAAAAAAGCAGCCGCAACAGTGAAACCC
>NW_012148452.1:1853283-1855925 GCF_000956105.1 Propithecus coquereli
TGATAGATTTACACTTGTAAAATAAGCATGGTTTTAATTAAAAGTCAATAGGTTATGCCTAAGCATCAATGAATTTTTGCCCTGGGGCATACACCATTTCTGTATTAAGTAGCCTAATAGAAAGCACTTTACTTTCAAGGTTTTATTTCTTCACTAACACACCATGTGTGAAAAATCTATTCTTGGCACAATATATTATACAATGGAGTTTGATTATTTACATATGTTTCTGCCATTTACAAAATCTGTATTGTCCTCAGAAGCTGGTACAGAGTATATTAGTCTATAGACTACAAACAGCAGAGAAAGAAGTTGGTCTACAATTTGAATAGACTAGAATGTGTAAACAAGGAACAATGGAGACACTCCTTGTTTGTGGCTTTTTTAGAATGTAGTAAACAACTGTAACAAAGCAAAATCTTAAGGAAGCCTCTCAGAAGAGAAGCTAGTACATTAGATGGGAAGTCTAAAGAGAAAAATGAAGGAGACAATGAAATCCACAAGAAGAATTGGCCATCAAGAAATCAGACCTGGCCAGGCATGGTGGTTCATGGCTGTAATCCTTGGACTCTGGGAGGCCAAGGCAGGAGGATCCCTTCAGCTCAGGAGTTCGAGACCAGCCTGAGCAAGAGCGAGACCCTGTCTCTACTAAAAATAGAAAAAAATTAGCTGTGCAACTAAAAATAGAAAAAAAAAATTAGCCAGGCATGGTGGCGCATGCCTTAGTCCCAGCTACTCAGGAGGCTGAGGCAGGAGGATCACTTGAGCCCAGGGGTTTGAGGTTGCTGTGAGCTAGGCTCATGCCACAACACTCTAGCCCGGGCAACCAAGCGAGACTCTGTCTCAAAAAAAAGAAAAAAGAAAAGACATCAGACCTGATATATGCTTAACTAATTAAACTCTGATTCTGTTATGATGAAGACCTGATGATCTAAAAACAAGTACAACTACAACAATGAAAATTTTCCATCTGTCTCTTTTCTCCTAACAGCTAACTACACCTTTATGGAGCTTCCACTTCATCATTTTTTGCTCATCAAAGACCTTTGATTCACTTTTACTCTTTACTAATTTAATTGACAATGATGCAGTTATAAATATCAAATTACTCTTCATGAAATTATCTGCTTTATAATGACTAAATGTCACCATTAAATTCTAAATCTACTTCTCTTATAAAAATGCCTGTGTGGAATGAGTCATTTTTCTTTCACAATTTCTCAGAACTTCTTATCAGTCATAATTTTAAAAATCTGTATCAGGGCACAGATCTTTTAGGTTTCACATCATTTTATTGGGCAATTAAGTCTAATACACGTGTGCCCTTGTTGCATTTGTGGCAGGGCTGTTTATATCGAACCTGAGGTTTTACAAAGTAGTCAATGTGGGATTAAATTAATTTAGGTCAGGTTTTTAGCCACTGGCTGTTCTAATACATTTCCTACTATGTGCATATTTCTATATATTTCTAGAACATTATGGTTTTGCTGTCTACTTTGTAGAATTTGCAATTCCTTCGATTATCCCAGACAGTTTTTTAATCCTTAAAATAAGATTACACCACTTACATTTTTAAAATATAATACATATATTTTAAAATAAATGTATACATTATATCCTCTTTGGAGAGAGAAGGAATAACTCCAAACTAAACTCAAGGAGATGTGGAAATATCTTTGCCCTAGATTCTTTACTTACAACAGAGAACTCTTTGTTCATATCTGGTGGCAAAAGAGAAGTCCTAATGATCAATATTCCATAAGACTCTATCCAACAAGCCTCAACAAGTATTGAATTACTTTTTTTGAATGTTGTTTGCATAGTTTAGATAAAACAAGGAAATGTCCAGAAAGAAGCAATGGAAGAGGAAATAAATTCCTGTGATGTTAAGTTCCTATACGTGTACTCTAACAACTTGAACATTACTCAACGCACATGCTGGTCAGATCAAGTTGCTAAATGAACATAGGTCCCAGGAGCTTAATAAGTATACCTATCACCTTCGGAGAACTCTAGTTACAGGTCAGCCATTTCCTCTTTCTGTCCCTACCTCTCAATAAGTGACTTCTGTTTTACATTATCCAGAATGGCCAAGTCCAACTTAAGTAAAACATCATGGTTCTTAATGAGAAGAGTTTCAAATGCATTTTGCCTTCCTAGTTAGCTTTCAGTGAATAGCCAGGGCTAAAGAACTGTTTTAAAAGAGCTATATTTTCTTTATAGCCAGTTCTTGCCCTGGGACTAAAGCATGTTTGGTTAAGGATACTAAATTGAGACAGACTCCTTCATTAAAAAAAAAAAAAAGATTAGGAACAAGTTCTGCAATGTTTTTATAATAACTCAAACTGAAAGCAAATGAATGTTCCATTTTTTAGCCACACAAAAAAGAATGGGTGTATGTTTCATTTTATTTATTTTTCAAGTTAGTGCCAAGAAAAGACAGTTCTTTACACAAACCCTGTTTGGATTGAGTTCTTCAGGATAAAAGAAAATGGATTAAGTATTTGTCTTGATAGGGAGGATGCTGTAGCTCCAAGAAGAAGAGGGGTCTGAGAGAGATTGGCAAGAATGTTAATCACTCAGACTTGAAGGGACTGTTCCTGATTTGAGATACTTTAGGAGATATGATTTTTTTTTTTTTT